>NC_071392.1:22500-322500 GCF_022682495.2 Desmodus rotundus | reverse complement strand
CAACCTGGGCGCGCGGGGTCCCTGCCCCGGCGCTGCCCGGGCTGTGCCCCGGCTCTGCCCCTAGGGTCGCCCGAGCTGTGCGCTCTGTGAGTCAGGGTGGCTGCTCCAGCCTGATGTGCCAGAACCCAGCCTCCTGCGTCGTCCTGTGTCCCTCCGCCGTGGCGGTGGCGCCGCTGGCGAGGTTTCCTCTTAAACATCCAGGGGCCGACCCTTATTTTTCCTTTCTAAACACGCGTCTGGGGTGAAACCTTGTCTTGGCGAGTGATGCTGATCATTGGCGACGCGCGGATGTCCGGCCGTAAGGAGTGGGGGGAGGGGGCGCAAATCCCCCAGCTCACCCTGCACGTGCGGGAGAAAGCTCCAGCCTGGGGGTGGAGGGATGGTGAGGGGGCACCCGGTGGGGGCAAGGCCAGACTCCCTTCCCTCGGGTGGGGGCTGGTTGGGTGCCCGACCCCAAGGGGAGTGGAACTGGAGAGCAGAGGGAAGGGGAGGGTCAGCCTTCCCCTGCCCCCCTGTGCCCCTCTCCGCCCCCCACTGAGGAAGGCCATGGGCTGTTGGTTGGGGGGAGGGCAGCTGTGGGAAGAATCTCCACCGCCCTTCTGCGGTCATATTGTGTCTTGCTTTGCACCCAGGGGCACCCGACCCTTTCCCATGAACTTTTCTGTGGGTCTCCCTGGGTCCATGGCTGTGTGGGGGCCCCAAGCCCTGGCCTCTGGCTCCAGCAGTGGCTGGTTAATGTGCCTGCTGTCACCCACTCCCACACTGGTGAATGGAGGTCCTTGGGGTGGCCCCTGGGCAGAGAGGGTGTGGCAGACCCCGCAGTGCATGCTGGGCTCTCACCCCCTCTGCAGGGACCCGAGCAGCGGGCGGCTGCCCACACAGCAGTGCCCAGGGACCGGGCCTGAGTGGGTGGGGAAGCCTAGCCGCAGAGGGGGCAGAGGCCAGGGGGTGAAGCACTCAGGGGCCAGGAGGGCTTCACTTTGGCCCAGCACCCATTTGTGGAGCTCCCTAGGTGCTGGGCCCAGGGAGGGCTGCTGAGGGCTGCTGAGGGCCCTGCCACAGCTCTGCTGGGGCATCCCAGGCAGGGAGGTCAGGCAGGTGCTGGGCGAGTCCCGGGCTGGGTGCACAGTGGCCACGTTGCCGGGTTGCTGATAGCACCGGGCTAGCGGGAGGCACAGTTGGTGCTGCTTCCTGGCCAGGTGGACGCGTCCAAGTTTATTTAAAGCTGCAGCCCCTGGCACCGGTCAGGCGACGGCGAGCTCCCTGCCTGGGGAGAGCCAGGCCACGGGCCTACAGCTGCCTGTGTGACGTGGCCCCGGCTTGGCCTGTCCCCTCCGGCCTCCTCCCCTTCCCTTTACCACCCAACCCAGCTGCTGCCTCTGCTCTGGAGGGTGCCCTGGGGGCCTGGGCCGTGGGGTCTGAGGGCTGAAAGAAGCTCTTTTCTGGGGACCTGCTGGGGACTCCCTTGTCCAGCTGGATGCCAGCCTGACTTGGCCCAGGTCCTGGGTTCAGAGCCATCCCGAGGGGGACCCCTGTCAGGCACAGAGCAGGCAGGGAGGCTTGGCCAGCACAGGCCAGCCAGCAGTGCCGGTTTAAAATCCAGAGAACTTCCCAGGTAATAAAATAAATACTTGTATCTCTTCTACCCAGAGTTGGAAACTGTTACTCTTTTTTCATTTTGGCTTTAAGTTCCTCTTTGGTTACCAGCAGTAAAGCCTTCGCTCCAGGGCTGGTCCTGCCCACCGTGTCTGTCCTTTCAGGTCCGGCCCGTGTGCACCCAGGTGCCCGTGTCATATCTAAATGCAGGTCCACTCTGTGTCTCTTGAGCTTTCACATGGACATCCTGGAGCTGTTTGCCCTCCGAGCAGCATTGGGGGCGCGTGTGAGGTGACCCATCAGCTGTGCGCGCTGCTGTGCCGTGGCCGTGGTGCACATCCTTGGTGCCACCCTGGTGCCAGCCCCTCCTCCGGCCCCTCGGCACGTCTGCTGGGCGCACAGGCCCGAGGGTGTCCTCCGAGTGTGTCCCCAGTGGCTGGTCCATGTCCTCTCTGTGTCTCTGTGGCCCACCAGCCCCCTCGGGTCTGACAGGCTGGGCCCTTGAGTGGGCAGAAGAGGTGCCTGTGCCCAGGCTCCTGGGCCTTCCACGCTTGGGGTCATCTCCTGTAAAGTGTGGGCGCTCCCCTGGAAGAACGCCGCTCCCGGGAGGATTTGGACGTAACTAAGGGCTCGTGGACCGACTGTGTCGGCCTCCACGGAGCATGTCACTTTGAACCTGTGCTTTCACTTAATTAGTTGACCAGGAAGCTCTGCCTGCAGGATTTAACAGAGAGGATGCTGAGGGAGGGGCCACCTGCCCCAGAAGCAGGGAGACTGACCTCCAGCCCAGGCCCAGCTGACCTTGGTGCGTCCTTGGCTCCACCCAGTGTCTCTTCTGCCCAGTGCGACCCCTCGCTGGGGCAGTCGGCCTATTCTCCACAAGCCGGTGGCCGACCTGGGGGTTAGTGGACAGAGGGTGGAGTGCGGGGCAGGCGGGGTGTCGTCCCTGACCTCTGATGCCGGAGCTGGGGAGAAGATTCGGGTGGAGGAGGAGCCAGGATGTTTGCTTCCTCCTGCCCGGCCCGGGGCGTCCCTGCCTCAGGGCGGTTGCCTGTGCCTTCCTTCTGCCCTTGGGCCACACAGCTCCTCCTTCCCCAGGGGATGCTCTCCAAGGTCCCACCCAGACCCTGCTTTGCCTTCCCCAACACCTGGCACCTTGCAACAGGCCAGGCAGCCCCCCACACCAAGGCAGTGCTTCGGGCTCCAGCCCAGAGCCATGACCCCTGGCCCTGCACGCAAGCAGGGGTGGCTGCCGGCCGCCCCGGAGTCCTGACTCGGGCGGGGGTTTCAGCGGCGTGCGCGCGGCCGCTGCTGCAGGGCGCACATGAAGGTGAGGATCCTTCAGTTACTACTGGTGGTATTTTTATACCATAACCTACTTTGCTGGGAGCTAAGAATATAGCTTCGTTTGCTACCTGTGCTCCTTCTCCTCTGGTGACGGTCGCCAGCGGTTACACGAGGTGCTTGGTCTGCAGTCACCGCCAGTTTGAAGGGGAGTGGAGGGGGACCCGGTACCTCTGACCCCGGCTGGCCGCACAGGGCAGGCGGTGCGGTGCGCACCGGCCGTCCACGCGGAGCCACCCTGTGCCGCAAAAACGCTGTGCGTCCCCAGCTGGCTCCTGCCTGCTCGTGGTCCGCTCTGACCCTCCACTCCTGGGCCTTGCCTGTCCTCAGGGGCGGGCCTCACGCCGCCTTTGCGCCTTCCCCACACGGGGCGCCGCCCCCCCGGCTCCCTTTCCTCGTCTGTCCACGGCAGCCTGCACTCCGCCCCCATTTGGAACCAGCGAGGCTTGAAATTTTATTTTATTAATTAAACTACGAGGACGATATCATCTTGCGAAAACAAAAAACACACTCGTACATGCAGTGAGCATGTCTCTCACACGCCGTCTCCCTGCCCCCCAGAGGAGCGGCACGGTGCTGGCGTGTCCGGGCAGGGACCTGGGTGTCTGTGTGGCGCTGGTGCGTGTGCAGACACACGTGGGCAGGTCATGCACACACATGGTTCTGAAACCGCTGGTGGTGGCTGTCACCACACACGTGACTGGGGTCGGCCCCCAAATGGCAGCCTTCCCTGCCGGCTCTCGGAAGCGGGGACACGTGTGTGCGTGTGGGGCCTGCCCTCGGACGAGCGTGACAGAGGCGTGAGGGCCCCAGGTTTGGAGGGGCTCCTGGCCAGCAGGGGGGCACAACTGTGGACCTCTGCCCTTGGCCAGGAGTGTGGTCCTCCCCACTGGGGTTGGAGGCCCTGCTGAGGGCCCGGGGAGGGGCGGGGTGACCGACATTATGGGGCTTCCTTTCTACTACCTGAGAAGGTGTCTAACAGAGAGAGTTCCCTGTCGCGTCCACACCAAGCCCCCCGTCAGCCGTGTGCCTGGCAGGGCGGACCAGACCGAGGGGACCCTCCTTGTCTCTCCCTCTGCCCCTGAGGCCACCTGGTCCCAGGCTAGAGACCAGCCTTCCTGGAGATTTCAAATATGTTTTCAAAAATTTAATTCTCTCCCTCTCTGTCTCCAGCAAAAATGGAATCTGATTTGATTATTTTAAAGCAGCTTTCACCGCCCGCCGTGGGCCGCTGGGTTGGCGCAGAAGCCTGAATGCAGCATGTGTCCGTGAGGGTTTCCGAAGGTCACCCTATCGCTCCTTACGTGAAACGTGCACTTTATTCTTGTGAAGACCGGGATCTATTGAAAGTGGATCAGATGACTTTACGTCAGCGTGGTTGCCGGGCGGCTCCTCTCCCGCTCTGCTCAGGGGTCCCTGGTGGACGTAGTTCTTCTGGCCCTACAGAGCTGTCCCGGGAACTAAGTTCCGGTTCTTTGCGTGGCGGGTCTCGCGATTCTGTGGGGCTCTGGGGGAGACTGGCTTGAGGCAGTGAGGGCAGGGGGAGGGCGTGACCCTCTGACCTGCTGTCCTTCCCCTCGAGGAGCCCAGGGGCCGCCTCTCTGTCCCCCAGCCACACTGGACTCTGGGGCTTGGCGTGCCCGGTACACAGCAGGTGCCCAGCAAAGTGGCCTTGGGGGCCGTGTTCCCTCCCAGCTCATTGGCACTCTCACCCTGGGAAAGGGGGCCTCCTGGTGCGGGGGAGGCGCTGGTGGCCTTGGCCTATGGTCCTGCCCCCGACCCCCTGCCGGTGCAGCTGCAGTGCTGGCGTCACTTGGGTGTTTACTGTGGAGCCTGACACCAAGGGGTCTTCAGCCTCGTCTTTTGAGGGGCATCCGGGTCCCCAGTCCTCAGTTCGGCCCAGTAGTCAGGCTATCTGGGTTCCGAGTGCCGGCCTGGTTTGGAGCAGCCCCTCCTGGAGGAGGTGACCAGACAGGGGCTTCCAGCCCCTAACTGGGGACCACGCTGCAGATTGGGGGGCCTGGGCCCTCAGTGGTGTCCTGGGGCCTCTCACTCTCTGGCCCCAGAGGAGCCTCATCTGACCCACCTGCATGGGCACTTCGCCGTGGTTCTCTGTACCTGAGGTTGCCCCGCGCCCCCCCCCTTCCCCCCCCCCCCCGGTTGCTGAGTGCAACACTGTCTAGAAGAAACAGAATTCAAGCCATGAATGTAATTCAGAGTTTTCAGTTTTTTAAAATTATTTATTTATTTTTAGAGAGAGGAAAGGAGGGAGAAGGAGAGGGAGAGAAACATTGATGCGTGGTTGCCTCTCACGCGCCCCCTACTGGGGACCTGGCCCACAACCCAGGCCTGTGTCCTGACTGGGTATCGAACCAGCAACTCTTTGGTTCTCAGGCTGGCGCTCAATCCACTGAGCCACACCAGCCAGGGCAGAATTTTATAATACTTAAAAATAAAAAACAACTAAAAACATACCGGTGAAAGGAACTTTAATACGTGCATTTAACTCAGTGTATCCAAAATATTATTTAAGCAAGTAATCAATACAAAATTATTGTTATTTTACATTTTTAAAAACACTGTGTTTTTGACTAGTGGTGTGTTTTCCGCTGGCGGCACATCTCAGTGCAGAGCAGCCGCAGTCCCGCTTCAGCGGCTTCGCATGGTCACCGGGCTGCACAGCCCGCCTGGACCTCCAAGGTCATTCCTATGGCGACGACCACCACTCGCAATATTTCTGGTTTCTTTTGCTTGTCTGCAGACTCGCTCATTCATTCGTTGGCTTGCACACTTGCCGTTTGCCGGCCTTCCCTCGGCGCTGGGGGACATCAGGCAGGGCGCCCGCCCGTGTGGGACGTGGTGGGGACGCAGGCAGGCAGCGTAACTGCTAACAAGTCCCTGCCCGGTGCTGCTTGTGCTCCGGGAGTGACTGTGAAGAAGCCGGGGTGCCAGTTAACGGGGGGTCGTGGCTGTAAAACGGGGCCAGGCCCAGGGGAAGGAGGGAGACTGCAACCTGCGGAGAGCAGCAGTAAAGACGGGGGGTCGCGGTAACTGACCTCCCGGGTGTGAAAGGCCGGCTGGTGGGGGATCTCTGCACAGCCGTGTGCCCACAAGTTGGTAACGTAGATGAAACACACAGGCTCCTAGGAGACGTACTTGATCGAAACCGACGCAAGGAGAAATGGGAAATTGGAGTAGACCTACCACAGGGAAAGAGGTCGATAAACAAATTTAAAAACTTGAATGCTCCACAAAGAAAAGCCCCGGCCCGGAGAAGTTCACGGGTGAAAAGTCTATCAAACACTTACTTCAAGTGTGACTACCAGTCCTTCACAAACTCTTCC
Source organism: Desmodus rotundus (assembly GCF_022682495.2). Classification (NCBI taxonomy): domain Eukaryota; kingdom Metazoa; phylum Chordata; class Mammalia; order Chiroptera; family Phyllostomidae; genus Desmodus; species Desmodus rotundus. Next base: position 316,216 of record NC_071392.1, on the reverse strand, counting down.
AAAAAAGCAGAAGAGGACAGAATTTTTCTCAGCTCGTCCTGCGAGGCCCCATCACCTGAGGGCTATGCCACCTGAGGGCCACGCCAGACAGACACCGGTGGTCAGGAGACCGCAGGGCAGCGTCCTTCGAGGACGTGGGCCCAGCAAGACGCGCCTGGCGGCACTCGAGAATCACACATTATGAACAGGTAACACTCACCCCAGGGGTGAAAGGTGGGCTCAACACTCCAAATTCAATCGCTGTGGACACCGTGTTAATTGAATAAACAAAAAAATTATATGATCGTCTCAACAGCTGCAGATGAAAGCTAACGGTTTCTCGGTAAAAACACAGCAAACTAGAAGCAAAACGGAACTTCCTCAGCTTGATGAATGGCAGCCGGGGACTCTGGCAGCGGCCCCCCTCCGCGCCAGAGACAGACTCTTTCTCCCTGAGGTCAGCAGCAGGCCGAGGACATCCCTCGAAATTCTGATAGAACCGAGGGACAGATCCAGTGAGCTGCACAGCACAGGGTCAAGGCACACAATTCACTGTGTTTCATTCTCAGAATAAAGGTAGGAAAACCAAGGCCATTCACAGTAGCACCTGAGAAAGTAAGGCCCCGAGGAACAAATTAACGAGAGCTGCGCAAGCCTCGAACGCGAGCGCGCAGACGGCTGCGGAGAGAAGTGGAAGATGTCTAAAGAGACTCGTGTGGGCCGGAGACGCCTCGCTGCATCACGCCCCAAATGGACCCCAGGTGCAGTCCATCAGAATTCCAGCTGCCTGTGTATTAGAAAAATTCACACGCTAATTCTAAAATTCCTACGGAAAAGCAGGGGACCCGGGAGAGCCGGGACGGCCTTGACGAGGAGAATGAGTTGGAGGACTCGCACCTTCAGCTCTCAAAGCCCGCCGTGCCCCGCCGTCACGGTCAGGACGTGGGGCTGCTGCGGGCTCCCAGGCGGCCCGGGGCGGCGGGGCGCTGGGGCGGGGGGTGCAGAGCAGCGCCGGACATCTGCGGCCAGTGGGTCGCTGACCATTGAGTGAGGAAAGAATAATGGTCCATCCAACAGATGGGCAACTGGGTACTCACAGGCCAAAGAAAGGACCTAACTCCAGATGAAAAATGATCTCAAAATGGGCCATAGGCGTAAAACTGTGGGATTCTTGGAAGAAGACATGAGAGCGGTTTGGATTGGGCCGTGATCTCTCAGATTTGGCACCACCAGAGAAGCAGGTCAGTTGGACCTGACATGGGCACTCCGTGCCTCGGGGGACGCCGCCAGGACACCCCGCAGAAGGGAGGAGACGTTTGCAAGTCGGGTGTCTGGTGACGGACTTGCAGTTAGAATGTTTTAAGAACTCACTGCCTCAGAGTAAAAAGACAAATGACCCAGTGGACAGTTAATTAGCTCATGGGAAGATGCTCGATGTCCTCAGTCATCAGGGAGACTCCAGTCAGAGCCACCATTCGATGCCGCCTCAGTTGCCCTGGGACGGCCGTGCAAAGGCAGTGGTGACAGGGGCTGGGGGACGTGGAGTGGCTCCGAGGAAGGCCGCCCGACACTCCTCACAGGGTCCCGTTCCCAGGTGGGTCCCCGAGGTGTCAAAACGTGTCCACACAAAACCTCGTCCACAGCTGCCCCGGCCGGTGTGGCTCGGTGGGCTGGGCGCCATCCTGCAGAGTGGAGGGATCGCTGGCTCGACTCCCGGTCAGGGCACAGGCCTGAGTTGCAGGTTCGGTCCCCAGTTGGGGCCGGAACGAGAGGCAACTGATCGACGTTTCTCTCCCTCTCTCTCCCCCTCCCTTCCTTTTTTTCTAAAAATTAATAAATAAAATATATATTTAAAAAACCCTTGACCACAGCAGATTATCCATGACAGTCAAAAGTGGAAACATCCCCAGTGGCCACCCACGGATGACCGTGTGCCCATACAGCGGGTGCCGTCCAGGCCTCGGACGACGACGTGAGCCGGGCACCGACCGGGGCTCGGGGTGGTGGACGCTGGCCGCGTGGTGCGCGGCCCCATTTACACGCAGCGTCCAGCACGGGAGGCCCTGTGACGCATGACCGAAGGGTGATGTGAGGAGAACCTTGCACACTTAGATTGTGGCGATGGATGTGAACGAAGCAAAAAACACTGAATTGTGTGCTTTTCACAGTGGGTTGTGTGGCAAGTGAGTGACCTCTCACTAAAGATGCTTAAAATAAATAAAACCCATGTAGAAAAAACAAACCTCTTGCCCCTGCATCTCCGGGTTCAGGTGGTTGAGAAGTGGGCTTAACAAAGTGTTGGCAGCCCTGGCCGCAGCCTCCCGGGCACGGTCACTTGTGCTCCTGAGGACGGGTCAACGCGCGGTCCCTCGCCCCACCGTTGCTCTGCCCCACACTGGGGTGCCTGCCACTGTGCTGGGAAGCAGCAGAAACAGGGTGTGGAGGCTGGCGTGGGAGACTGCTCGTGCGTGTGCGCGTCAGGGCGGGGGTAGGGAGAGGCCCCAGGGTGAGACCCGCAGCCCCTCCCCGAGGGCTGCAGCCAGACATATTCCCCAAATCTCGGCATTCCAGACGCCGGGCAGCTAGCCTTGGGTCCGGCAGGGTCTCGGAGCACATGGGAGGTTTGGCTCTCCAAGGAACCTGCTCACGGCGGCCGGGCGCTGGAGGGTGAGGCTCCCCTGGGAGCGGGGACGGCCTGCGGGTGTGGTGACGGGTGTGGGTGGAGGGGGAGGACACGCTGTCAGAGGGATTGGCAGCGCGGGGACGGTGGGGCGCCCACACCGGCTGTCACCAGGAACTTCCTTCATGCTTCACGGGCCCCTCTCCAGGCCTGGGGTGCCTGGGCCCGTGTGGGTGGGACTGCACCCTCAGGGCAGGGCAGGGGGTCGTCTGGAAGGTGTTTCGTCTCCCAGGTCGTCTGCAGGCTGCACGTTTATCCTGCGTCCTCACCTGGACAGTGAGCCACGTCGCGTAGGCCCGTCGGCCTGCCTGGTGGGGGCACCCTTTCTCTCTTTCCTTTGCTCCTCCTTGACTTCCAGGTGTTTCCTGGTGTGGTGACTGATGGTGTCACCTCACTGTGCTGGTGACGCCGTGGGGCAGGGGACATGGGGCCAGGTTGTCCCCTCTATTTCCCTCTCCGTCTCCCCTCCTTTCCTTTCTCCCTCCCATAAAGGGTCCTTAGGGGTGTCTCTGGATGCCATCTTGGGGTCTGCTCCTTCTGCCTTCCGTCCCCGGTGACCCCTTGGAAGGGACATTCAGGGCTCCACAGGCACCTGGGAGGCGAACTCCTCCCCTGGGACATGGTCTGTCATTCTCCCATCTGAGCTGAGCCGTGGTGGTGGGTGGAGCTCAGTCCCCTCTGGCTCGTGCCCCTGCAGCCCCCAGCCCCAGGCCGGTCACAGCGGGTGCTGGGTGGTGGCTGGGGCTTGGCCTTTGAGAGACTTCCGTGACGTCACATGTTGGGTCCCTGGGTGTCCAGCCTGGGCCTCTGCCCGGGGCATTGCTGGGCACGAGCAAACTGCGGGCCTGAGCTCAGTGCCGTCCTCTGTGCGGCTGGGCCAGGGACGCGGGTCCTTCCCAGCAGCGGGGACAGTGTGGGGGCGAGGGTGCTTGATGGGGTGGCGGGGCGGCGAAGGGCCCTCTCAGAGCCTCGGCCTCCACACCTGGGAAGGGACGTCACTGTGAGGACCAGGCACACGGTGCATGGTCCCTCCCCCGTGCCCATCCCAGGTCTGGGGCCTCCGGCGGCTTTCCCTGCGCCGTCTCTGGGCCTGGGTGACCGTCCAGGGGGACACAGCTCAGAGCCAGCAGTGGACAGGCCACTTTCCTGCCGGCACTGAGGCCAGATCCTTGGGTCCTGTGGGTGGAGCGGGTGTCCAGCTGCCGGACATCCCGGCCGAGCGTCCACCGCCTGTGCCTGCCGGTCACGACCGCTTGTGACCCTGAGTTCACGGCTATCTGTCAGTGGCAGCGACGGGTTTTCCTTTAAAGTTTTCTCGTTCGAGTCAGCCGAGGGTAGAACTTGCTTTGTCACGTGGTACTGAGGGAGCTCTCTCCAAACACCCAGTTGTGACGGCGTCACCCCTACCAGTGTCTTTCCTCCCCCTACGGATCCCTCACACGCGGCTGCGGCGCCCCCCACAGGTTGGTTGTTGCAGGAAATACGTCCGACAAAAAGTCCACCACCTGGGCCCTGGGCAGCGCACAGCTCAGCGATGGCAAACACATTCCTGTCGTCGCGCCGCTGTCACCACCGTCGTCTCCAGAACTTTCCATCGTCCAGTCTGACACTCCACCCCATCAAACACTAACTCCCCACCCCTCCCCCAGCCCCTGGCTCCACTGTCTCCTCTCTGTCTCTGAGTCTGACCACCCCGGGGGGGCCCCCGTGGGTGGGACCGAGCAGCCTCTGTCCCTCGGGTCTGGTTTCTCTCAGTGTGGGGTCCTCGTGGTCCGGCTGCGTCGCAGCAGGTGTCAGAACGCCCCTCATCCGCCGACGCCCGTGCTGCTCCACTCTCGCTGAGATGAATGGCGCGGCTGTGAATGCGGGTGTGCAAAGAACGTGATCGGCCTTCTCCTGCACGGGCTGCAGCATCTCAGCGCAGGGCGGTGGGCCTGGGGCGCTGCTCAAGCGCAGGGAGGCCGGAGAGTCTTGCTGGGGCCCCTTTGCTCGGTGCTGCGGCTCTGCCACCCCCCGCAACCTTCCTGTGAGACGTCCTCACGCTGCCCCACGCTCCCGGGGCAATGCTGGGGCGAAGCCGGGGCTCCTGGCTGATCCTGCGCTGTTCTCGTCCCTCGGGAACACCGACAGGGCGGTGAGGTCTGGTGGATCTGAGACGGAAGCAGCCAACCTCCGACCTCCGGAGCTGTCCTGCAGACTCAGCTCGCAGGAAAGATCGAGTGGCCGCACGGCCGTCCTGTCGGTCCCCAGGCGCCCGTGGTCCCGGCCACCTCGCAGGGCCCCAGGTGCGTTCGGAGGCCTGTGTGCGGCAGGTGGGGCGACCCTTCCCTCGCCGCTGCGGCTGCTGCCCCGAGCTGTGCTCTGTGTGGCTGGCTGGCACTTCAACAAGTGGGGCGGCCGGCTTTGAAGCGCTGCCTTTGAAGGTCGCCCTGTGGGGCGCGGCCTCGAAGAGCCGCTGGGAAGGAAGTCCGCTCACAGTCACTCTGGCAGCTGCATTAAGCCGGCTGTCCGCTTTCTTCTGAGTTGGAGTTGGGGTCGGCCCTCAGTCCGCCTTGCTGGGTGCGCCCTGGTGTGCAGCCCCTGGGTGTGCGGGGTGTGGGGGCAGCAGGGTGGCCCAGAGGCTGCGGCCCCCACTCCTGCCGGCCCTGAGCTCAGGCACTGGGGGGCCATCTTGAGAGCACAGTGGCCTGGACGTGACATCAGTGTCCCCAGGCCCGGCAGCCTCAGCGTGAGGTGGGCGATGACCAGCTCCTGGTGGAACCTCTGGCCTCAGGGAGAGCTGAGCGGGGGGTGGGGGGTGGGGTGAGGCCCACAGGCGCTCTCAGAGCCCCCAGGTAAGCGCCAGAGCTCAGGCGTGTTGAGGGCCGGCTGCTTCCTTCAGCTGGAAAGCCCCTCCCGCCCGGCTGGCTGAGAGTTTTGTCGGCTGCTTTCTCTGCATCCGTCGATGTGTTCACGCCATTTTGCTTTTAAGTCAGTGGATGGGACGGGCGACGCTCATTGGTTTCCAGACGCGGGGTGGCCTGGGGTCGCTAGCAGCTAAGCCTCACTGCAGCGGACAGACAGCATGTTCGGCCAGAACCCCTGGCGCCCACCCTCTCAGCCGTCTGCCCCGGCCTGTCAGCTGCGGAAAGAAAACGTTCTCTGAATCTGCGTGGCGGGGTGTCCAGCGTGTGCCAAAGGGCCGAGGGCAGAGGGTGCTCCTCTGTCCCAGCTGCGCCGGCAGCAGCTGCTCTTGCATTTGGGGGCCAGGTGCCAGGGGCCTGTGGCCACCCCGTGGTCTGACGGTGGCATTTCTGTCCGCCCTCACCGCCTGCCTCTCTGTGGGAGGGTCCTCCCTCCCAGCGGAGGCCGGTTTCCGTCTTCGATGGGCCTCGCGGGTTTTCCGGAAGTCGTCGCTACAGAGGCCTTGTCCCCCCTCTGCCTCCGCGCCTGGCCTGATTGAGACTTTTTGTTCTTTTATTTTTATATTTAGAGCGGGGGAAGGAGGTAGAGAGGGAGGGAGAGAAACATCAATGTGAGAGAGAAATATCGATCGGTTGCCACGACCAGGGATCGAACCCACGCCTTTCGCTGGGCGGAACGATGCCCAGTCCACTGAGCCACGCAGGCCGGGGCTCACAGGACTGTTTGGAACAGGGATTTCTGTGGTTGAGTAAGTTCGGGAAAGGCCGAACCTCATACTTCCTACCTGGAAATTCACGGGCAGGGGGCCACAGAAAAGGCGCTGGGAAGACAGCCTAGCACATGCGGCCGCAGACTCCTGCCGGGTGGTGTGTGCTAGGGTTCGAGCGTGTCTTCCCAGAACCTGTGTTCCCCCAGGACTTCCTCTGGAAATAGGGCCGTAGCTGAGGTAGGGAAGGTAAGATTGGGCTGGTGTCGGATGAGCCCTGCCTGGCATGGCTGTGTGCGTAGGAAGAGGGGAGATTTGGACAGATACCCCGTGTGACATGGAGGCAGAGATGGGGTGATGCTTCCAGAAGCCAGGGAGTATCCGGGGTGCCAGCACCCATAGAAGCTGGGCAGAGCCTGGGCAGCCTCCCTCAGGCCCTGCCAGCACCTCGACGCTGGGCCTGTGACCTCCAGAACTCGGGAGGTCATTCTGCTGTTTAAGCGGCCAGCCTGTGGTGCTTGGCTGCAGTGGCCCTGGGACACCAGGGTGATGAGACCAGGTCCATTGCTGGTGTCATACATTGTAAGTCACCCACGATTATGCCTTTGGAAATAAACTCTATGAAAATAGCCAAGAGCCCCCGTGGGCCGTCGGTGAGAAGGGAAGTCGGACGCATCCCACGTGTCCGCCGATGGCAGATGTGCTCACCCGCCCTGGGAGGGGTCTGTGTGGAGATGCGCTGCCACCTGGGTCACAGGGGTGCTTGCGAAGCGCTGTCGGATGCAAAAGTGGTGGACTTGCTCGCTGAGGGAGGCAGAGACCCCTCGCAGGGCCCTGTGCAGCCACACACGACTGGCAGCCGGTGCTGCCCTCCTGTGCCTGGGGCACCGCCTGTTGCAGGAGGACCCTCTCAGGCAGGACTGTGGGTGGGGAGGCTTCCACTGCGAGGGGACCTCTGTGCCCGGCCACGGTGGGGACTTTACAAAACACAGAAACTTCCTTTTACTAAAGGCACTTGGCTTTTTTTGGCTCCAAAATTTAAGCGCCCCTGAAATCCAGGGGCCTCTTGAAGGGTTGATGTGGTGGCCCCTCCCTGTCAGGAACTCCCAGGCCTCTGTTTGCAGTAGCCAAGCCTGTGGACTAACCCCTCAAGATGGTCAGCAACCAGGCATCACCATCAAAAACACCCTTCTTTCTTTACACTGCTTCTTAAGAAAAGGACCTTTTGAGAACATAATCTGTGCTCACAGTGAGAACATCCCACGGGAACAGCTGAGGTGGGGGGCCCAGCCCTCCAGCTTCCCAGCTTAGTGACCCGACGCGTGTACACCCTCCCCCCGCCCCCACCGTGGAATCCTGTGTGGCTGCACTGACCGTCACAGCACCGTCGCGGTGCCCTGGCTGGGCCTCGCTAGGCCTTGGGGACCCTGCACAGAGCCAGCTGGACCCTGGGTTCTGCTGACCCATGAGGACTGGGGTCAGGGGACTGGCTGGGCTTGGCCTGCTGCCAGGGAAGGACCCTACTGGGCTGGGGCAGCGTGGGGGCAGCAGCTGTTTGGGGAGAGAGCCCACAGAGCTCTGCCCACGGCCTGGCCTCATGCGGGAGCTGGGCGTCCGCAGGGAGACTAACCAGCTTCCTCTCTGTCCCTGTCCCCGTCCCCGTTTGACGCCCAGGGGTGCATTCTCCGTGGTGCGACGCTGTGTCAAGCTCTGTACCGGCCATGAGTACGCAGCCAAGATCATCAACACCAAGAAGCTGTCGGCCAGAGGTAGGTGGGCCGTGTGCAGAAGGCTGGGCACAGGGGCAGGGTGGGGGAGGGCCAAGATGGGGTGGGAGGGATGGGGACCCCACCCTCAGAGCTGGGATCACACCTCCACAAGGGTTTGGGGGCCTCCCCTGGGCTGGAGGGGCAGCGGCACCGTGGCCACGTGAGCCGCTGGCCAGAGGGCTTGGGTGGCGGCAAAGCCAGGGCTGCCCGTGCCGCCAGAGCCCCTGCCAAGCGGTGGCCCTCACAGGGTCAGACAGTGTCCCATGTGTGGCAGGGCCGTGTCTGGTGGCCATGTTGCCCTAAGTGGGACCGGGGGGTCAGGTGGAGGCTGAGGGCGGCGCCGTCAAGTCTGAGAGGCCCACCCCAGGTGTCCTGACCAGACACCCCTCCCCCTGCCCGCTGGTGCCGGGAACCGCCACCATTTGCAAGGTCTGTGGCCACAACCCGAGGCCCTGGGGACAGGTCGCTGAGCCCAGACCATGAGACTTGCTTGGCTGTGTTTAGGCGCCTGCTGTATACCTTCAGGGCTCCGTGTCCTCCTGGCCCAGGCAGCAGGCGTCAGGGGCCAGGCGGGTCACCCCTGCGCCCTCTCTGCTTCCTCGGGGTTGGGAGCAGGAGGAGGAGAGTGACGCAGGGCCCCAAGGTGGGCTAGGGCATGAGGGGAAGGCTCCCGGGCGGTCTGGCAGCACCACTCAGCAGCCAGGGCCTGTGGGCTCTGTGGTCTCCCCAGGCTAGCCCGTCTCCCGGGGATAAGGCCAGGCAGGCGCTGGGTGCAGGGGAGGCCACTGGCCACTGGATAAAGGGCATCTGGGAGGCCCGGATGCAGGAGCCTCAGGGTGGGCAGGAGGCAGGAGGGGAGACCTGGTTGCCACCTGGGTCCCCCAGGGTCAGACACGCTCCAGCCGTGCCCTGGGAGGTGGGGGCTGAGGGGGTGCCCTGGCCAGGACATGGAAAACCGCTCGCCCCAGAGCTGCCGGCTCTTGTGGACAGTGCCCATCACCCCCAGCTGGTGCCAGGGGCTGAGTTAGATTTTTTAAATTTAATACTTAATTAAATAGAGGATGGTGAGACATTCAGAATCAGCGAATGTGCTGAATAATTAGAGATTATTAAACCGCTGTTCACAAAAGCAGTTAGAGGAAAATTAATTGACTGGGGTGAGAGATCATTGGGGATACGGGTTTTCTCAACATTTCGGGTTCTTGATGCCGCCCCCCCGCCCCCCGCACATTGTTGGCACGACCCAGCTGTTTGGGGCAATTTTGTTGCCTTGGTGGGCACCCTGGGAGGTGAGCTGGGTCAGTGCTCCCTGGCGTGAGTGTGCAGAAAGCAGGTGTCCCAGGAGTGACCCTTGGCCAGTGGCTGCCCCTGGGGGTCCTGGGCACTTCCTGTGCCCTGACCTTCAGCAGCACTGTGCGCCCACTCAGCGACCCCGGGGCCAAGGAAACTGGGCCTCCTCTCCATAGCACAGAGCTGGGGGCACAGGCTCTGGCCTTGACCTGGCTGGGGGGTGCTGAGGGCTCCTCAGGTATGGGGCTGACCTGGGGGAGCACTGACCTTACTGTGAGGATGCTGACCTCACAGGTGAGGAGACTGAAGCCGCAGGTGTGGAGATTGGAGGGGCTCACCTCTGTGCCTCCTCCCACCTCCAGGCTGATGCCACTTTTCTAGTCACCTGGGGCCGCCCCTGCCCAGGGCTTGTGTGGCCCTGCTGCCTTGGGGGCACCCCTGCAGAGGGTGGGATGGGGCTGAGCGCCCACACCTGCCTGGCACTCCCACACCGCTGCCCACGACCCAGACCCAGAGCCTGGACGATGGCACCACACAGCCCACTGAACTGGGTTAATGGGGCCACAGTGCTGCATTGTGGGGGTGCTGAGCCTGCGCCCCCTCCCTGCACCAGTCCTTTCCCCTTCCTCTCCCCTGGGCACCCCTATCCTCCTCATCCTCCACCTGCCCCTGCCCCATTCCTAAGGCCCCGAGGGCAGAACTGCAGGAGGGAAAAGCGCTGGGCTGCGGGGCTGGGGCTCTGCCAGGGACTTTCTACGGTCGGTCAGGCTGGGCCCAGAGGCTTGGAGCAGAGGGCTGCCTGCCGGGCTCCTGTGCTGAGTCCCTGAAGACTCGGAAACACTGGGATGTGAGTCAAGACCCGGGAGGGAAGCCACCAAAGGAGAAGGGGTGGCAGGACGGAGGAGGGGGGCGCTAGGGGCTCCTTGTTGGCTGCGGGGGAGCCCCTCTCTGGGAACCTGTGCCCTTTTTACTCGTTGGAAACAGGCTGTAAAGGAGGCCTCCTGAGGCCCACACACAGGTGAGCCGCCCACCCCCAGCTGGATGGCACAGGTTGGGTTTGCAGCTGGAGACTGAGCAGGCTGAGTGCTACAGCCTCCAGCTGGATACACCAGGCTGGGCCTGGGTGCTGGCTGCCCTCAGCCCACCGGGTGGTCAGCACCAGCCTGGGCCTCCCTGGGGGGCTCCGTGTCTGGCTGGAGTGTGACCCCCACTCTGATCCCCACCCCCATTCATTCTGCCCTGGGGCCTTGGCCGCCCTTCCGTGCGGAAGGGGTGGGTGACCCCAGGGCAGGGGTCTGTCCCCAACACAACTCTCAGATCCCTGCCAGCTCTGTGTGGGGCTTCCTGGGCAAAAGCCACGGTGGCCCTGACCTCAGCTGGCCCCCTACTGTGTCCCAGACTCCCCGTCCCAGGCCAGGGCCCCTGCTGTGCCTGCCCTCCTCTGGCCAGGGCTGGGAGCTGAGGAATGGGGAGGGCCCTGTGCCAGCGGAGGTGGGGGCCCCCAGTGTTAACACTCCTGCCTGCCTGGCCCCAGGGGTGTGGTGTCCAGCAGACGCCCCGAGAGTAGAGAAAGCCCTGGTACGGGCACTGTGGACTTTCTGGGTAGGATTTCACACCCCGTTTTTGTTCCCAACTTCCCACAGGTGCCTGGGGGAGAGGTTGGCAGCCCCCTCCCGTCCCTCCCTCTCCCACCAGCCCCGCGCCTCTCACGTCCTCCTGCCAGTGACTGTACTGCTGCTGCTGGCAGCTGGCGAGAGGCCCAGCACCACCCCGTTCCTCCTGTCTGCTTCCTCCTGCCTCTTCTCCCCCAACCCCACAGCCGGGGAGTGGCTGGGGGCCAGGAGGGCGGGAGGTGGGGGCCTGGGAGGGGGGATGGTGCCAGGACAGAGGAGGGCTGTCCCTGGGGGGCCATGAAGGAGGCCACCAGCCTTGGAGGGAGTGCTGGCCTGGAGGACTCTGGGCGCCACTACGTGCCTCGGTTTCCTCTCCGTGACGGGGGCCACTGCAGGTCCACACTTGCCCTCTGCCGTCTCCTGCTGCCCTCAGCAGCCTTCTCCTCCTTCCTGACTCAGCTCAGGTGCCTAGGGGACCTGCTGCCTTGCTAGGGGGCTGATGAGGAGCTGGGTCCAGTCCCCCCACTGTTCCCCAGGGCGTTATTGGAGTTCAGTGTGTGACCACCCACCAGGCACCTGTCTCTTCTGCCCCTCCCCCTCATGGTGGCCAGCACAGGTGATAGCCCACAGGTCCCCGTCCCGGTGTGGGGCTGCTTCCATTCCTGGGCCCCCACCTCCAGTGCTGGGGCCCCCACATCTCTCACAGCCCTGGGGTTCACACAGCTGGGCGGCCTCTGGGGCACCACAGGTCCAGGCTAGCTGCTGTTTTTGAGTAAAGTTGGTTTGGTTCTGTTTGTTGAGCGATTTTATGGGGTATAAATGAATGCTGTGTTTTATATGTGGGTGTTTCTGTTTAGGAAAAGTAAATGGCTTGTTTGATGCCTTTGCCAGCCCCCGGCAGGCGGGTGAGCGCCACGCTCCCATGCCAGGGCTCCTCTGACCTTTGGCTCCAGGGAAGGCCATGGCTCCCAGGCTGGTCATGGAGTGGGGCGTGGACTCCACTTGGGGCAGGACGAAGGGGGTTTTGGTGGGGCAGGTTCCCCGGGTCCAGCCTGCACAGGTGTTGCATGTGGGCTGTGACAATGTGGCCGTGACAACGTGGCCACGGCAGTGGGGCCAAAGCCGCAGGGCCTCCTCCTCCCGCCCCCTCCTGTCCCTCCGACATCCCATAATGTCAGCTTAGATTCCTGATTTCAGGGCTCCTGTCACCCAAGCAGGTTCTGTGACACACCCTCTTCACATTCAATCGGTGGTGACAGGTTGCAGTAATAAGATACAGTCTTTTACGGCCCTTACTTCCCAAAAAGGGCTCCACATGCATGGCTCTCAGGGGCTTTATTTGTGACCGGGATCCGGCAGTTTTCCCAGAGAGGACCACCCCTCCTCCTGCTGACTCCCCCCGCCCACCTCAGCCGAGCCCCGCCCAGCCCCGCCCAGCGTGCACACGGGTGGGCGCCCCGTGCTGTTGGGACGGCCGGCAGCACTGGAGCGTGGGCTGCAGGTTGGATGCAGGCGTCCTATGGGTGCTGGGGCTACTGCGAGGGGTGACTGCACGAGGGTGCCTTGGTCTCAGAGAACACACAGCCGGGGGAGGTCCGGGAGCGTGTGCATGTGAACGTGCGTGTGTGGGAGGAGAGGCACACAGAGGTGCTGTCCACGAGAACCTTTGCTGTTCTTGGAGCTTTTCCCTAAGTTTGGGAAATGTTCATAATAATAAGTTTAACAAACACTGTGAGAGAAAAGCACCCTGGGAGCCCACCGTCCTCCCCTCTGGTCCCTGAGGGAGGGAGGGGCGGCCGGTGTCTGGACAGGGCGCCCCGGTGCTGGGCCTCACATGCCTGGACCCCGAAGTTGTGTGTGGTGTTGGAAAAGCGGGACCCAGGCCGTGTTCTATCGTGTGGTGCGGCCACGGTGATTTCTGTGTTCTCCAGTCGGGGAAATGAGGGCGTTCCCAGTTTTTTGCCACTACGATCTCCATCAGCTTTCAAAATCCTCCTGACACCTCTGTTTCTGGCGGGAACATTGCTGGGTCCTCGGGGGAGGGACAGCCTCTGGAATGGAGGTCTGACATCTGGGGGTGTGGCCAAGGCCAGGACCTCGGTGACCTCAAGTCCTGCTGCCAACTGCGCATAAGCACACCCACCAGACTCGGGGCCCCGGGTTGTGGGCTTGTGCGTGGGGCGGGGTCAGGTCCTGTGCACTCTTCCCAGAGGTCCCGCCCAAGGCCCTTGGCACAGACAGCCGCCTCCGGAGAGCGAATGAGGCTTCAGCAGAAAGCTCTGCAGTCGGAGGAGGTTGAGTAAGTGACAGACTAAGCCGGTGCAGTCTGCCCAGCTGCTAATGTACGGGTCCCCTCTTCCTGAATCCCCTGGGGGGAACTTGAAGTGGGCAAGCACCACCCACTCCCAGCCCCACCGCACTGGGCAGCTTCCTCTGCAGACACAAGCTGTCTACAGGTGCAGGCGGTCAGCAGGCCAAAGCTGCCCGTGAGTCTTGTGGCTGGCAGCTGGCCTGGTGCCAGGTACAAGGAGTGGCTGGCTGCTGGGGCACCAGGTGACACCATGTTCCTTCCTGTCCCCAGATCACCAGAAGCTGGAGAGAGAGGCTCGGATCTGCCGCCTTCTGAAGCACTCCAACATCGGTGAGTGGCCACGGGGGCGGGGTGGGGTCGCACCTCCCTCCCATCAGCAGGCAGCCTGTCCCTTCCAGACACCAAAGGTTTCTGTCCCCTTCTGCACTGATGTCCCCACCCTCTCAGAACATCTCCTCCTGGAGGGATTCTTGGGGTGGGGCCGCCCCTGTGGAGGTCAAGGCTGGCGGCACTCCAGAGGGTCCCTGTCCACCCTCTCCAGCTGGGATTCTCATGGAGACACTGGGTCCTGGGTGTCCTGTGGCTTCAGAAAAGCCACAAGGTGGCGGCTGACCAAGAAAAAAGGCTGGAAACCAGAAACGAAGACCACACCAAGCACAGCCCCGGACTGAGGTCCAGGTCCGGTTTGGCAGAGCCTCTGCCGTCCCCACCAGCCCAGGGCCAGAACTGTGGTCTCGGGGGCCCCACTCCTGCCAGCTGCCTCTCGGGGGCACATGCAGCCTAGGGAGCCAGGGCTTAGTCTCAGGGTGCAGCCACCCTGCCCAGGTAGGCCCCTCCTTTCTGATGTCCCAGTGCAAGTCCATGGGGGATGGAGCTGCTCCGCCGCCAGGTGGTGCTGACCCCGGAGGCTGGCGTGGATCTCCAGCCATCTGCCCTGCCTGCCCTGCCCCTGTTCCTGGAGCTCCAAGGTGGTCCCTACCTACCACCCTGTGGAGCACAGGTGTCTAGCCGCCTGTCCTTCTCACTTGTGGACTTCTGGGAGCGGAGACCCAGGCCTTGCCCATGCCGGGAAGCTGCCAGGGGCCCTGAGGGAACGGTGGGCCCCCTTCACCAGGGGCTTCTAAGGGCGGACCCCTGGGCCTCTTCCACCAGAACTGTGACTCAATCGTGCCAGAAGGGGCCCGGGACTCGGTGCTCACGGGAGTGTCAGGCTGTGCCGAGGCGAGGTTTGGGGGCCTCGTGGGCATCTGTGCCACGGCCAGAGTGGGGCTTTGGCCACATGGGGCCTGGCTGGTCCTGAGAGCTGACCCTGGGGGCCCCGGCCCCTCCAGGGTCCTGAGTCTTCTCCAGCTGTGCTGGCCCAGATGTGGGGGGCCTGGCGGGGACGTTGGGTGGCAGTGTCCCATTTCCTGGGGGCCTGGGGCTGCTCCAGCCCTTGGGCCTGGCCCCTGCTCTTTAGTTTCCAACTCTGAGGCTAAGTCTTCCAGCATCACTGGTGTCAAATTCCTGACCTGTCCCGAGAGGGAGGCCAGGGGGCCCAGGAATCAGTCTTTGCCAGCTCACCAGGATTTGGACGTGGTATCCACAGGGACCCCAGCCCACCACTTGCTGGCTGGGGGGTGTCCTGGCACACCCAGGGCTCCAGTCTGAACACCCCACTGAGTGGGGCCCCTCTGCCACCAGGCACCACGTCCAGGCCTGCTCTGCATGTACCCTCTCCTCACCAGCCCCTCGCCTGTGACCCCTGAGCACCAGCCAAGGCTGGGTCCCCATTCTGAGCGATTTTCAGGAGTCCCCTTTGTCAGGGGAGGGGGCCCAGGTGCTCTTTGGGTCGGCGTTTGTGGGCAGCTCTTCAGCAAGACACCTCGGTGTGCTCAGCACGGTTCTGGGTCAGTGCCGAGCGGTCCCCGAGGTCCTTGCCGCAGCTTCATTCCAGAACACGGGGGAGGCAGAGCTGAGACTTTGGGGTTTAGACGGAACATTCCAGAACAGGGAGGAGACAGAGCTGTGAACTGACCGCTCTGGGAACCTCCCAGCTGTGGGGTCACACAACACGTGTCCTTTGATGATGGCCTCTTTCCGGGGTGTGGCGCCCTTGTAGCAGCAAACGGCAGGGTCCCTCCCCTGTCCGGGCCGCTGCTGCTCCCTGGGTGCACGGGGGCCACCGTGCTGCCCCCTTCACCCATCATCGGCAGGGCCTGTCTGGCACCGCCTCCTGCTCCGTGAGTGTGCACCGGGCAGTGGGCCGCGGAGCTGCATGGGGCTCTGTGTTCCCTGGCTGAAGGGACCACTGAGCCTTTTTGTCGATTGGTCTGGGGGCCTCGCTGCACCCTGCTTCACTCTGTTCCCGAGAAGGCCACACAGGAGCACGGGGATCCCAGCTCTCCAAGGAAGAACATCCGAGGGTTTGCTCGCGTTTCACGGCCACACGATCGACATGTGGGGTGCTGCCCATGGGGAGTGGGGTGCAGGGCTGGGCCCCCACCCCTGGTGGTGTAGCTTCTCAGAGACAAGGTGGGCCCTGGGCAGAGGAGACAGCCAGGTGCCCTGCCTGGGCAGAGAGCCTTTCGTGGAGACAGGGCAGGGACAAGCTAGGCCCTGCTGCCCCTGGGTGTCCAGAATGAGCACAACCCACAGAGGCCCCGCACATGTCTGTGTCATACCCAACTGTCCCAAGAGACCTCAGGTTGGCACCTTTACCTGCCCCCTTGTCCTGAATGCCCCACTCAGCACCAGGAATGTGGGGACCAGGGAGCCTGGAGCCGAGGCCCAGCAGAGGGCAAGGGGGTCTTCACCTCACTGTGGGGCTGGAGGCAGGGCACTTAGAGGTTGCCACTCAGCAGGGAAGCAGGTCCCCAAACCCTCTTGCTGTCCCCAGGGTCCCTGAGGTGACAGATTAAACAGCCTGGCAGGCAGAATCTCCCCCAGCCTTGTTGAGTGGGGCTGCCGCCCCATCGGGATTAAGCAGAGCCCATTACCCTCTGCTCAGACGGGCTCCGGCCATCCCTGGCCTCTCCGGCCTCCCCTCTGCACACCTGCCCTCCCTACCCCCAGGCCTGGCTCCCCGGTGATGGCGAATTTCTACCCTGTTTCAGGGATAGCACAGGTCCAGGGATGGGGTCCGAGAGGGATCCCATGGTGTCCCCCTGGCCTGGGACTTGAGGCACAGGCCCTGGAGGAGCTGAGGCCCCAACAGAGGGGCGTGCATCCCTGAGGATCCTCCCCCTTCATGCTGTGCTGGGGTGCCTGCCCCCGGGGCTGCCTCGCCGGACCCTCAAGGGCTGTGCGGCCCTGCATGCCTGCCATGTGCATGTCTTTTACTTGCTGTTTTTATTTAAATAGATTCTGACAATTCACTCTTTCCTCAGCCTGTCTGAAGCCGTGGTTCTGAGGTGCTAGCTAGGTTTTATTCTTAACCATTCAAATAATACTCAACTATTTTTAAGTGTTAAAAATACAGTTTTAAACATGTCCACATGCACACAGCCTCAGTTCCCACACAAACCTGGAGTCCTCTGGGGCCTGGGGTCTGGCCCCTGTCAACGGAACTATAGGGCAGGGGCTTGGGCTGGGTGGCCTCCACCAGGAAGAAGGCCTCCAGCTTTCTAGATTCCTGGACCCCTGGGACATCAGGTTCCCTGCACACGAGCAGAGAGAGGTCCCAGCAGTGTCCCTGGGTGGATACTGTCAGGCTTTGGCCCCAGGTCACAGGTCACTGCAAGCACCGTGGGTTTCCTGGCAAGGAGGGACTGGGCCCCTGGGGTGGGGGGAGGACCAGAACTGGAATTGGGAGGATTCTGGAGCCAGTTAGAAACTAGAGAGGTGTGGAGAGCACCGGCTAGGGTGGGGGCACCAGAGGGCAGCCTCGCGAGGGCCTGAGGCCCTTGCTGTGCACACTGCTGCTCGCGGCCTTTGCAGGCTGGGACCCGCTTCCCACTGTGACCTCTCGGGAGGGCCGGCTCCCAGTGGGCACGTGCCATGCGCTTAGAGCAGTGCCCACGTGCGGCTGCCCGGGGTGCAGGGCAGCACCCAGTACGTGGGAGGCACTGGGCTCACTGGAGTCCACTTCTCTGTCCTTCACCCCATCGTCACCACGGGCCTGGGCCGGCACGGCGGCAGACTTGGGGGTGGAAGGCACCTGGCTAAGCTGTGATGGGGGCAGGGGCGTCGTACTTCTGACCTCATGGTCTGGGGCCGGAGCACGGGTTCAGAGCCTTTGGGACTGACGTCTCGCCGGGTGTGTGGCCCTCTGTCTGGGGTCCCTGCCCCTCAGCTCCTCTCCCCACACCCCTCAATGGCTTCTTTGGGGTCCGGTCTGTGAGCCAGCAAGGCCTGCGGTGCCCCCAACTCTGCCTGCCTACCCTGTGCTGTGGGAGCCCCAGGCCCTGGGAAGGGTGAGCTTGCCGCCTTGCACAGGGGTGGCTCGGTGGCCAGCCCTCACGGTCTCTCCTGTCCCCGCAGTGCGCCTGCACGACAGCATCTCCGAAGAAGGGTTCCACTACCTCGTCTTCGATCTGTAAGTGCTTGGGGTGGGCCTGGGGCGGGGTCTGGGGCTACCTCTGCCCCTGGTGGGCAGTCCCAGGTGCCCGCCCAGCCTCCCTTGCCTTCCCATTTGCTTAGCAGCGAGCGACTCGGCCCCAGAGGCCAAGGCCACCGCACTGGGTCCTCTCCTTCAGCCGGAAGGTGCTGGAGAGAGGAAGGGGAGGCAGGCAAAGGAGCAGGTGCTTGGCCTCCATCCCCTTCTTTCCCTTGGTCTGCCCTCCATGGCGGGCAGGAGTGTGTGCATGTGCGTAAGAATGCCCGTATGTGGCTCCGGTTGCACGCGAGTGTTTGTGCATGTCGAGTGTGCACCGTGCATGTCAGCATAGATGTGCGATGGTGTGGACATGTGTGCGCACATGTGTGACCCATGAGTGCATGCATGTCTCTCTGTGTGGGTGCATGTACCGGGGGCGTGTGTGCTCTGTGTGTGGGGGTGCACATGTGTGTGCGTGTGGGGGCTGAGTGAGAAGGCATCTGGGGCCTCCGCCACCCTCCCCTGCTGCTGGATTTAGCAGCGGTGACCTCACCCCTTGCTCCCGACAGCGCCCTGCGTGGCTGTATTTAGCTGTCTGTGAGTCACCGCCACCCGGGACAGGGCTGCAGGGACGGGGCTGCAGGGATGGGGGTGGGCAGGGGCCATGTGCCTCAGGCTGCCCTGTGTGGCCTCCAGGCTGTAACAGGGCCAGGAAAACCCCACCAGGTGCCGCCACCACAGTGAAGGGCGGCACTGAGGCCCGGGGAGCCCTCAGCCTGCTCGGATTCCTTGGTCAAGAGGAGCCGGGACAGTCCCTGCGAGGGTTTGGCCACCTCTCAGTACCCCTGTGTCCCACAAGATGCCACTTTGAGTCACTGGTCAGGTGGCCAGGGCTGCCATACCAAGGCTGGACCCTGAAATGGCCATCCCCTGGTCTCTCAGATGTGGCAGGCTCGCTGTCACTCCTTTTTCCCCAGGGAGTGTTTGGGCCACCGAGCTGGAGGGTGGCCTTGTCCAGTTGGTAGCTGACAGGTGTGTGTGACTCAGGAGCAGACAAGGGGGAGGAGCGGTGTGTGTGCGCGTGCTTATGCATGTAAACGTGTGCATGTGTGCGTGTGTGCCCACAAGAGTCTCTTGTCCCTCCTGGCCCACATGATGGGCAGGCATGCAGAGAGGCTGGGGGGGCCAGCAAGAGGAAATGGGCCGGTGTTTCCTGGGGGGCAAGGGTGAAGGGCCACTGGAACCCAGTGCTGTCGGGGAGGGGTGTGAGGACAGACTGTTGGGGGGCACCCTACGTGAGTCCTCGGGAAGTCATCAGTCCTGGTGGCAGTGGGGCTGGTGGTGGAGATGGTAGAGACGGTAATGGGGGGACAGGGGGACAGGGTCCTCCCGATCGTGACTTCTGTGTGCTTTCCTGCAGGGTCACTGGCGGGGAGCTCTTTGAGGACATTGTGGCAAGAGAGTACTACAGTGAGGCGGATGCCAGGTGGGTGTGGACCCCTCGCCCCACCCTGTCCTGCCCTCCCCTCCCTCAGCCCCACTCCTGCCCTCTGGCCCACATTGTCCCGATGCAGGCCAGGCAGATGGTCAGCCCGAAAAAGTTGTCAGCCTGCCTGCCAAGTCTGAGGGCCTGGGCCTGCTTGCTCCCCAGGTGGGAAGTGGCCCGCAGAAGGGTGCTGTCCGTGGGGTGGCTGGTGGTGGGCAGACAGCAGCGTGTTCATGCGCACCCTCCTGTGGATGTCGGGTGATAGCTCTCAGCAGGCACCCCCAGGCCACCTTCCTTACAGGGACATGAAGTTTGCAAAGGCTTGTACCAAAGACAGACCAGGATTCCCTTTCCAGACATCCTCCAGGGCCACCCTTACAGCAAGAGAGGGCTCCTGTGTCTGGCTGTCGTCCCTGGAGTCCTCTCCCAGGGTCTCTGGGGCAGGGACAGGAAGTCAGGCTCCTGTGCAGGGGATGGAAGGATGGGGACTGTCTTGGGTGGGCCCTGTGGGCCCTCCCAGAGGGTGCTGGGCTGCCCTTCCTGCTAGGGTCAGCCCTCACCAGAGGGTGAAGGGGATTGGTAGCCTCAGAAATGCCATCTGCAGCATGGCTGCTGGGGGTTGGCAGGGCCCCGCCCTAGAAGGGTCAGCTACCGTGGCCTGCTGTGTCCCATGCATGTCGGCCAGATGCCACCCTGATCCGCAGCAGGGATGTCACTCTTCATAGTGCCGTGCCTCTCATCTTGGAGACCGCTGAGGGCAGTCACTCCCTACCGTGCCCGCCTGGTGCCTGGCCCAAGGAGAAACGCATTTACAAAAAGAAAAAAGCTGTCAGTGGCCCTCTTTAGGGGGTGGAATTATGGATGCTTCTCAGTTTTTTAATCTTCTTTGTCTATTTTTAAAATTTTCTTTAATGAATATGTATTACTTTTCTAATCAAGAAAAATGAATATTACTTTTTGAAGTAGCTTTTTGTGACTTGCTTCTGCACCCACAGGCCACCTTGCCTGTTGGTGACGGCCTGAGGCCCTGTGAGAAGGTGTGCATGGGTCCTGGTGAGCCTGAGCTGGACAGCTGGGGCTGAGGGTGGGGGTGGACTGGGATGGGCAGGGAAGGCCAGACCCGAGGGGCAGGTGCACTGGCTGATCTTCTGAGACTCCCGGAGGAAGGACTTTCATTTTGCAAACACCCTGGGAAGGGCCTGTCCGTTTTGAGAGGAGGAAAACACTTTATTTCCCACTTACTAGAAAAGTAGAAGGTGTGGCACGGCCCCTTCCTCCCACTCTGCTATGCTCCGTGGGCCTGTTCTGGTGTGGGTGCCTGCCCACTTGCCTGTGGGAGGTGGGGATCCAGGGCCCAGGCCACCCTCACATCTGCCAGGGCACAGGGCTCCAGGAGGCAGAGGCAGGCCAGGCCTTGAGAAAAGGGTCCCACTGGCCACTCCCAGAAGGGATGTCATGGCCCACATGACATGGCCCATGGGTCCAGCCCCGGGCTGGACTCACACTCCGCGGAGGTATACCACTGGGACGCCTGGGAAGGTGGCTTGCCTTCACTCTCGTTTCCCTGTCCAGACCATGCAGCCCCGCTGCTGAGTCCTCAGCGCCCACCACTGGGCACGGCCTGGGGTGTGGTGCCGGCCCTGCAGGGCAGCACGAGTCCCGAGGAGGGGGCACAGCCCACAGCCCCAGCCCCGCTCTGGGCCTACAGCCACTGGACTCTTGGCCATCTTCTCACAGGGCCTTGCTGTGGAGCTCAGTGCAGGCCCACGGCTGACCATGCCCCCAACCTCCCCACATTCCCTGGCCACGCCCACAGCCAGGCCACGCCCACAGCCAGGCCACGCCCACGTCCCGACCACACCCACAACCCACCCTGGCCCCAATCAGGCTCACACCTCCCACCACGCCCGACCACGCCCCCATGCCCCACCCATATTCCGACTGTGCCCCAAGATCCAGCCATAGTGGAGGCCCCCAAACACCTGTGACCATGGGACCCTCCCTTGCCACCTGCCCCTCCTTCCCGGGCTTTACCCCTTCACTCCTGGGGATCCCTCCCACTGGCATGCTGCCCTCTTGCGGTTGGGCTCCACTGGCCTTTGGGGCCCCTGGGCACTGGCCTAGAAAAGACAGGGCCTCTGGACTGGGGCTCCTCCCACCACGCCTAGTTCCTTCCCACAGCCAGGCCACTAGGAGGCTTGGCAGGGCGGAGGGACCGTCTTCTAGCTATCCCTGCCAGGAAAATTCCAGGGGGTTCTGGACCCCTCTCCGAATTGGAGACCTGCCTTTGACCATGGAGTGGTGCTTTGCCTGGGACAGGAGGGAGTCTGGCCAGTCACCACGGGCACCCCGGGGGGCTGTGTTTCCCCTGGGATCCCCTGGAGGAAGGACTTAGAGTTGTGGGAGGCAGGAGCCCCCAGACATCTGGAG
Source organism: Desmodus rotundus (assembly GCF_022682495.2). NCBI lineage: Eukaryota > Metazoa > Chordata > Mammalia > Chiroptera > Phyllostomidae > Desmodus > Desmodus rotundus. The sequence goes on along the minus strand of NC_071392.1, from coordinate 294,532 downwards.
CAGTGGTCCTGCCCTGGCCAGCCACCCTCCAGGGTGTGCACAGGGCTGCTCAGAGCCCGCCTCTTGTGGGTCCCAAGGTCGAGTCCCTGGAGGGTGAGACCAGGCAGGCGGGGCTGCTGCTCTGAACTCTTCTGCAGCCCAGGAGGAGGGAATCAGGTGAGGAAAGCAAGGGGACTCTTTTCAAACCTGGAAAAGCAAAGTTCAAAGTCTTTACAACCCAGTTTTAAAAACCCTGAGAAGCAACGTGGCTCATGTGAGATGGTGAAAGGACCGTGCTGTCTGGGAGGAGGAGAGGGGCCAGAGCCCCGAGCACACGTCCAGGGCCGGCCAGCCTCTGGGATGCCCCTCAGGAACCGCCTGGAGCACAGAAGTGACTTTCTGAATTGTCAGAACACGACAGACGGCCATGAGGAAGAAGGGAGGGGACCTCAGGGCCCACTGTGGCCAGACGGCCTCATGTCCTCAGGCCATGGTTTCGGTCAGCTTGGAGGCCAGGGCAGGAGCAAAGTGAAGGGATTCCCAGGGGCTGTCCCCAGAAGTCCCCACAGGCAGGGCTGCCGGAATGGGCTGCTCTCCAGGCAGCTGGGTGTCCCGCCCACCTGCAGGCTGCAGAGGGGACTCCCATGCTGGGGACACTCTGCGAAGAGCCAGCTGGAGATGGGCCAGCACAGCCTTGTCAGCGGGGTGGTCCTCCGTTTTCTGTTGTGGAGCCTGGTTTGCTTGTCCAGCTCTTTGTGAACATGGGGGGCAAGGCCAGGGAAGGTCTGTGTCCTGCCTGCACGGCTGGCCCTCAGGGTGTCCCTGACACATCAGAGGGTGCCTGCAGGATGGTGGACAGGGCAGAAGTGCAGGACCGGACATCAGCGCTACCAGCCCAGCCTGCGGTGCTGAGGAGAGGTGCGGACCGAGTGCCACTCGGCAGGAGCCCTGCACCCCCGGGAGGAGACTTGGAAGAGGGCAGGGGCGAAGCCCACCGTCCAAGTCTACCTTGTGAGCAGAGCTGCAGCAGACAGACCTGTGGGTCCCACGGATGTTTGGGGAACATGTCCTGCAAGGCAGGGGTCAAGGACACACCTGAGAGGACAGAAGAGCACGTCCCCACGGTCACCGCGGCCACAGTCAGTGGAGACCGGTGCCACTCAGACACCCACACAGAGGACAGGGCTGCCCGCGACTGCAGTGGGGACAACGTGGGTGCTTCGAGGATACCCCACACGGAAACTCGGGAGGGCATTCTGGAGGGCGAGGCCTCTGGGCTGAAGATACGAACCCCAGAGCTGGAACCGGTGTGCGGTGTCAGAGCTGAGAGGCCTCTCCAGGGCATGGCAAGCTGGTCACAGAAGGAAGGTCAGGGTCTCCACAGGCCCGCAGGGCTCACAGCTGGATGCGAGGATCACCCCCCGACCTGGGGACAGGGCCAGGGTCTGGCCACAGTGGTGCAGGGCGAGGCTGCTCAGCTGGCAGCCCCGTGTACAGGGTCCTAGCAGCTGCACGGCGGCCTGCCCTGGCTGCAAGAGCTTCTCAGTCCTCCGGGCAGAGCCCTACCCACGTGAGCAGGACAGGCCCCTGGACCAGACTGCAGGCCAGGCTAGCCTGTGGGGTGTCTGCAGTGACAAAGTGGCAGGGTGGGGTGGTGCTGGACACGGGCAGGAGCCGGGGGCAGCGGGGTGGGGGGGCAGGACAGGACTGTGGTTCCAGCCCTTGGCGGCAGTCAAAGGGCAGGGCTGCCGGGGACCCATCTTCGCTGGTTCTCGGCTCTGGGTTCCCCCTCGCTGGGGGAGGAACTCCGGTCTGCTCTTCCGTGCAGTGGCCAGTGGTCTCTAGATGTGGCCACAGTCTTTCGGGGAGTGGGCTGGCCCCCCACCTCTTTGCCCCGTTTGTCAGCAGGAGCACCAGGAAAATGAAGTCCATCCCTCTGGCCGACCTGCAGTCACTCCATAGGCTCCAGCAGTGGCAGGAAGGGTCCTGGGGGAATCTGCCTGTCTCCCCCTCGGCCCAGCCAGAGGGGCTGTGAGGGAGAGCCCAGGTGGTGGGCTCCAGGCGACCTGCGGCTCGCCAGCCTCGCATAGCTGCCAATACCACAGGGGTGGAGGGGGACCCCACAGGGCCTGTGCATGGCTCTGGGGGCTGCTGGAAACCATCTGGACACTTGGGGGAGGCAGGCTCAGGCCACAGGGTCTCGTGGGGGGGGGGCTGAGGACATCTGATTTGATGTGCAGGGGACATTGTGAAGCTCAGGTGTTGGAGGTGCCTGGGGCTGCTGGGGCCTCTGGGCTGCTGCAGAGCTGAGCTGTCCAGTTGGGGGAGCAGGGGCTGGCATGGGTGCGGGTGTTCCAGTTTATTAGTGGCACCTGCTCTGGCCCACGAGTGATGGGGGCTGCAGCATCAGCACTGCCCACACCTGAGTGCCCACCTGCCCTCTGTCCTCTGCTCTTTCACCTCTGCCCTTTCCTTGCCTGGGGTCCTCAGCCTGCGTTGCAGGGTGTGGCTCCACCCTGGCCTCCCTCCCAGATGGCCAGCTCAGGGTCAGGCTTGGCCAGCATGAGCCTGGAGAGGTGCCCTGGGGAGCCTGGCGGTTTCCTCTGAGTGTTGCCAGGTGGGCTTGGTAAGGGGCGGGGGTGGCCCAGGGGCCTGGCCTACCTGAGCTGACATGAAGGTGAGGGGTGGTCCCCAAAGGCCTCCCCGGCTAGCATCTCTGCTCCCCTGTGGCCGACAGTGCCTTGATTCCCTGCCCCCCGCGGCCCCGCCAGGCTGGGACCCCCCAAGTGCCACACAGCACCCCCCCTGGCTCCTGCGCCCCCGGGACCCCCGCACTAATGCACGTGCTGTCTGCCGCAGTCACTGCATCCAGCAGATCCTGGAGGCGGTTCTCCATTGCCACCAAATGGGGGTCGTCCACAGGGACCTCAAGGTGAGTCCCCGCCCCGCGCGGTGCTGGGGTCTGCGGTCCGTGCCTGCACGTCCCATGAGAGGAGGCCTGGGACGCCGTGTACGTGGGGGCCGTGCTCGTGCAGGCACACATGAGGGGTGTGTGTGTGTGAGACTATGCGTGTGCTGAGTGTGCGTGCGCGTGCGCGCTTGGTGCTGTTTGCACACGGCCTTCGCACCTCCAGGCTCCAGGGCCGAGAGGGGATGGATGTCAAAAATCAGTCTGTGCACCTGTGCCTGCAGGGTTGTGATGCGGACCTGGCAGGTGGGACCCACGCGTTGTGCGTTCAGGGAGTGCTGACGCCACAGGAGCGGTGGGCGGGGCCGGCCTCCAGAGTCTCTGCAAATTCCCGGCCCTTTCCCCAAGTCCCTGTGGCCCTCAGCTCAGCTTGGCCCTGGGTGAAGTGGCTGCAGACCTTCCAAAAGGCTGGCCATCCCAGGACACAGGGCAGGGGGAGGTCCTTTAGGGGGAACCCTGCACTTCCTCCTCCTCCCACCCCCCTTTCTTGGACTCCAGCTCTCTCCAGGCTGGTTCTGTCAGCTTCTTGTCTGCGGTGGGGGACCCCCTGGTGGCAGTAGAGACGACCTTCCCCTGGTGCTGGCACTGAGTGGGGTCACACTTTCTGTGGGCCTCTGAGGGTGCGTGTTTGACCTGAGCTCTGTGCGGTGCTCCGGGGACTACGTCATGCCGGGAGCAGGCCCAGGGCCCTCTCCTGTGCCTGTCCCTTGTCTCCGTGGTCCCTGTCCTTTCCTGTGTCTGCCTTGTGCGCTTGTGCCACTGCCGGTCACTGTGTCTTGTCTGAATGGGCCTCACTCGGGGCCCCTGAGAGGAGGGGCCACAGGAGCAGGCAGGAGTCCCCACCTTGTTCCCGGACCCCGAGACCAGCTTCCGACTTTGAGGCCAAGGCAGAGGCATGCAGCAGGCACGTGGGAGCCCTGCCGGGAAAAAGGAGGCGGTGGCAGGACTTCCCACCAGGTCTGGGGAGCAGCCTGTCCCTGCTCTAGAGAGGACCCTGTCCTGACCGAGCCTCTCGGAGCTCCGGCCAAGGAGGGAGTGTGGGGATAGCAGAGAGGTTGTCTCCATCAGGCAGGGCAGGGGCTGCTGCCCTTTCCCGGGGGCGGGGACCTGTAGACTCAGGCCCAGCCCTGGCTGCGTTCCTGCCCGATGTCAGAGGTCGGGGTCCCCTGTCCGCCTCACGCTGGCCGCTCTGACTCTGAGGAACCCTAGCACTTTCCGGTTACAAGCAGTGTCCACAAAGCTGGGCTGCGGTGTTGGTCTTTCTTGGTGGCGCCAAAGTGCGGTGACGTAAAAACGCCCAAACCATTTATGGGGGTTTTCTGAGCCACACGGAGGACGCTGCTGGGGAGTGAGGTTGCAGACCCTCCCGGTAACAGCGGCTTCGCACGCTCTTTTTGGAATTAAGGGGCATGTGAGGAGGGTCATGGGGAGCGGGGACAGAGCGAGGTGGGGAGGGACTGCGGGACGGGAAAAAGGTTACAAGCTCTCTTGAGGGTGGTGCCCCTCCTTCAAAGGCGTGTTATCCTGGATGCACAGAAGCAGTGGCCCAGCCTGCCTCAAAGCAAAGGTCAGCCTCTCACCACAGCAGCTGTAGGCCTGGGGCCTGAGGACCCACCACGACCTGCAGAATTGGGGATTTGTGGTCAGATCACCCCGTGGAGCTACTTTCCATGGAACCCTTCCTCCTTGTCCTCAAGTGGCCATGTGGTCTCCGTGGGCTTGCCTGTGGGGAGGGGGCCCTGGCAGTTGGGGATGAGGAGTGCAGCAGCTGAGGCTCTGAGCACTGACCATTGGGAGGTGGGAAGGCCGGTGACACAGGCTGGGGAGGGAGGGGCCCAGCATACAGGGTGCAGCGTACAAGTGTCCCCATCAGACCTGGGACCCATGTCCTTCCTCCCTGAGCAAGAGTGCTGCCCCTGAGTCTTGGAGACAGGCCTTTCCCACCTGTGTTGCGGGACGGGGTGGGGGGCCAGATCTAGCCCCCCCCCCGCTGAACTGAGAGCCGTGGGTGTGGCGGGCGGATGCCCTGCACTGCCCGGGCTTCGGGGCCCTTGGCCACCCTGCAGGAAGTGCCTGCACCCCCAGCACACAGCCCCCCACCATATCTCTGAGCAGCCAGATATGGGGCGGGGAGGGCCACCCCACTGCTGACAGGGGCCCGCCAGGGCCGGGAGGGTGTACTTGGTTCTGCTCCGGCGCCCCGAGTTCCCTGTCCAGGTCTGCAGGATCCCAGTCACACTCTGAGAGCCAGCTTTTCCCTGTGAGGCTTCTGTTCCTGCCCCCAGAGGGCAGGCTGTGGGGTACAGGGTGTGGGGTGGGGCCCACAGGGGCCAGCAGTGCCAGGGAGACTCCCACACAGCAGGGTCAGACCTGTGCGCCCCCTGAAAACCACTGTCACCTCTGTTTTGTCCCCCTTTGGGGGTCCCCTGCAGCCTGAGAACCTGCTCCTGGCCAGCAAGTGCAAGGGGGCTGCGGTGAAGCTGGCGGACTTCGGCCTGGCTATCGAGGTGCAGGGGGACCAGCAGGCGTGGTTCGGTGAGCACCCGGCCGGTGGGGCAGGGAGAGGGGTCTGCTGCCCCAGGCCCTCACATGGCCCTTCCCTCTCCACAGGGTTCGCTGGCACGCCAGGCTACCTGTCCCCAGAGGTGCTGCGCAAGGAGGCCTATGGCAAGCCAGTGGACATCTGGGCGTGTGGTGAGGCCGGATGGAGCAGGGTGGGGGGGCAGTGGTGGGTGGGGGAGTGAACAGGGCTGGCCCCGGGAACTGCCTGAGCCTGGAGCCCCTGCCACCCAGACTAGACCTGGGACCCTGGCTGTTGCTGAGCTCACGATCTGCCCCCCACCACCAGGTGCTGGGCCTTGCTGTGCAGACCACCTTGTGGAGGAGGGTGCAGGGTGGGGCAGAGGTGATGGATGGGGCTGTGGGTGACGTCACTATTTGCCAACTAGTGACACATGCTGGCACGGGCTGCGGGGGAGGGGCGTTCCAGCACCCCAGTGCCCTCACGGGGCTCCCTGGCTTCAGGCAGGACCCCCGTCCTCGCCGGGGCCAAGGCCCTGACTGAGGGCCCACAGCTGTTGAGCTGGACTTCTGACCCCTGTGGGCCACACTCAACACCCCCCGCAGTGGCGAGGGACGGGGCCTGTGGCCGTGTGGTGGGCTCCACAGGCACGGGGACACGTGGGCCTGGGTTCGGGCCACGGCGTGAGTCTGCTCCTTGGCTCCCCAGGCGTGATCCTGTACATCCTGCTGGTGGGCTACCCACCCTTCTGGGACGAGGACCAGCACAAGCTCTACCAGCAGATCAAGGCCGGAGCCTACGATGTGAGTGCCGCCTCCCGACCCCTGACCCTGGGGCACCGGCTCCTGTGGGGCAGTGGAAGGGGGCACAGGCTCCCCTGAGCACTGTTTCCTCCTCCAGTTCCCGTCCCCTGAGTGGGACACAGTCACACCTGAAGCCAAAAACCTCATCAACCAGATGCTGACCATCAACCCCGCCAAGCGCATCACTGCGCATGAGGCGCTGAAGCACCCGTGGGTCTGCGTAAGTCGCCTCCTCGAGGGGCTGCCCTGGGAGGGCTGACGCTGGGTGCTGCCCCCGTGCGGGCGGGCTCGCAGCTGCCCTGAGCCTCACCCTGTCCCCCCTCCCACAGCAACGCTCCACGGTGGCCTCCATGATGCACAGACAGGAGACAGTAGAGTGCCTGAAGAAGTTCAACGCCCGCAGGAAGCTCAAGGTGCGGCCCGGGGGCGGGGCGTCCAGGGCAGGCTGCTTGTCAGCAGACCGCACGTGTCAGGGGGCCCGGTGCCCCAGATGCGACACTAAGGTGCCCACGGGTGGGCCGGCCCCCAGGTGCGTTGCTGGCCTCTCCTCGGCCACTCACGCCTGCCCCAAGGGCCTTGGGCTGCACGCCTGCCCCTCTGCTTGGCTCCCCCACCCAGCGCGGGGTGGTAGGGACAGCAGCCCTAGTGCTCAGGAGGGCGGGCTGGTGGGGGAGAGACCGGAGGGGGGCGGTCCTGGCCCACCCTGCGTGCTGCATGCAGAGGGGCTGCAGGGTACAGCTGGGCACACTTGGACGTGGCTGTCAGGGACAAGCAGACCCCAGGGGGTCCCTGGGGGTCCCGAGGCACACTCCAGGCTGTGGTCAGTGGGCAGTTTCGGGCCCAGGGTGTGTCACTGTGTTAATTCTGGGTGCGGTGGGCGAGTCCTGCCGGACACCCCCAGGCTGAGGCCAGGTGGGGAGGGGGGTGGAGTCCTGGCCGGCAGACGGCCCTGGCCTCAGCCGTGGGTCTCTCCCCAGGGTGCCATCCTCACCACCATGCTGGCCACCCGGAATTTCTCAGGTGAGAACAGCCTTCTCTGGGAAGACTCAGTGACCTGCCACCCACCAGCGGCCCTTCTCCCACCTCAGCCCCACCCCCACTGCTGCTGGCCTGGCCCCTGTCCTCTGAGGGCAGGTCTGCCCCGCCTGCCCCGGGCCAGGAGGCCGCCCGGCCTGCCCTGCGTGTTGGGTCTCTGTGTCCCCGCCTGACACCCCAGCTCCGTGTGTCTGTCCAGGTGTAGGTCGGCTCCTCTGTGGCCTGTCGTTGTCCTGAAACTTCTGAGCACCGTCTTGTGTGTGGGAGGTGAGAGGGGGGTCCGGAGCCTCTCTGCTGAGCTCTGGACACGTGGTGGCCCCCTGCCCGGGTCACGGAAGGCGGGCGGGGCTGGGGGCGTGCGGCCGCTGGGGTGGGGGGTCTGGGACCCCGAGGCCAAAGGCCCCGGCAGGCCCACCAGGGACAGCATCACCCGAGTGGGGCCGGCCGCCCACTCCCTGTCGTGTGGCTTGCGTGTGCGGAGTCCGTGGTCCATCCTCACTGTGTGTGTGCGTCCGGCGCTCTCCTGTCCCTTTGCTGTGGAGCGGGGCAGTGGGCGGGCACGCCGTCACTGACAGGGGCGCGTCCCACCCATGCGGGGCTGTGGGCTCTCTAAGGAGGAAGGAGGCAAATGCTCTCGAGTGCCGCTGGCCCCACCTGGCTCTGGTTCTGCCGAGACAGGGGCTGTGGAACCACCGCCTCGTCAGCCTGGACTCTAATCTTCTTCTGCTTCCTTTGTCTCTTCTCTTCCCTCACCTCGCCCCCCGTCTGTGTCCGCCCCTCCCCTCATCTCTAACTGGTGCTAACAGTGGGCAGACAGACCACCGCTCCAGCCACAATGTCCACCGCGGCCTCCGGCACCACCATGGGGCTGGTGGAACAAGGTAGACGCTTTGGACCCGTGTCCTGCAGCCGGCATGCAGCTCCCCTGGCTGCGGCAGTGCCCAGGGGCCTGGGAGCCCCGCTCCCGCACTGGACGCGTTCCACAGAGCCCCGGGCCTCAGGCCCTGCCTAGCAAAGGAGGGACAGGCTAGGCGACACCTGACCCGGGCCCCACATATGTGTATTTGACTGACCCCCCCAGCCCTGGACCCTGAGTCTGGGGGTCAGAAGACCCCTCTGTTCTGAGCCCTTTGCTTCAGAAATGGTTTCCATTTGTCCATCCAATCCCCATTCAGAATGACCTTGTCCCCATTCGGAATGACCTTGACTGTCCGCAGCAAGCCTCGGGGCTGCTACTGGGGATCCAAGTCCTGACTGGGGGTCCCCAGGAGAAGGGCACAGAGGCAGAGACCCTGCCCCTGAGAGCCTGCTAGCTCCCCGTCACCCTGTCTTGGCCCTCCCTGGAGTCTCATACATGCATGGCTGCCCTGTGAGCCCCAGGCGGGGGTCCTCCGCTGCCCCGCGAATGCCCGCGAAGGCCTCCTCTTGGTTCTTCCTCACAAGAACCCCCTCCCCGTGTCCCAAACCCACAAGGGGAGACCCTGGTTCTGCCAACCTGCTCCCAGGAGGCCCAGGTCAGCTCCTACCTGCCTGTGACCTAGCCCTGACCCTGTGAGGGCTGCTGACCTCAGGAGTCCCTCCAGGGCCCGTGGGCCCAGCCCTGGCTGAGGGGGTGCAGGGTAGGGCAGGCTGTGCCGCTAAGGGCTGACCCTGGAGCTCCCCGGGCTGGGGGGACCCAGGCAAAGCCCGTGTCTCCTCCCATGTCCAGGCCCTCTCTTTCTCTCATGCCCACCCCACTCCTGCCCCCAACCCCACAGGCTGGGCAACCCTGCCTGCCTGCCAGAGGACCCAGCCGCCTCCTCTGGGAGCACCAGGGCAGGGCTGCTCAGAGAAGAGGGCCTGTGCTCTGTCCAGTGGGCAGGCCCAGAAGGCGGGCCCCAGAGGGCTGTCCTGAGTCGCTTCCTTTCCAGCTCTTTCTAAATCACCTGAGGGGAGGGATGGGCAGGGGTCTGGGAAGGCGAGGCCAGAGGCTCCCGGTGAAGCCCTGCCACCAGGCACAGGGCGAGGGGCAGGCGCCTGAGCTGCTCCCTGCCCGGCTCCCGCCTGCAGCGCCGCCTGCCTGCATGAGGCTGCGTGCATGGGGACTCTGTCCGGGGCGCTGAGGGCCGCCTGCCCTGGGGGTGGTTAGTGCATGTGGATGGGGCCTAGCATGGCTGTCCTTGATGACCAGCGACAGGACAAGGCAAAGGCTGAGGGCTGAGCCCTGTGGGCTGAGGGGCCTCCCTGCTGGGGCAGCCCACCCCAGTGGCTGCCCTGAGCCCAGCAGACTGGCTGGGCGGGGGGTGTGGCGTGAGCGTCTCTGGCGTAGCTTCTCTTTGGGGGGTGGAGGAGCCCGTGGGCAGGGGGAGGCTGTGTCTCTGTAGAGATGTGGCCGTTGATGGAAGCTCTGGCCAGGCCCCCTGCTGTCTTCACGCTGAGGGACTCAAAGAACTGCGGTGGCAGTGAAGGCCTGGCCTGAGGACCCCTGAGGAGGGGGTGGGGCAGAGGGCCAGGGCTCTGTCTACACGGGCCGCCGCTGGACCATGACATGTGCGACTCGGGAAAGCACAGCAGCACCTCCCGAGCCTGCGGCTGCTAGGGCAGACAGGGCTCAGCAGGGTGTGGAGGTGGCTCTCCCAGAGATGCAGGGGCCGCAGCTGTGCTCAGAGGTGCCAGGGCTGGTGAAGGGGGCTGGGCAAAAGGACAGCTGTTGCTTGGAGCCCAGGCTAGGGCGCCACAGGCTACAAGCAGCATGGTCTGGATCTCAGGCTCGACAAAGTCGAGGACCGAAGGGACCCTCTTAAGACCCAGGCCTGTTGCAAGGCCTCCTATTGCCTCGGCCTGGGGCCTGACCCAGGGGCCCCCTCCCTACGCAAGGGGAAGACTGGACGGAACTGTCTGCTGCGCCGCTTCTACCTCACAGCTGGTGGGAATGCTGCTGGCCAAGGCTGCGTGGCACGGGGAGCAACTCGCCCCAAACCACCCTAAACTGGAGAGTGGGGGGCAGCTTGCTTGTCTCACAGGCCAAGTGCCTTCGACACGGGCTGGATGCTTTCCTGCCAGGCCTAGCTGACCATGTGTGGCCGGCTGGTCGGCCAGCACGGATGGGGTTCCTGGGCTCCGTGACCTCAGATGACTGCCCCTGGAGGGGCAGTGGGGCCCAGAGGTGAGGTGAGCGGGGAGGTGAGGGGCCATGCTCACCAGGATGAGGATACTGTGGTGGGGAGACCAGTCGGTCTGCAGGCTGTGCTGTCCCTCCGCCACAGGCAGCAGGGACGCAGGTTTCAGCTGCCACCAGGGCAGGTTTTCACATGGCCTCAGGAATCTCTGGTCCTGGGCGGCCAGAGAGCAGGTCCTGAGTCCGGCTGCCCAGGCCTCACCCTTGGGGACCTGGGGGACAAGAAAAGGGGAGTCTGCGGTCCTTCACTCACAGGGGGTGGCTAGGGACGGGTGCTGGTGAAACTATCCTGTGGACCCTGGGAGGGAAGCTTCAAGAGAAGTGACAGGCCCTCGGGGTCAGGAGACTGTGTTCAGTGTAGCCACTCGGATGGCCCCACAGGGCCTGTGACCTAGCAGCCACTTGTGTCCCCATGGGGAGCCCCAAAGGCGGTGACGAGGCCTGGACCTTGAGGACGGTGGTCAGCAGGCAGCCCAGTAGCCCTGGCCCCGGCCTGGTCACTGCCCCAAGGGTCCTAACCGTGCTTCCCAAGCTGAGCAAGCATCGGGACCCCCCTCAGAGGGCTTGCGGGGCAGGTAGATGCCCAGCCCAACCCTCCTTCCTGTCTCAGGAGCAGGAAGGTGGCGGGTGATGCCAAGGCTGCCGGCAGAGGGGCCCCAGGCCTCTCTGGGTCTGAGTGCTTGTCTGTCTGCCCACTGGCCAGGGAAGCGGCCTCCAGGGCTGCTCCCAGCAGGAAAGGTCAGGCCCGGCCCTCTGGCCACCCTGACCCTGCGAGCTGGCAGACTCCAGTTCAGGGCTGGCCAGCCAGGGCCTTTGGAGTGACCCAGAGCCCAGGGCAAGGGACTCTGCGCTGCTTCCCTCACCTGCACCTGCCGGCCGCGTGGGCGCTGCTTGCCTGGTGGATGGCCGGGTGGGCAGGACGCGGTACGGGTCCCGGCTGCAGGCTGGCCCTTGGCTGGAACTGACACAGCCTTGTTTTCTCTCTCCCCTCCTCACGCCCTCCCTGCCCCTCCTCACCTTTCTTTGTCGTAAGGTAAGCTGAATTCTTCTTCTTTCAGTTCTGCAATTAAAATAAACTTCCGTGGAGGGCGCAGGTGCTGGGGGCTGAGGCACGTGGGGTTGGCAGGTGGGCAGGCGGAGAGGGGAGGCAGGCCAGGCTGCCCTAACCTCCACAGAGGGGGTTGGGGTGAGCGGCTGTCTGCCTGGTCTGGGCATCGGAGGGGTGGGGGCTGCCTGGGGTGTGGGTGGCCCCATGCACGTCATCCTGCTGACCCCCCTCAGAGCCCAAGGTCCTGGGTGGGAGGGTATGGAGGCCGGTATGGCCCCAGCCAGCTGCAGAGCCAGGCCAAGAAGTGGCCCCAAAGGGAGAGGCTGCCCCTCAGGGCTCTGGCTGTGGGGCAGAGCTCAGAGTCCTGTCCTCCAAGGGAGGGGCCAGGAGTCCAAGGGCAGGCAGGCTCCTGGGGTTGGGACAAGCACCACCCTGTGAGTAGCCAGTGGCAGCCCCCTGCCCCTACCTGCCCAGAACATGGGGACAAGGGAGTGAGGTCCCCACCTGGGGGGACCTGGAAGGTCCTAGGGGGCCTTCCTCCTCACAGAACCTGCCTGCCACCCGCAAGCCGAAGGTCCCTAGTGGGAGGATAAATCTTGGCATCCTCAGGAGACAAGGGTCTCCCCCAGAGCCCCCTAAGACCTAGCCACCCCCTCACTCTTGGGAGCCCTGTAGGCCCCCATGGCCGCTGCACCTGGGGAGGGGTGCAGCATGCGGCCCCTCCCTCATGATGCCGGTTTCCTCCACACACAGCAGCCAAGAGTCTGCTCAACAAGAAAGCGGACGGAGTCAAGGTGAGGACTGCTCCCAGGCTCCCGCTGGGGCGGGCCCGAGCAAGGGGAGGCCTCATTCTCCCCTAATGCTCCTCTCTGTCTCCCCTGCCGCAGCCCCAAACGAATAGCACCAAGAACAGCACAGCCGCCACCAGCCCCAAGGGGACGCTTCCTCCAGCTGCCCTGGTACTGCACCCCTCAGCCCCCCACTTCCTAGCCTTTCTGCACCCCAGCTCTTTGGTGGCCTGGGTGGCAGTGGGGTCCAGCTCCCAGCCTGTCTCTGATGGGCAACGATTGGCCCCTCCAGCTCCTGCTGCTCTTGGGTGTGGGGTGAGGGCCAACCCCCGGCCTCGCTGACTGGTGGGTCAGAGGTGAGAAGCCTTCAGGGGGCCCGTGAGGCTAAGATGCAGGACGCAGGGTGCTGCCCCAGGCTCCTCTGCCTTCAGCAGGCCCGGGGCCCAGGCCCTGCGGGGCCTTGCTCCAGCCCCGAGAGCTGCATGGATGCGCTGTCAGGGAGGCTGGGCATCGCCATCTCTCCAGGAAGAAGGGAGGGCTGCTATTCCGAGCCCACCCGCTGATCCGGAGGGAGGCAGAAACCCCGTGGTGGTTTCCCATCGAAGTCGTCAAAGTTGTGTCCTGCAGGCCAGCGGCTGGCTTGGGACACACGCCGGTGTGGCCGTGCTGGCTGTGGCTGCCCAGAGCTGGGGACCCTGCAGTGGAGGGGCAGGTGGACACAGGCTGAAGGGTCCCGGCTCTGGGCCTCGCCTGGGGGCTCCTGTCCAGGGCAGCCCCACAGCTGGTGGTCAGGACTGTGGCCCAAGTGGAGGTTGGGTCTGCTGGTCCACAGGTTCCCAGTGAATCCCTGGCCCTGCCCCTGCTTGTGGGAGCCAAACCGACTGCCGGAGGGCAGGCTGGGCACGGGGCTGGAGAGTCCCACAGGTGGCCTTGCAGCCAGCCCCATCCAGACCCCCGCATCCCACGTGCCACTGCATCCCATTCCATCTTCCAGCCTGGGCCCCCCGCAGCTTCTCACCTGAGCCCTGGGCCTGAGCTCATCATCACCCAGTGGCCTGGGCACCTCGCCTGTTCCATTCCACTGGCCCGGCCCTGGGCCCTCTCACAGCTGCTGCCCTGCCGGGCACCCCTCCATCCTGCAGCTTGTCCCTCCTCTCCCCAGCTCCACTGAGCGCCTGCTGCCCCTCTTCTCATTTCCCTCCTTCCTTCCTCTGTGCTTCCTTCTTCTGTAGGAGCCTCAAACCACCGTCATTCATAACCCTGTGGACGGGATCAAGGTACTGCGCCGCCCTCACCCTCCAAGGAGCTTCTGCGAGGGCAGGAGTCAGACCCCCAGCCCCGGGGCGGTCTGGGCATGGGCCATGTGAGGGCGGGGGTCCCGCAACCCCTCCCAGAGCAGACAGGGCCCCAGAGGCCATGACCGCGCCCCCTGGGAAGGCCCTGGGAGCTGCCCTTGGAGGCGTTGCTACACCCAGCCTACTGGGGGCACGGGGACGGGCGGCCCTGATGCTTAGAGCAGGGGCCACATCTCAGGACCCTCCTGGCTGCCACCGGCCCTGTCCACTCTGCCTGGCAGAGAGCAGGCCCAACCCTGCCAGGGGCAGCTGAGTGTGGAGCCCCGCTCCCAGGGTCCCGGGGGAGGAGGGCCTGGGGTGGGGGCAGCACAGACCTGTGACCTCACCATCCTCCCCCTGCTGCCCGGCGCTTCCTGCTGAACTAGCCCCTCCTTTGCTCCTCTCTGCTCCACATCTGCTCCCACTTTCCCGGCATCTCTCTGGGGCCAGGGATGGCCCTTGCTCTGGGGCAGTGGGAGGGATGGGCAGATGGCCCAGCTGTTTCTAGGACCAGCAACCCCACCCCACCCCCCCCAGCCCAGGCCTGCAGTTGGACAACACCCTAGCCATGGGCTGAGACCAGGGGACCGTGACCCATGGCTTCTTGGCTGTCCCAGACCCAAGGTGCTACCAAGGGCCTAGCTGTTTTCCCCACCTGACCCTGTGTCTGGGGTGAGGCTCCCCTGGGGCTGTGCCATAACCTCTGACCCTGTAGCGGACAGACCGCTGGACAGGCCCCAGACCCCGAGTGGTGTGTGCTGTTGGGGCCAGAGAGTGTCCCTCAGGAGCTGTTCCTCACTGGGAGCTTAGCGACAGGTGGATGGCACCTGGTTCTTTTATGCAAAAGGCAGCAAGCCATGAGTGGGGTGGGAGGCACTGGGCTGTGTCTGGGTGGCCCCGGGCCACTGGAGAGGTGGGGCTGGGCCTGGCTGGATGGCACAGGCCAGGGAGGGGTGGGTGCCATCCTTAGGGAGGAGGTGTGGGCACAGCTGCACTGTCCCTGGGCCCCCGAGGTTCTGAGGCAGCTTCCCCTTTCCCTGGGAGCCTTGGAATTTTGTGAAACCTCGTCTCCTCTGCCATTAAAGAGAGTTATCTGGGCACACAGGGCCTTCCCACCTAGCACGTCTGTTGGCCGTGGAGACGTGGGAAGCTGACCCCTGGGGCTGTGGGAAGCTGACCCCTGGAGCTGTGCAAAGCTCCAGCTCCCTGTGGGTCCTGGGGTCCTGTGAGGGCACCTTCCAAGTCCCCTGGTCACCAGGCCCTGTGGGCGGGGCAGGGCAGCCATGTTCTGACCTGCCGCCCCCTTGTGTCTCCCTCTCCAGGAGTCGTCTGACAGCACCCACACCACCATAGAGGACGAGGACACCAAAGGTACCATGCAGGCTCCCCACCGGCAGGGGTGTGGGCAGGTGGGACCCCACGTCAGGGCCTATGAGTCGGACGTGTCTCTGGGGCCAGCCATGCTCAGCAGCAGCAACTCTGGCCCGGCCTGCATGCTGGGGTCCGCTCGGCGTATGTGGAGTCCAGCAGAGCCTGCAAGGCCAGGTGCCCTGACCAGCCAGGAGGCTGCTGCCCTTTGCCCTCTGCCCTCTGCCCCAGTGCCCCCACTCACCCCAGGTGCTCCATTCCCACAGGAGGAGGAGTCCATGGTTGGGTTTGCTCAATTTCTTCTCTGAAAGTTCTTTCAAGTCATGACTGGCTGGCTGGCTGGCAGCCAAGTGGACAGCAGCCTAGGGGCCTTTCCTGGCTTCTGGGTGTTTCAGTGGCCTCAATGTGGGTGGGTGGGGGTCTGGTGCCACATCCCCAGCCCAGGCCGCCGTGTCCGACACTCTGATCTGACCACGTACCAGCGCCCTCAGGTCTGCCTGGGGCACCGTGGCTGGCTGCTCTGCAGTTTGAGGACAAAGGCCAGGCCCCCCTACACGGCAGCTGTCCTGAGCACCCCCATGCCCCAGAGTGGAGGTGAACACAGGACTTTGACCAGGGAGATGGGATGTTTATGTGGTTGCCCAGACTGAGACGGACTGGAGCCGTCAGCTTGGAGGCTGCCCCCCAAACCCGCCCTGGCCTCTTGGGGACATCAGACCTGGGCTACAGGCAGGCCGGGCGAGGGAGGACCGGCCCGCGTGCACTGGGGACCTCGTTCACAGAGAAGGCCCCGAGGCACACGCAGCCCCTGCCTGGGCTGGCCTCACACATCTGCTGTGAGTGGACAGCCCTGGACCCCACCAAGTGGTCTTGGGATGGCCACACGCTGTGTCACGGGGTTCTCCAGCTTAACCACCGCCTTGTCTCTTCCCTGCCCCCTTCCCTTTTGCGCTCTCGCCCCCTGTCTCCTGTTCATACCTTGTCTGTGCCCCCAACCCCCAGGGCCCCCAACACCCCAAGCTCAATGAGGAGGGGCTCGGGGACCCAGGAAGCCGAGGGGCCCCTGCCCTGCCCGTCTCCGGCTCCCATTAGCCCTCTGCCTGCCCCGTGTAAGTAGCCGGGCCCCTTGTGTTGCAGGGTCTCCATGAAGGGCCTGTAGCCCCTCTCTGAGGGGACCCTCGAGAACCAAAGGTGCGCTGAGCTCCCGTCCCCCGTGTGGGTCCTCTCAGGGCCCTAGCTTGCACTCCAGTGGGGGACCGGACTCCTTGCTCCCCAGACAGTTCCGGGGTGGGGAAGACAGCGACCTCCCTCTCCCCTCCTCATGTGTCTGCCCTGTCTGCCAGCCCCCAGGGACTCTGACATTCTGAGCTCAGGCAGGAGGGGCTCGGGGATCCCGGAAGCTGAGGGTCCCCTGCCCACCCCATGTAAGTAGTGTGGCTCCCTGTGCCTGCGTGGCACCACCATGTGCCCGGGCAGGGGCACCCTTGCTAACAACCCAGCCCGGCTCCCCATCAGCCCCGCCACATGCGTGCTGCCCCAGCCCCAGGTGGCCCACAAGGCCACTGGACTGTCCTCCCTGCCTCCTTCAGGCCATCTGCTGCAGTCTCTCTGCAGTCACGCAGACTTCACATGGGTCCCAGACCCTGTTCGGCCACAGGCCTGTGACTTAAAGGGGCAGAAAGGGCCTGGCCTGCCTGCCCAGCGGATTAGTCCCACAGGGCTGACGGGGCCTCGGCCACACGCTCTGTCCTCCTGGGCCGGGTGGCCCTCCTTGCCTGGCACCCTCTGCTCAAAGCAGCTTTCCTCCCCACATGCCCCTCTGCCCCCATCCCCCACCTCCCCCCGTGACCGTCTCCATCCACCTGTGACTTCCAGTGCCCCCTATTTCCTCCATGGTCCCTTCCATCCCCCCGACCTCTCCATCCCCTGACATCCCCACGGCCCCTGTTTCTCCTCCACCCCCCCATGACCGTCTTTGTCTCCCCAAGTCCCCTCATGACCCCTTCTGCACAGCCCGCCCTTGCTTGGCTTTCAGCCCATAGGTTTCATCTCCTCAATCCACCCCCGACCTGCCTGTGTTCACATCTGTTCTGTTCCACCCCAACCCCCAGGATCTCTGACATCCTGAACACGATGAGGAGGGGCTCGGGGACCCCAGAGGCCCAGGGCCCCCCACCCTGCCCATCTCCAGCTCTCCCAGGCCCCCCCCACCCCGCCCTGTGTAAGTAACACTGAGCAGCGCTCAGGGTGTCAGACCCGGCTGCAGTGCTGTCCCCCGCTCTGGAAGGGACAGCGGGGGACACAGAAAGGGGCCCAGGGACTCCACCAGGTGCCTGTGGCCTCGGAAAACAGAGTCCGTGGCTGAAGACATGGGTGTGAGCACCTGTGTGTCAGACAAGAACCTAGACATGGGCTCAGGATGAACAGGGCCAGACCCTCGAGGACTGTGGGTTCTCCGCAGGACAGCAAAGTGTAGGGGCTCAGAGGACCCGGCCAGGAAGGGTGCCACTGAGGTGGCATCTGGGGTCTGGCTGGCTAGGGTCCAGGGTGGAAGGGCCTCGCAGGGCGGGGCTACTCCACAGCCTAGGCTGAGAGGGCCGGAAGGGGAGGCCCTGCAGGGCTGGCGCTGCCCCCACCCCAGGCAGGGAGGAGCCAGGCTGCTCCAGCCTGTCTGTCGGCTGGACCGCCCGCCAGTATCACTTACAGGGATGGATGACACCCCAGGGCCACAGCTACCCCCACCTCCAGGGAGACTCCAGGCTCTCAGAGGAGAGGCTGCTGGGCCCGGGGCCGGGCATGGCGGGGGAGTGGCTGGGTGAGTGCTGACCCCTGCCCACCCCCTGCAGGCCTGGGGGTGGCGGCAAGGGCAGAGGGGAGCAGAGTGAAGCCATCAGAGCTGCAGGGGAGGGCTGGGGGTCTGTGGCCTGCAGGCTTAAGGCCCAGGGGTTCACCAGGAGAGGCCTTGGGGGGCCGAGGACCTGCCACGAGCACTCTGTGCTCAGCCTGAGGGGCCAGGCCAAATGGGTGGCTGCTGGAGCCCAGCCTGGCTGAGGGGCAGAAAGAGGTGGGATATGGGGGTGACATCAGAGCCTGGCAGGTGCATGGAAATGGGGTGACGCTGTGGTGGGCACACAGGGGACTCTGTGGGGTGGTCAGAACCCCATTTGTGCAGTGTCTTATCTGAGCTCAGAGGCTCCAGGTCCCATCCCCCAGACCCTCAGACCCTCGCCTGGGCCTTGGAGACCTGGAAGGGTGCCCCAAGGGGACCCTCTGCATGAATTGGCCCAGGGCTGCAACATCCCCTTGGGTCTGTGTGGCAGCCTAGGTGGGGGGCTCAGCACAGATCTACCTGTTTAGAGGTCTTCACTGAGCTCCGCTAAGGGAGGTGGGGGCCATGGAAGGGGCTGTGAGTAGGCTTAGATGGAGGGGCTGAGGTCTGGAGCCAGCCGATGTGGCCTGGCCTGTGGGGGTGGGGCCTTGGGGTGCTGAGGGTGGGGCTGCCCCAGCCCAGCTCCCGCAGGGAGTAGGGTCTTTACTCCTGGATGCGTCCCATCCGAGTCCCAGGCTTCCCAACAACCTGAGGGCAAGCGTCCCCGGCTGACAGAAGAGGCGGGCCAGCCTGGCGAAGGGGCTATCTGGGGCTGAGACCTGCTTTCCGTGGGCCTGAGCCGGTGCGTGCTAGAGCCGAGCGCCCTTCTCCAATCTGGGGACCAAGGCCTGCCTATCCAGCACTGGGGCCCAGGCCCAGGGCGTCATCCGGGCGGGCTGGGGCCCCTCCTTTCGCTGCTGTGCGCCTGCCAGCTGCCCCAGCCCGCAGCAGGGCCAGTGCTCACTGCCACAGGCCGGGTCCCCATAATCAGGGATTACGCACAATCCTGCTTGACCCTGTGCAGCTGTCTGGGGATGGCCGGAGGGCCTCTGGCCCCCTGACAAATGCCAAGGGACAGGGTTGGTGCCAGCAAGGAGTCACCGGGGTCCCCCAGGACCCTTTGCCAATGGTTGGGCTCCCTGCGCGGGGCCCCAGTTCACTCTGGGGAGGCGGGACTGTGTGCAGGGCCCCCCAGGGCCAGGATGTGTGTGTGTGTGTGTGTGTGTGTGTGTGTGTGTGTGTGTGTGTGTGGAGTGCGGCTGCCCCTGTCCCCCAGACTCGAGACTTCTAGGTTTGTGCTGTGAGCTCGGAAATGTCCTTCCGTTTGCTCAGTGCTTTCTCTTTACGCTGACTCCCGATTTTAATGACAACTTATCTAAAACCCGCAATATTTTACCCGTGAGTGGGAGATCGGCTCACTTACAGTGTAGGGGACAGTACCATCGCACTGGAAACAAGACAGGGAAGTGCCACCCAGCTGCCTCTGCTTGGCCATCAGTTCTGTGGGGTGGGGGCGGCTCCTGCCCTCTGAGAAGTCGGGAGATGAGCAGGATCAGGTGGGAGGTGGGGGCTCCAGAGCAGGGGCTGGACTTGGTCCTGGGCCAAGGGGCGCCCTGGATGGGACACAGCAGGTGCTGGTGACTGTGGCAGGGAGGTGGCAGGGGTACCAGAGGACCGGGGGCGCTCAGAATTGGAAATCGCCCAGGCAGAGGACAAAGAGGTGGGCTGGATGCTGGGGACCCACTGCGACCCTAAAGGGTCATGCATTTCTGCTCAGCAATCAGGAGTGATCGGGACAGAGCCCTGCAGGCAGACAGAGCCTGGGGTTCTGGAGCCCTTGGCCACCCTCCTAGATGCCAGCCTCCAGGGCCAACCAGGCAGGTGGGCTTCTGCAGTGACAGCCCCGAGCCCAACCCTGCTGGTGTCCGGACACAAGCCTGGTGGTAAAGCAAAACAGGACAGTAGCCTAAGTGCAGTGTTTACGGGCCGGTGCAGACATGCGCACACACAGACACGTGCACACATTCCCACAGGACACACGCATGTACGCACCCAAGCCCTTGGGGCTCACAGCACGCCTGCGCTCACACACAGCACGAAGCATCTTCTGCCGTGGACTCAGCCCCCCTCCAGGGGGCATCCTGGGGGAGGAAGTGCCCATTCAGCCCCAGTGGTGGTGGGAGGGTGGACGGGCAGTGAGCAGGGGCCATGGGCACAGGCTTCTGAACACTAAGTGCTTGGGGCATCGAGTCCACGGATCCACACACGCATGTGCCGTTCCCGGCAGCTGGAGTGGAGACCTGCTGGTGCCCATCCCACATGGTGGCCGTGCAGCAGGCCGTGGTCCCAAGTGCACAGACGCACAGCAGGGGCAGCCTTGACCTGCGGGTCTGGGGAGGCTTCCTGGGACCCTGTTTTCAGGCCACTTCTTGGGTCTGTGTTTACCACCAGCACACCATCGCTTTCAGAAGTCCCCACAGTGTGTGCCTCTGTGTGCACGTGTGTGTGAGGGTGTGTGTGAGTGCACATGAGCACATCTGTGCAGGGACGCGGTGCAGCACTCTGGCACCGGCAACGATGTAAGGTTTTATTTCTTTGAAACATCTAGAGCAAATAAGACAATGTTCAGATTTGAGTCTGCAGGCTGTGGGATGAATTAATCTCTCTCCTTCCACATGCTTAAAATTTTTTGCATGAGAATAAATTGTACTTGGAGACAAAGGGGCCCTGGGCGACCACCCTGGGGGCCAGACCTGTCTAGCACCAGAGGCCAAATCAGTGGGAGCCCAGAGGCCCGGGTGGACTGCACAGGATGGACAGGTGGTGTGCTGGCTGGCACCTGGGCCCAGGACTGCAAGCTGGTGGCCACCGGCAGAGGTGGAGGCCAACACCTGGTCCGCCGGCACCCAGGGAGAGAGGGGCTGAGGCCCCCACACTCTGCTCTCCCCTCTGCCTGGTCCCTGCACCCCTGCTCCTGGCCTTTAGGCAGAGGCCTCACCAGAGCCCCCAGCCCCTTTCCCCCTGTGTGACCCAGCCCTTCACTGTCCCCCAGAAGGAGCTGTTGGCTTTGGGGAGGGCCTTGAGAGTGAAGCCCAAGTGGGCCGGACCAGGAAGGCAGGTCACAGTGCTCAGCAGCAGAGGGCCCAGGGGTACTGCCAGGGGGACTGAGGTCAGACGCTGGGGTGTGGCAGGTGCTGTTCTCTCTTTCTGCATTTTCCAGACCATGGATGGAATTTTCTGTTCTTCATAGGCATTTTGTTTGTGACAGACAAGGGAGAAGCCTGCTGGACTTGAAAATGTAGAAGCCGTGGTGGCCTTGGAGGGCATGGGCTGAGCTGGACAGTTGGGGCACCAGACCTCAGGGACCCCCCCCTGAGAGGAGAGGCGGGAGGGGCGGGGGCTGCATGGGGGCGACCACTGCGCAGGGGCCGAGGGTCACCCGGCCTGTGTCTCTGCAGCACGGAAGCAGGAGATCATCAAGATCACTGAGCAGCTCATCGAGGCCGTCAACAACGGGGACTTCGAGGCCTACGCGTGAGTCGGGGCCTGTGTGGGTCCTGGGGTCACCTGGGTGGGCTGTGAAGGGGGGCTGGACGCCCTGGGCGGGTGCAGAGGGGCCTCTCCTCACCTGGGTCTGCCCCCCAGGAAAATCTGCGACCCAGGCCTGACCTCGTTTGAGCCTGAAGCTTTGGGCAACCTGGTCGAAGGGATGGACTTCCACAGGTTCTACTTCGAGAACTGTGAGTGCGGAAGCTGGGGCGGGGGCGGGGGTGGGGGTGGGTGGGTAAGGGGCAGTCGGGAGCCCAGGGAAGCCCACACACTCCGTGCCCAGAGTCCCAGGCAGGCGCGGGGTGGCCCAGGGTCGAGTGGCCGCGTCAGGGCTGATCCCCGGCCGGCCCATCCGCAGTGCTCGCCAAAAACAGCAAGCCGATCCACACGACCATCCTGAACCCGCACGTGCACGTCATCGGGGAGGACGCCGCCTGCATCGCCTACATCCGCCTCACGCAGTACATCGACGGCCAGGGCCGGCCCCGCACCAGCCAGTCCGAAGAGACCCGCGTGTGGCACCGCCGCGACGGCAAGTGGCAGAATGTGCATTTCCACTGCTCGGGCGCGCCGGTGGCCCCGCTTCAGTGAAGGTGAGCGCGGCGTGGGGCGGGGCCTCGGACGGGAGGGGCTTCGGCGGGGGGGCGGAGCCTCCGTGCCCGCAGCCACCTCTGCGTGTGCGCGAGCGCTGACCCCGCCCTCGCCGTTGCAGAGCCGGACGGATGGTGTTTGGCGCCCAGCCGCCTCGGCGCACGGCCTGCCTGTCGCATGTTTGTGTCTGCCTCTTCCTCCCCTGGTGCCTGTGTCTGCAGAAAACCAAGACCAGATGTGATTTCTTTTTAAAAACAAGATGACAGTAACAACCACACACAAAATGTCGGATGAAATGGGAAAAAAACTAAACAAAGGAAAAAGCTGTAAAAATGACTGGCATTTGTGGGGCTTCGAACCTACTGGCCATTCCCTACCCGAACTCCACCTGTCTGTTCGCTCCTGGCCTCCCGACCGCCGGTGGTGAACTTGTCCACAGGGCGGCGCCCGTTGCCCTGCCGTGTTTGTTCGAAGGGGCCCAGCCCTCTGCCCTGTGCGCAGTGGGTAGTGTCCGGTGTCGTCTGGGGGCGCTGCGGGGGCCGCGGGCCTGAGCGCAGCTGTTCCCTCTGCTTCTTTTCCCTTCCTCTCCCCCAACCAAGAAGGCGGGTGTGGGCCCCTCCCATGCCGGCGCCCACGTGCCCCAGCGTGGACGCGCCATGTGGAGGCTGGGCCAGCCCCCCAGAAGGACCAGTCACGAGAGGAGTCTCTGGGGCCCAGGGCTCTGGCCCTCCTAGGGGCAGGAGGTGCAGATGGGCACGCCTAGCGTCAGACTCAGGCAGGCTACACATGGGCGGGGAAGACACCCTTGGCAGCAGCCCACGGGGCCTTCTGCCAACACAGGGGCAGGGGCTCAAGGGCTTGTTCCTGAGGCAGGAAGGAGGGTTCTGAGGGCGCAGTGGCTCCTGGGCTCTGGCAGTGCTGCGGGAGGGCAGGGCAGGACAGAATCCCCTCGCCAGGCTTCAGGAGGCTGCAGTGTGTGCCGCGGACCCTGAGCGGGGAGGAGGCGCAGGGCTCCCCACAGTGAGGCTCAGGGACGGCCTGTGAGGTCAGATGGCTGCGGAGAGCAGCCAGGGGTGCGCGCGGGTCTGACGGGGGCTGGTCACAGTGATGTGAGGCCCAACTCCTCCCCCTTCGATTGTCATTGTTTGTTTTCAACAAGGGTTCTTTTCATCTTCCCTCACAAATCAAGCTGGGGGGGAGTCACGGAGTGGGGACAGGACAGAGCACCTGCTCTCCAAGGAGACTGTCCATCGTCAGACACTCATAGTGGACACTCACCTGCCCGTCTACAGCAGTGTTCAGGACAGCTGTCCCCACCCATGTTCATGGGGTGAGCATCTGCCAGGCTCCCTGGGTATGAGGATGGGCAGCACGCTGCAGGGCTCGCCACGGACAGTGTGTGGCCTGGCCACCCTCACCTCCTGGGGCCTCCTCCCGCCTCTCCCACTCCTCGTTATCTCTACGGAGCTGCCTGTCTGGGTTAATTTGGGGATTTTTTTCTGGGGGATAGTTCTTTTGCATGACCCCCAAGAGCAAGCCACACCCGCTCTCCTAGCTAGATGTCCGCGGTGTGGCCTCGCCGGCCCGCCCTGCAGAGGGTCGGCTGCCGCGGTGCTGGCCGGCTTTCCTCCTCTCTTTTTGCTGAGTTTCATTGTCTTTTCTTTCTGAGCCTTGTAAGTGTCCAAAAAATTATTTTGTTCTGTCTCGGGAAACTGCAAATAAAAGAAAAACAGGACAAACTGCTTCCTGTGCAGCTGGGTGCTTTATGCTGGGACCCTGCCCCTACACCCTGGCCCCTCCAGGTGGAGGCCCCCAGCTGGCCCTGGCCACAGAGGCTGAGTCTGGACCTCCCTGAGCCTGTCAGGGGTGGAGAGCCCACCCAGGGGTGCCTCTGCGCAGCCACAGGCCACAGCTCCAACAGCTGCTCCCCCCACGCCCCCACCTCTCTAGTCACCCCAGTAGCCTCCGAAGTGGGGCTGGAGGGCACCTTTCTGTGGGAGGATTCCCCAGGCCCGTGCTCCACTGTCCTGCTGAGGCACCCCTCTACCCACAGTGCCACCTTTCTGTTCTGCTCACCACCAGCACAACTCTGGCCTGCTCGTATGAGCCCATGTGCTGGGGCATGCAGACACCACACAGTCCTGACCAGTGTCAGACACCAATGCCATGCACAGCACAGCAGTGGCTGCTGGGATGCAAAGACGAGACGGTAGGTGATGACAAGGGGGGCCATGACAGGCTTCTCAAGGAGGTCCGGATGACAGGACCTCCAGCAGAAACCTGTGGACAGAGGGATGCCAGATGCTGAGCCAGGGGTGGCTAGACTGAGGGAGGTGGTGTGACGCCTGGGAACAGGACTAGGCATGCCCCAGGCCTCCCACTGCAGCTGCCCCAGCATGAACATGCCCTCCGATACCCCCAGACTTTTCCGTCCTTGGCTCTGCCCCACCCTCTGTGCCCCTGGCCTGTTCCTCAGGAAGGATGTGTCACCCCACTGCGTCCCTACAGTACAGGGACACGAAGCCTGCAGGGACCTCCCTTAGGAATACCCACTTTCAGCCTGTGCCAGTTGTTAGCACTGACCATATAGCTGTGTGGCCTGACTGGCCACCTGGCCACCTGGCTGGAGGCCCTCTGATCATATGGCTGCACCCTCGGCCCCGCTGCAGGCCTCTTGGCCCACCTCCCTCCCAGACATGCCCTTCTGTGGAGATGGGGGCTTCCCCTGCCCCTGACCCCAGGCCCAGTGGCTATCTGTACTTCATGTCATGCACTTTCCTGGGACAGAAACACAGGCTTCAGATCCATCCTAGACACCAGACATGCCTACCCCATGGGGCTGACAGGCACCCCAGGGACATCCGCAGGCCACCACCTCCAGCTGCAGCCCCTGGTGGCAAACACCTTGCACAGGCCAGCAAGGCCCTTAATGTCAGCATCTGTGCCGGTGGGCTGCACCTGGCAAGTGTGCTCAGGTGTGTGGGCAGGAAGGAGGGCTGCACCGGGCAGCAGCACCCCAGGAGACCTGAGCTGGCTTGGGAGAAGTAGGACAGAGCCTGGGAACACAGCCTCACGGCAGAGTATCTCCTGGACCTGAGGCCTATCTGCTGTAATCAGAGGCACCGTCCCAACCAGGCTCCCTGGGATCCTGAACCCTGAGTGGGACGTCTCACTCTGGCGTGTGCAGGGTAGGCCTGTGGGCAAGGCCAGCACCTTGGGCAGAGGGAGGTCAGCGAGGGCCTGCACCCATCACTGGCAAGTAGCACCTGCTTTGGGCAGAGCTGCCAGGTCTCAGCAGGAAAAGCTGGCCTTCTCAGCCCTGCCAGGGGCCAGGGCTGCCTCTGATCTTGACGGTGGTGGTGAGCTAAGAGCAGGGCCCCTGGCCAGCAATGAACCAGGCTGCCAAGTCTTCACAGAGCTCTACCGGCCAGCGGCCAAGCTTGTTCCCCAAACTGGGGCCAGATGCCCCAGCCCACAAGGGGGCCCTGTACACCTGCAGGGCCCGGCTCCCCCCTCACCTGGTTCCTGCTGGGTCTTGGTGGAGGGCTGGGCGGGGGGAGAAAGGCTACAGCCCGGGCCTCCACATCTGCCCAGCAGTGTGCACAGCACAGAGGGGTGGCTCCCTGAAGAAGGGGCCTCTGAGGCTTAAACAAAGCACAGGACCATTTTGGAATTTCAAAAGACAATTTTATCCAGATAGGAACTTGTCAAACAAGACAGAAAAGTTAGGCAGCAATTACTAAAATACACTCTTAGCCAGATGACATTAGAATGACATGAACAGGGGACAAGATGGCACAGGGCCTGAGCTGGGCCCCCACTTGCTCCCCCGCAATCCCACCTGTGCCCCATGTCCTCCCCATCATCCAGGACCTGAACTATCTAAGTGGGGTCACAGCCACCTCAGGTGCCAGTGAGCAGGACAGGCCTGCACTGCCCGGGGCACATCCAGGAGGAAAATCACATGGCTGGCTACACAGAGGTGGACAGGCCAGCAGCACCCAGAGGACAAGAGCAGCCAGGAGGTAAACCTGTCAGGGACGAGGCACTCAGAAGCCATAGATCCTGTTTTCTGGCCCAAGCAAGAGATTTCAGAGCTGCCAGCACTTCCTGCTGGATCAGTGGACCTTTGGGTCAGGCAAGAACCAGCACATCAGGGAAGGGCCCCTGTAAAAGAAACCACAGTGGCCACCATCCCAGCAAGGGCTTCCTGGGGCCCAGTCCTCAGGGTGCACCTTGTCCTCAGGCAGCCCAGTGGGGCAGGGAGAGGCAGTGTGGGACCTGGCAGGCCGAGGGTGGCCGTCACCTGCTGCGTTTTCCTGCTGCGGGGGTCAGGTCGGGGTGGGGGGGGGCGTACAGGCCTCTGACCACAGGTGGAGTGTTAGGAGCCCTTGGGTTGGCTGGCACCTACTCTTGATGCCCAGTAGCAGTAGCCACAGGAAACGCCACTTGCTAAGACAGGCAGGCCCCCGGTGGTTGCCAAGACAGGCTTGTCACCAGAGGCACACACCTGTGATCCTGATGTTCAAGGTCAAAGTGCAGGTCAGATGAGGTGTCCTGCCCCCAGCAAAGACCCTCCAGGGCACCTGTGTGGAGCTCCATGGAAATGTTCGCAGAAACACAAACCATGTTGCAGACCTGGTGAGGCCCAGTGACCGTCTCGCCTTTGCCTCAGCACCGACCCACTGGCCCCACCCCCAGTGGCCCTGTGCCTCCCCAGGAGCGCCAAGCGTGCACCTGCCCATCGCCCCCTGTCCCCGTGGACCGGGAACCCATTACTGAAGTGCTGACACAGTTAACAAGTAAAACCCAAAGGCTGCTGGGGACCAGCAGAGCCGGCCCTGACCCAGGGCTGTAGGGGTTAGAAATGACCCCTTTGGCCTTAGCAGGAGTCCAGAGTGTTTATGGTTTCATTTGGCCCAGAATTACACCTCTGGGGGCCTCAAGTCATCTTTCAAAAATTACTAGACACATGAATTTGAACATGCCCCGCCCCAGGTCCCTTCCACCAGCCCTCGGCTCCTCCCAGGAGCTCAAAGCAGATGATGGGTGTTTTCGCTTTGGTCTTCACGTGGCCACCAGGCTTCTTGGGGGCTGCGGTTCTGGTGTGAATGGCAGGGACTCTGCATCGAGGGGGCTTCTGTGGGCTGCAGTCACATGACTGCACAGCAGGAGTTTTGCTTCCGGGCCTAGAAAGGGACAAAGAGGAGCTGAAGGGGGGACTGAGGAGGTAGTGGTAACCTGTGCACACAGTGCAGGAGCCTGGGGATCAGAGTGCTGGGTGGGACAGAGGACTAGAAGCTGCCTGTCCTCACAGCCTCCCATGCAACCTGTCTGGGAGCAGTTCACAGCTAAGACCACTTCCTCCTCACCCCTTCCTGACACCAAGAAGGTGCCGAACACAAACAACAGGAACGGACACCAGCTGCCCACACTGTCCCCAAAAAAGGCCGCCGAGCCCTGGTCCCTGGGCCCATGACTTCTTGCTTCCCGTTCAGACACTGCAACCCCATGGGCCACCTCCCCCCCAGCCCCCTCCTGTGGGGCAGGCCTCTGCTCGCTCTGGCTGCCACAGCACCGGAGTGACATGGGTGTGCTGCCCTGCTCGCTGCCAGGGGCCCAGGGCCGAGGGAGCCAGTGCACCCACCGTTTTGTAGAAGGCTTTCGAGTGGATCCCCAGCACTTCAGATTTGGACACCAGGTCGTCTATCTTCTCCCCCCGCTCCAGCAAGGACTCCATGGTGTTGTGCTGCATGAAGGAAGTAGGAGCAATGTCTGCTGGGTGCACAGTGAGTGGCTGTAAGCCCGCGTCCAGGGCCATCAGGAGCAGCACTCCCCGGGACCCTTGCCCCTACACAAGCACCCTGGCACGTGTCCCCTGAGCATGCAACTGGACCTAATGACCTTCTTACGGAACCCAGAAGGTTCTGCCTGGCACAGAGGGCATTTCCCAATTCTGCACAACACAGGCTTGGACAGCCAGGCCAGGAGAGGCCACCTGGGTGCGTTTCCACGAATTCCCGCTGGACTGGGCTCCCCTCAAAGGGCCGTCTTCTGCAGTCCTGACCAGTCTGCTCGGGCACCTCTGCTCTCAGGCACCGTGAGCACACAGACCCGCCCCCTAGGGGGGAGGAGCCTGCGGCCCCCCAGGTGGGCACTCCAAGGGCAGACGCCAGGCCCTCTGGACCTGAGCCCGCACACGTGAAAAGATGTGAGTGAGGAAGGGCAAACGTCCTGGTCTGCACATTGGCCCAGTCACTCAGATTCCCACCCAAGCGACTGGATTCAGAATCGGATGGAACGAAAGGCAGCACGGCCACTGCAGCCAGAGCATGGCTGGGTGACCACAACCCGCTGGTTCTGCCCATGCAGAGCGCAGGAGCCCGGGGGCCCCGGCTCTGAGCAGGAGCAGACCCTGGAGACCGGAGAGCTTCATGTCAGGGCGTGGTCTTCCTGGGCCTTCTCTCTAGCCGCTCAGGGACCACTGGCTGCCAGGCGTTGGTGTTGGTGGGGGTGCCGTGAGCAGGGACACAGAGATCAGGACGGGCTCCCACACTGGCAGGGAGACCTGAAGTGGCAGGGCCAAGGTGGTGGCATTTGGAAAGGGCCCTGAGTGGCCTCCATGGACCAGGGAGGCTTGAGCATAGGGACCTGCGTGGTAGCGGACGGGGACCACAAGACGTGTCAGGGAGTCTACATGTCACCCTGCAGCAGACTCCAGAGCTGCTAGAGGACTTTAAGCAGAAGAGTGACAGCTTGGTGGCTGCAGCCTGTCGGGCAAGTGGAAGCAGCAGTTGTAAACCAGCAGATCTCAGGTGAAAACGTGGCGTTCCTGACAACCTGTGCACCCAGCACCCACGGGGAGG
The DNA here is from genome assembly GCF_022682495.2 of Desmodus rotundus. Taxonomy (NCBI): domain Eukaryota; kingdom Metazoa; phylum Chordata; class Mammalia; order Chiroptera; family Phyllostomidae; genus Desmodus; species Desmodus rotundus. Next base: position 265,656 of record NC_071392.1, on the reverse strand, counting down.
CGCCTGCCCACTCTGAGACAGGCAAGGGGGCCCGAGGGCTGGTGGGGCAGAACCACTGAGCTGAATGTCTCTGCTGGGGACTGCCCAGGGAGTGGGGATGGAAAAGGGCCAGGCTGGCTCCCAGCTTTGTCCCTCGTGCAGTCAGTGCCACTCACGGGGTGAGAAGGGACAGACTCAGGAGGTCTGGCTTCCAGGCTGCAGAAGCCTGGGAAGAGGCGGGCCAGCACCTCTCAGAACAGCGCTTCGGCTACGACGGCATGCCGGCCCTCGCTCCCGGGCTTCCTCCTTACCAGGATGATCTTGGTCTCATCTAGTTCAGCCTGCACTTTACTCATGGGGTCAGCTTCTCGGGGATTCTAGGGAAGAGGAGCCAAAAACAAAAGCTTCAGGACTAGAGAGGCCACATGGAAACAACACTCAACCAAGCAAGTAGGACACACTGTGACAGGCTACGTAAGCACACAGGACAGAGAAGTGACAGCTGGCTGGGGAGCCAGGGCTCCAGGTCCTCATGGAGTTCCTGCAGTTTTCACAGAGACCTCGACCTCCAGCCTGTCAGGAAGTCACCCAGGGCCACAGCTACAGGCCAGAAAGTTTCCCATGGCTCTGGGCCACCCCACCTGGTATGTGCTCAGGTAGCCATCCAGCGCTGTGTAGTTGATGGTAGCAGGGGAGCCAACTGGCCAATCGGTCCTGTCGACCTGCCTAGAGAAATCATCCAGCACCTGCAAGACAAAGGAGCTCAGTGACCCCCCGTGCGTACCATGCCCACTGCAACAGGACTCGCCCCCAAGAGGCTCTCAGGCCCCCAGGGCCTGGGGGAGGGCCAAAGCACACAGCCAGCGCACAGGGAAGTCCAGACTCAGGCTCGTCCTTCCCGAGCACTCCGGGCACTCAGAGCCAAGTGCACCCAGCCGAGACAAACCCCAGCTGGTGAGGACAGAGGCATCAGACTTCTAAACTGCAGATTCCAGTTTTACTGAGGTTATGGACTTCCAGGAATGAGGGTACTAGTCCTAGTTCTCCAGCCAATTCTTCCAAAAGGAAAAATTTAAGCCATCACCAGATTTCAGGTGCTCCTGAGTGTATCAGTCCTTTGGAGGACATGACATGGCAGTGTCTTCAAGGACTTCATAATTAGCATCTCACAAAGACCAAACATGCAGGTGCGGAGCCCACAGCAGGGAAGGGAGCCACTGGCACTGTAGGACGGGTCAGGAGGCGCCCGGTGTACGCAGAGAGGACTTGGCAGAGGGGGCAGGGCAGAGGCAGGGAAGAGCTGGAGTCAGGTGTGGCTCAGGAGGAAATGGAAGCCACACGGGCTGAGAACTTGCCCACCGGTGACCCAGGACCTATGTCCCAGAGGAGAGATGCCGCCACTGAGGGGCAGGCCAGGAGTGTCACAGTGGCCCTGGGACACGGGCCTGGACGGAGGGCAGTAATCAGGGCCACAGAGGGCAGATGGGGAGGGCAGGGGAAAGCTGAGTGCAGGCCGACTTTGGACACATGACCTCCCCCAGGCCTCAGGCACAGCCGTCACCCTGGCCCCAGGACAGCTGGGCTGCAGACTCACCTTCTCCAGCAAAGTGAAGGCCACCCGGGATGGGTACTCGCCATCAGCGATGACCACACCTGCCAGGCCATCGCTGCGCACATAGACGTGGCACAGGTAGTCTGAGGAGACACACAGAGGGACCTTTCACCTGCCAGCCGAAGTGTCACCATGCTGGGCTGCTGCCTTTTGGGTCGATGAAACCACGCTGCAGACCAGCCACACTCCCGAAACAAGGCTGGTGGGTGGGCGCTCTGCAGCACAGCTCGGTGGGACGCACACAGGGTGGTGCACGCAGAAGCCTGGCCATCAGCTTGGCCCAACACCTGCTTTATGACAGGGAAAGGCCCCGAGAGTCGATGTGCAGACCCAGGGTCTGGGGCCCTGTGTCCAGGCACAGCCCTGAGCTCTGGGCCAGGCCTGGCAGCATCTCGGGGAGAGGCATCCCCCTAAGGCCCTGCTCCCAAACTGAGGAAACCTGGTAGTCAAAGCAGCCCCGCTCTCTTTAAAAGCCCTGTTGTTAAGAAGTCAGCTCTCCAGGCCTCATCTGGGGAGGGCAGGAGGGGCAAGGAGTGAGGCCCATCCAGAAAGAGCCTGGCCACTGCGGGCCGGGTCTGCGGGGCCACGGCCTGTCGTCAAAGCATCAACGACAGTCCACACAGGGACTTCTGCCTGACACCCACAGCCCCCAGGGTCAACTGCTGTCGGGGGAAAGGACTGTGGCTGGTGAGTGAGTGCTTCTTGCTTCTAAGGCTCCTAGCCTCAGGACTCTGAAGCTGAAACAGGAAAACGAACTAAGGAGCTAAGGAAGGCCGACAGCCCCGAAGTCAGAGGTGGGTGGAGACAGATGCCGGCAGGGTCGAGGGGCCAGGCGCTCACCGCCGACATGCTCCAGGCGTCCCCCACAGTGAGACAGACCCCAGCATGGGGACGAAGCATACACGCTGCACAGAAGCTGGGTCAGGGCCTGAGGAAGTGGCGGGAGGTGCCAAGTGGGGAAGGCAGACACGGCCCCAGGGGGCGGAGAATCCTCACACGTTCACAGCCCAACTGCGCCGGCAGGACAGGAGCACACAGGCCGCACACAGGACACAGACGTGACACCGCCTGCGGTGTCACTGGTGCCAACACCGTCGAGATATCCCCTCCACCCCCGGGGCCATGGTCCGAGCAACGTGCGACACGCCGTTTCTGCCTAAAGGTCGCTCACCCCTTCCTCACCTCTCAAATAAATGCCTAACACTTCTCACGGGGAGCCTGGACTACGAAGAAGCAAAAGTTAACGCCTTTAGGTTCCTGGTCAAAACCTAGGGAGCACAGGACATAGAGGTTCCTGGGTCAGGCGACCAGAAGTGGTTTTCTGAGACGCCTCAGCTGGACACCAATGGTGGGCCCAGAACTTTGTGCAAACAGGAAGAGGAGGAGGATGGGAGAGAGACCAGGCCAACCACTCCTTCACGAGGCAATGGGCTGCCTGAGGCATGGTGGCCAGGCCAGCACCCACGGGGCAGGGGGGGGGGGCGCTCTTACCTTGTTCTTTGACAGAAGCTCTGCTGCCTTTCGCTGAGCGCTCCACAATCAGCTGGCTTGTGAAGGTCATGAACTCCTGAACACTAAGAAACACAACACATATCACCTACTCCTGTTGCCTCGGCCCCAACACAATGGAAAGTGACCCAAGCTTATCTACAAGGTGACATTGCTCCTGGGCTCGAGTCCCTTCCCTCACAACCACAGACAAATAATAAACCCTCTATAAGTGAACAGATCCAGACAGTTACGAATTATCACAACCATTCAAACGACATCTGTTTGCTACCCAGCTCACCCCAACCACCCACTTCCAGACTTCTGGGGCGTTTCTACAGGCTATCGTCAGTGTAACAACTTGGTCAGAGTATGGTCTGGGACATAGTGGCGAAGCAGAAGCCAGCTCCTAGTCTCAAGGCCCCACTTACTTCCAGGAAGTAGGACAGATAAAAACTGCACTGGAAAAACACAGAGAACAACTGTTCGGCAGGTGCGCAGCTAGGTATGGCCATGGCATGCCCACAGTGGAGGCTGAGTCCCCCGCGGCACCAGTGCTTGGAGCTCTGGAAGAAGTGCAGGGCAACGGCTCGGAGATGAAACGCGGCGGGAACAAGGGCTGAGGGGGTTGGGGGGTCAGGCCAACACTGACCGCATGCTCGACAGTGATCCCATACGAACCTCCAGGAAGATTCACAGTGAGTTTCGCAGAAGCATTTGCAGAGCTCAACGGGCTCCGCAAAAAAGTACTAAAACACGTAACCCAACGGTCCCCACCGACAGAGGAGTGGCCGCGGTGCACCGTCTGCGCACAAGCAAGCCCGTGGCGCCACAAGGGCTCAAACCGAGCAAATCACCACCGACGTCGTTCTGGAGAGTGAGCCCCCTCAAGAAGAGCCTTGGGCAGGTCTTCAGGAGATATCCCAGGAGAAGCAGGTTGTCACGGCAGGTGACATTTCCGTGAACATTACTGCCCCGAAGACTGTCCACGGGGACAGGAAGTGGACGTGGGAGACAGGGACGCTGACGATCCTGATGCTGAGCAGACCTAAGATGTGTGCATCTGTGTCTCAGTTTTTAACAAAAAAAGTTTAAAAGTTAAAACCATTAAAAACGTATAGAAAATAGCTTCTGGAGTGAGGACACAAATAGGATGTTTTTGTACAGCTGTACAATGTGCCTGTGTTTTAAGCTAAGTGTGATTACAAGCATCAGGTGGAAAAACTGAGAACTTTATATATTAGGAAAGTTACACTAAGGTCAATGCGTTACTGAAAACACAAGTTTGACATAGATTGGTGCGGCCCGGGGGGCTGGTGTCCAGGTGCAGCCCCGGCCTCATGTTCTCTCACCACCGACCCCAGACTCGCCCGGAGCCACTCACCCCAGTCCTGCAGCCCCCACTCAGGGCCGGCGCCCTGCACAGGCGCGCCACACTGATCTTCTGTACCTTGTTTCCACTGCGCTTTTCTGTGTTTCGACGTGTTCACACACACAAACACTCGCCACCCTGCCACAGCCGCCCACAGCCTCCCGCACAGCATGGCCCCGCTGTCCAGGCACAAGCACGCTCACGGTGTTCGCACAGTGACAGTCGACTAAGGACACATTTCTGAGCATGTCTCCCTGTCGCTAGGTGACACATGACTGTGATTCCTTAGAGAAGTCTCCCAATAAGAAGTCCTTGCAGTAAAACCGTGAAGAGACAGAGGCGAGGGCAGCACAGTCATCAGACAAAGAACTGTACGGAGGGCTGGGAAAGTGGGGAGACCCTGGGGACGTGTTAAGCGTGGGGCCCGACCATCCTCCGGTGGGCGGGATGGAAGGGAGGGGCCCCGTGAGAAACACAAAGAGCCCGCTGCAGCACGAGCTGCGGGGGTGTCAGTCCACCATCTGACACGGCCCGCACAGCCCCAGCCGGCAAGGTGTCAGTAACGCCGAGGACCTCCAGCGTTCACTCGCAGGGAAGAACAGAAAGCGTCGGAGGAGCCGACTCAGCACAAGGGCAGAAAAGCAGCCACAGGGCAGAGCATAGGGGCCAAGGCCCAGAGAGCCAAGTATCAGGAAGACACTTCAAGACTGACCCAAAAGAAGCAGGAAGCTTCAACAAAAAAAAGAAATCGTTTCAGATCCTGCCAGCAAGCCACTCTCATCAAGAACAACACTGCCCCGCACGGCCGTGGCAACAGTCCCGGCGGCAGACCGCAGCTGGCCTGGAGACGGTGACCGCAGCACACGCTGCAGGGTCCCTCTCCTCTCCTTCTGGGCCTGGGTCCCCTCACCTCCCGCAGATGGGCTGTGAGTGTCTGTCCTATTTCCAAACCCACCTGCCTGTAGTACATGCCCCAGAAAGGTTCAGGGGAGTTCAACCCCCGGCCTGCGGGCTGTATGTGTCCCAGGATGGCTACAAATGCGCCCCAACACAAACTCGTCAGTTTACTTAAAATGTGATGAGATTTTTTTGTGATTTCACGTCACAGCGTATTTAATGCCTGAGACAACTCTTCTTCCTCAAATATGGCCTGGCAATGCCAAAAGGTTGGACACCCCTGGAAAAGCTTGAAGCCCTACAAATGCCCAGCTTGCTTCCTTCCAGGTCTTGGTGTAGAACGCTTTTGTACCAGGGGCCCCACGTAAGAGGCGCACAATTTGGGTTTGAGTCCTGGCTGGCTGTGGTGTGCTCTCTTGGGGCCTCAGCGAGGCCACCCATAAATGAAGGGTCCGCCAGCACTTCTCACAGGGAGCTGCTGGGATACATAGACTCTCAAGACGTGGCAGGCCAGTGCCGGAACCCGACCCTGCCTGAGAAACACCGGTTTAAAATACAGACTTCTACGCCTCCACCTCCTAGTTCAGACACCCCGACGCGAACCTGGGGAATCTGCGTTTTCAAAGTCCCCCTGTAATTTTTACAGGGCAGTATTGTGAAAATCACCGAGTTCACAAGTCTTCGGGATGGCCTAAGCCTCCATGAGCGCCAGGATGGTCACTGGGAGGTGCGGCCCGCGGACAGTACCAAGAAGATGCTACCGCCGGTCTTCTCAGGCCACCCCCGTCCCCCGCCCCCTCCGCCCCAGGTGACCTCCCCAGCCTCCCCGCCCCGCCGCCTCCCGCGACACCCCGGCCTCCCTGCTCCACCCCGGCCTCCGCGACTCCCTGGTCCCCAGCCCGCCCGCCCGCTCACCTGGACCGCTGGAAGAAGCTGAAGGACGACACGTCGGAGGCGGCCTTGAGCAGCGCCGCCTTGGCCTCGCCTTTGTAGAGGACGCTCAGGCAGTACAGCTTCATGGCTCCGCCGGGGCCGCCGGCCGGCCCGCGGACCGGCTCGCACCAGCAGGCGGCCGCCGCCCCTCGAGACCCCAGCCGCCGCGGACGGATCGATCACCGCTTCCTCCTCTGGGCTCGGGGTCCACTTCCGGTTCCGGTCAGGGGCCACCGCCCCAGGCTCGCGGAGCGTGTCCACGTTGGGGCCGTGGAACGGCGGCCGGAAACACGCGGCGAGGGGCGGGGCGATAGTGCGTGTGCGCATGCGCGGGACTGAGGCCCCGCCCCGCGGAGCTGTCCGGGGTTCTCTGCCGCCTCCCGGACCGCCAGGGCCACCCTCTTGCTGGCGTGTGGATACGAGGCTCGGCCCACGAAGGGACAAGGTGGCAGTTCCCTCGGGGCCTCGGTCATCAGACGGCACCGTGCGGTCAGGAAGCGTCTTGCAGAACAGACGCGCGCACAGAGAATGATGAAGCAGCTGGGCAAAGTCCGCGGACAGGGTGGGACGGAGGGCGTCAGTGATGCTTTGTTCGTTTTTTGCACCTGTTCTCGGGGTCGGCAGGTGGCACAGCGCGGGCAGCAGGGTAGGGCCGCCAGTGTCAGCGTGCGCGTCCGCGGGAGGGCTGGCTCTCCGTGCTGGGCCCCGGGACGGGCTCCCCAGCATTCACGGGGGCGCCTGGCCTCTAAAGCCAGCCCTGCTGGACAAGATGGGCACCACCCCTTCCCGGAGGCCCAGCCCTGGGGGTCCTGCCATGCAAGAGCCAGCAGCCAAGATCGGGCCCCTGGGCTGTTTCACTGAGGCCGAGTAAGGGGCCGAGTGGAGGTGTGGTCAGGCTTCTGAAAGAGTCCGGAGCGTGTCATGCTTTGATGTATTGATTGTTTTGAGATAAGACATTTCAGGAACAGCAGGTTCAAGAGGGCATTCTGAGTCCCCTTGCTATTCCTGAAAGCAGGAATTAAGCCCCTATGGAGCGTGCCCTCTCTGTACCAGGAGGAGGGGAGTGTACCCAGCACCGGGGTGGACGGAGGCCAAGAGGACTGCATGAGCAGACCTTGCTAGTCACTAATCCACAACTGACTGTCCCTGCCCAAACCTACTCTGGACACATGGTCACTTAGGCTTGGCCTGAGGACGGCATCCTGACCTCTACGGAGCTGTTTGACAGTTGAGAGAAGCGATGTGATTTGCACGGATGAGGGAGGTGAGCGACCCTGAAGCAGAGTTAAGTACAAACTTCTGGTTAAACGTGGCAGGTTGAACACGCAGGTTTGTATGCACTCCCTGGCAGATCTCCACTCAAATGACAGAGGCTGCAGGGCACAGTGAGTGGGCAAGGCCACCCAGGGCGGGCAGGTGTCAGCTGGGAGAGGCACACTCTGCGATGGGGGCTTAGCGGGCGAGGGGCTCCAGCACGAGTGTCCTGGAGAGGCCCTCCACCCTCTCCCCAGATCCTCCAGCCAGGGAAGCACCACCTTTCGCCTCACCCTGGGGAGTAGGATGTGGGGCTTTCCTTCTGGAGAGTTGAGGGGTCAGGGCTTCTGCCCCCTTTGAGGTTGATGGCAGCACCACCTGTGTTTCTCGTCCCTGTTGGGAAAATGTGTCTGTGAGCCCCTCTCAAGGCTCTGGTCAGTGTGCAGTGTGGCTGCTTTTGGGTCAGGTCCTGTGCTCAGGGAGGGTGGGGCTGTTCCTGGGCAGGAAGGACCTCTCAGCCTCTGTCCTCAGCAGGAGGCAGAGGCCAGGAGCCTTGGGGGCCTTGGGCACTGCAGACTGCAGCCCAGTCCTTTGGCCTCCTGGCCTCTGTGGCCTCTTTTGAAAGTGATGATAATACCAGCCCTTCCTGCTGCTCCTGCACCAATCAAATGACAGAATGAATGCAACATTCTTTGTGGATTACAATGGTTTTAATCAGCATTAGTTATAATGACTTCTAATAAATATGTTGCCTTTCTTGCCGTAGCTGGTGTGGCTCAGTGGATTGACTGCTGGCCTGCGATCTACAGCGTTGCCCGTTCGATTCCCAGTCAGGCACAGGCCTGGGTTGTGGGCCAGGTCCCCAGTAGGGGGCGCATAAGAGGAAACCACACATTGATGTTTCTCTCCCTCTCTTTCTCTTTCCCTTCCCGTCTTTCTAAAAATAAATAAATAAAATATTTAAATAAATATATATACACACACATATATGTATCCTTTCTTTATGACTAAATCTAACAGGAAATGTGTGAGATCTACATGAGAAAAGTAATAAAACTCACCTGAAGTACATAAAAGGAGACCCAAACCAATGGAGCAACACCCCGACTTTCTCAGAAGAGTCAACGTTACAGAGATGTCAGTTCTCTAACATGAACTCCCAAATCCCCAAATTCTGTGCATTTCCAATGAAATCATCAATAGCATTATTTCATAAAACAGAGCATTCTAAGATTTATATGAAAGATAAAAAGATCATGGTAAAGAAAATTTTGTGGGAAAAAAAGGGATGTTGGCCACACCAGATATAAAAAAAAAAACTAGAAAGTTATGCCAACAGAAAGAGTGGACAGAGGGCTGCAGCACAGGCAGAGCTGAGGCCGAGGCAGGTGGCACCCAGAGTCTCTCCCCCCTTCAGACCAGTGTCACCCACGACACAGGAACAAAAGGTGACGCTCCTTGTCCCACGTCAAAATGGGGGGGGGGGCTGAGTCATCCTTCTTGTGCCCTGGCCAGCAGCCCATTCCAGACAGCAGCTAGACCCTGGGGGGCCCAGGGGACAATGGGAACCTTCCTGACAGGAAGAGAGTGGAAGATCGCTTAGTGCAGCTGCTCACAGCCCTGTCTTCCCTTCTGGGGCCACAGTGTGTTCCCAGAGGCTCTGGGGAGCTGTAGTTCCAGAGCTGGCCGTGTGGCCTGTGGGTCCACCTGCTGGGTGACCAGAACTGAGCGGTTTCTTACCCAAGAGAACAACACAGTGGCACTCGAGCTGTGATGCAGCTGACATCACAAGTCCACGGGGAAAGGGTGCCAGACTGGCACCTCATACCATGCACGAAACAAACAGAAGGACCAAAGTACTAACCACTAAAAAATTAGAAAAAATACTGGAAGGAAATGTGGGAGAAATTTTGTATTTTGGGGTGAAATTCATACAAAGGAAACACTTCTGTGTGATGAAAGGCACTATTAATTGAGTTGTCCAGCAATAAGCTGGAGGGATAATATAGCATATTAAACATAGGATTACTGGATATTGTAGAGAGAATATGAAAGTAGTTTATACAAGTTGAAAGATAAAAGATAATTCAGTAACAAAATAGTTAAATAACATGAACAAGTCATCTTCAGGGAAAAAATACAAATAACCACTAAACATAAAAAGCACATCCAGCCCTGGCTGGTGTGTGGCTCAGTGGACTGAGTGCTGGCCTGTGAACCAGAGGGTCGCCGGTTCGATTCCCAGTCAGGGCAAGTGCCTGAATTGCAGGCCAGATCCCCAGTAGAGGGCACGCAAGAGGCAACCACACATTGATGTTTCTCTCCCTCTCTTTCTCCCTCCCTTCCCCTCTCTCTAAAAATAAATAAATAAAATGTTTTTTTAAAAAATACAAAAAGATGTCCAGCACTTTGCAATTAAAATGACAATGAGACACCAGATCAGCAGTAAATGATGAAGATTTATCATCTCAAGGATTGGCTGGGATGTACCCAAACACCTACCGTTGGTGGAAAGGTGAATAAACTGATGAGGCCACGTGAGGGCCGGCCAGTAAGTCCTGCCCAGACATTCGGCTCTGGGAACCATCCAGAAGGAGCATGAGCACCTGTGACCCAGGGAAACACAAAGGTTTGTGACAGGAAACTGCAAGTCCAGGTGACCACGCCCAGGAGGCTGGCCTCCTGGCCGCTCCTGCTCGCTGCCTGCGCTGAGCCTGTGGACGTCCTCGGCCCCCGCTCTGCACTCCCACCCTTGTCCTGACTGAGAAGCACTGTGAGCATCACAAACACACCAGGTCGGACGGAGTCAGGCCAGAAGTTCCCATGTGGTCGTCTCCGGGTCCCATTTTGCTCTAGGTGTGAGTGAACCCCTGAGCCAGCAGCCCCCGACCCCCTGCTCCACTGCTGGGGTCTTCCCACCACCGGTGTCAGTGGGCTGCCTGGTCCCCAGGCTGAGGCTGGGTCTGTGGGCCTCTGGGCAGGCCCACTATTCTGGCTCAGACTACAAGACAGTGGCCAAGAAAGCAATGACAGGGCTTGTGGGTGTCCTGGGCATGTGTGGCAATGCCGGTGGCCAAGCAGCCCACGCCCTGTCCTCTGGTGCCCAGATTCCCGGGGGCCTCTGCTCTCTAGGACGTGAGTTCGGTAGCGGCTGCGCCTGTCCTGGGAACTGCACAGGTGGCAAGGCCGCAGTGATGAGGCCACTGCGCTGTTACTATGGAGATGGGGTGGGGGCCTCCTGCCTTCAGCCCGAGTTTTCCGCATGGCAGCTTTAATGACAGGCAGCCAGCCCCGCTGAGGCCGAGGGCTGAGCGGGGGCCCTGCTCCTGGTTGCCATGGCAGCGCTGGCCCTCCCAGGCACAGGAGGCCCCGCAGCAGAATGCCCCACCACACACCTGGTCACTGCACACCTGGCCGCAGCAGGAAGTGTTGGGTGGCGGCTGAGTCCTGGGAAGCAGGTTGGAGTGTGAAACAGTCACCTTCAGCCTAATTACTCCAACGCTACCTCAGCCACAGGAAGGGACCAGAGCTTTTCTGCTGAGTCTGCGTAGAGGCCACCACGCCGCCCAGCTCAGCACAGCCTGGAGAGAAAGCTGACCAGCCCTGGAGCCCAGTGATGGCCTTGCCCTGACCACCCCCAGCCTGAGGAGGCCTCTGTGGGGAAGGCTCCCAGCTGTGGCCCTGAAGACAAGACTCAGGGGCTCGCTGGGGACGATGAAAAGGAAGAAGCTCTGTGACTGAAGCTCCAGCCAGAAACCAGCCGAAGGTGGACCCTGTTTTCCCAGACGCCAGGGTCAGCGTGGCCCTGTGTTGGGAGAAGTCTTGGGACTTTCCTGCCAGGAGACTTGCTGGGGAACGCGGAGGGATCCCGGCTCGCACGAGCTGGCCGAGGGGCCAGTGCCGGATGACAGTGTCAGGATGGAGAACGCCGCGAAGGAAAAGGTAGCTCTGCCTCCGCTGGCTGCAGAAGCCTCCGAGCTGTGTCCCCGCATCTGGTGGTTGGTTTGGCACAGTCACGCGCTTGCTGCTCAGAGTCTGCCTGAGGCACAGGCCCCTTAGGAAGACCCACTGGGCAGGGAGTCCTGGGCACCGGCCTTGCTGGCAGAAAGTCCCTTCCTTCCAGCAGACCAGGTCCCCCCACTTCAGACTCCAGCCCGTGACCCAGCAGTTAAGCAGCCAGGGGACCTGGGGAGCGACTTCTGCTGGTTAGAGGGTCTGGGGAGGTCAGAGCCTGTGGCAGAACCCACTGCCCAGCCACAAGATGATAGCCAACAGACAGGACAGCAGGTGTCAGGTACCACATGCCCTCGAAGGAAGCTTCGAGAGGAGCCTGAGGGCCATTCCTCCTGGCAAGGAGCAGAGAGCAGTTACTTTTTGCAAAACAAAGAGAAACCCAGACACCCTCTGAGCCAGCCCTGTGCCCACACAGTGAGCAAGGAGACTGTGCATGGCACAGGGAGAGGGGCCGGGGCGGGGGCCGGGGCACAGGGGCCACTCAGGGTGAGGCCTGGCCGTCCCTGCAGCATAATCTCCTCCTCGCATGTTGTCCTTCCTCCTTCTGGGAAATGACGAGGTCAGCACAAACCGCGGCTGGCCTGTTCCCGACAGAGCTGATGAGGTCAGGGGAAACCAGCCAGCCCGGTCGGGGTGCCCCAATGCAGGCAGCCGAGCCCCCGCCTGCCACTCAGCCCCTGCGCTGTGGCTGCAGGCAAGCACCTGAGGAGAAGCGAGGTGGTGTCTGTGGCACAAGCACAGGGATGGCTTGGGGACAGCTCGAGAGGCCTATGGCCGCCACAGGGCAGTGGTGCCGAGCACCCATCCCCAGGCTCGGGCGGGCCCATGTCCCTTCCTGTTCGTCCCAGGGGACACAGAGCTCCACCTGGCAGAGCATTTCTACTCCAGAGGCAAGTGGTGCTGGTCTCGGTTCGAGAGCAGGCTGGCTGGTCCGGGCCCAGGGTGGAGTGAGTCACGTGCCTTCAGGAGGCAATAAAAACCTCCGTCCTCAACATAAATAACATTTTAATGCAAACTCTAAGGAGTCAAAAATTAACACAAGACGTTATGATGAACAGAATACCAAAATTCTAAGGAAAGGTGGGGGAGCGTGGCTGGCTGGCGGCTCCTGCAACCGAGGGCCGAGGGCAGCTGGGGGAGCCCCATCGGGGCCCCTCCGGTCCTGGGTCAGGGTCACGCTAGGAATGTGAGCTTCATTGCCCGGCCCAGCAGGCCCAGCTCTGGGTCCCCTGGGAAGCGTAGTGTCTGGCTCACACTGTCACAGTCGTCCTCGGCAGGCCCTGGCTGTGCCCACCCCAGGCTCCCAGGAGGGGAGCACTCGGCTGCTTCGGAGGGGACCTATGTCATCCTGGTCTCTCTTCCTGTCTCCCTGGTTCCCCTCACCTGCACTGACCTTCAGGTCTTACCTGGGGTCACCCTTCTGTGGCCTGCAGGACTGTGTGGCCCCATGACCACTTCCAGCGGCTTTCCTGCATAGACGCCAGCCCAGCACAGCTTCTAGGGCTCCTTGGGGGCAGGTCTGCTCCCACCAATGCTGCCCTGAAATTGGGCCCTGGGGACCCGTTGGAACCTTGGTCCAAACTTCTCTGGCCCTTGTGTGGGCCCAGTGCCCCCCTCGAGTACCTGGAGGGCGGGAGACGCGGGACTTGGAACACATGCCTTTGGCTGAGTGTGAGTTGGCTCCGGTGCCAAACGAAACACTGTGGACCCGGCAGCCTGAACAACAGCTCCAGAGGCTGAAGGCCGAGACCAGGGAGCCGGCACAGCCAGCCAGGTGCGGGCCCCTTCCCTGGCTTGCAGATGCCACCTCCGGCTGTGTCCTCACTGGGGGAGTGAGGGCACTGGCTCTTCATCTTCTCATAAAGATGCTAATCTCATCAGGGCACTTCCTCAGGGCCTCGTCTACCCAACCACCTCCCAGAGCCCCACCTCCACGTGCTGGCATACTGGGGTCAAGGCCTCCACGTGTGGATCTGGGGACACAATTCGGTCTAGACCGTGGGGCCAGGGGCCCGGCCTGGAAGGAGCTGACCTCCCTGCATTCAGGCTGCCCTGAGGTCCTGAGAGAAGAGGAGGCTCAGAGGTGGAGGGGGGCTGCTGCTCACCCAGCCTCGCCTCCCCACCCCTTCAGGGGACAGCTGACAAGACCCTGCCTGTGGGGGACACAGCTGCCCACGGACAGGTGGCCTGGTGCCTGGTCAGATGTGCCCTCAGTGGTGTGGAGCTGGGCGGGGAGGCTGTGGCCCAGGGGAGCTCTGCTGGCCACCTGTGCCCCGGCCCTGCATCGAGGTACCTCAGAAAGAGCACTACGACCCCCAGCATGGCCCTGGGGACCAGCCCTGAGCCGAAGCTCGGACAGGGGCCAAACCCATGCTGCTCCTGCGGCTGAGAGGGCAGCTGAGCCATGCAGAGAGAGGCATTTCTGCAGAGTTGCCCTGAAGCCAGCCCCAGGCGAGAGAATGGGGCCGTGCTGGAGCCTGCCCGGAAGGTCCTGCGAGGGCAGCCAGGCGAGCTCCCCAGGTCCCCATCCCCGTGCCAGAGGGCTGGCCCTGTGGCCCTGCCTCTCTACGTTGACCTTTCCTTCCCACCCCTGGGGTGGATGCTGGCCCTCGCCCCCTTCAGGACACAGCTCTCTCTCTCTCTCTCTCCCCCGCTGTCAAGCATGGACGCAGAGGGATGAGGGGCTGTGGCCAGGATGGAGCTGTGAGAAGATGGTGGCAGGGGGTGGTGGGTTAGGCTCAGGGAGAAACCCAACCTGGTCCCAGAACCTGGTGTGTCCAGACCCACCGGCAGGGTGGGGCTGAGCCTGCGGTCGCCCCCTCCTCACCATCCCAGCTCCAAGTCCCGCAGGGCATGAAAGGCTTTGTAACCCTGGCACAAGGCAGTTTGCCAGCGTGGCCCTGTCGAGAGCGGAGAGTGGCCCTCTTCCCCCTCCCTCTGCGTCACCAGCCTCGCCACCTTCCACTGCTGCCGGACTTGGCGGATGCTTGGCCATTTGCCGACCTGGAGTCACTCACATTCGGATCCTGCCCGCAAACCAGTCGTCTGCTTCTCGTCTCATTAACGAGGCTTTTATTACGACTCGTCGTGGGTCAGACCTTGCTCTGGGCACTTCTGTATCCACGTTTTTAAAAACTAGCTGAATCCAGTGTTCATGGGAGAGGAAGGTTTTGACGTCTGCTGACATTTTTTTCTATTTGTACCTATTGAATTAGAGTTTTCCATTTCTCCTCGAGTCAACTTTGATAACTTGTATTATTTTGAGAATCGTCCATTCTCTCCCAATGTTCAAACGGTACTGGAGCGGGTCATATCCATGACCTGCACGAGGCCGTTCAGGCTCCGTCCCTGGGTGGCTCCTCGCCGTCCCCTCTCATCCTTGATCAGACCCCGAGTGTTTGCAGTTCCATTGGTCTCTTTAAAAACCGCGTTGGGGTGTGCTTGTTGAGTTTATTGCTGTTTTCATTTGTGCGTTTTCTGTGTAATTGGTGTTTGCTTTTATCATTCTTGACTCTTTTATTCTCATTTTCCTTGGGTTGGCTTTATTTTCTGTGTGTTGGGGCTCTTGGCATCCTGAGCGGACCGCTTTGCTCATCAATGTCCGTTTACTTTGTCCCGCGCCCACGGGAGGGTGTTCCCGCTCCCGTGGGGCCTGCTGGGCCAGGGACCCCCTGGGTGTCTTTGGGGCCATCACAACCAGCCAGGGGTCCATGCCCGACTCAGACTCCTGTCAGCCCCGCCAGCTGGGCTCGCCCTCGGCTCACGCCAGGTTCAGGCCACTCCAAACACCCGAGTTCCTGCCACCTGCCAACACTGCCCGCCATCCCCTCTGTCTGGAGCGCCGGTCTCTACCTGGCTACCTTTCATGCACCAAGGACACCAGGAGGAGTTGAGAAGCCCCGTCCTCGGCCTCTGGAAACCTCCTCAGTCTCTCCCGAGCTCCTGAAGGACTCAAGCGTCCGTCTGTCTGTCTGTGCAGCCACCTGCTGTCCCTCTGCAGGACTAAGCTCCTTGAGGACTAAACCCTAGTCACCAGCATGCCCTCTGATGGAGCTCGAATCAGGGACCCGAACGTTAAATCAACGAAGGACCCAGGCTCCCTGCCCAGCAGGCACGGTTACCTGGGCCCCAGTGTGCCCCGTGCCTCCCGCCTCGGCTGCCCCTGGCCTCTGTCCCTGGTGTGCACTGCCTGACTCTCGCCCCCCAGGCCCCAACATGGAGACGCAGCAGAGACTCGCACCGTGGTGCTGGCTTCCGGGCTGCCCTGTGTAGGCTCGAGGGGTGCACACACCGGGGCCCAGCTGGTGCCAGGGGCCGCAGGCCAATGGGGGAGGGACCAGCCCCCTGGAAGCCTCACCCCTAGGCCCACTTTCCTTCCCATGAAATGTGAGGCCTGGTGCTTTGACCCATGTTAACTATGACCCTCCATCCTTCAGAGCCGGGGCTTTGGAGCCTTTGCACAAAAACAGCAGATAAGGCCCAACCCTTGTCTGTCTGTCTTTTTTTTTTTTATCCTCAACTAAGGACATGCTTGTTGATTTTTAGAGAGAGGGAAAGGGAGGGAGAGAAAGAATAACACCAACATGGGACAGAAACATCAATCAGTTGCCTCCTGTACACCCCCCACCCCCAACCGGGGGTCAACATGTGACCCAGGTGTGTGCCCTGACCAGGAATTGAACTGGAGACTTTTCGGTTTACAGGACGACGCTCCAACCAACTGAGCCACACGGCCAGGGCCCAACTCTTTGTGGGTTTTGCTGGATTTTTAGACATTACTCCACTAATACACATTTGTTGCAGAAAATGTAGGAGATACAGATAAGCAAAAAGGAAAGGAAAGTCACTCCTGTTTCCACCACCAAGATCATTGCGACCATCATGTAGCTGTGTGCCCTCCCGTGCCCTCCTGTGTCCTTCTGTGTCCTCCTGTGTCCTTCTGTGTCCTTCCGTGGCCAGGAGCCCGGGAGGTGCAGCAGGGGCTCTCCCGAGGCTGCAGACGAGGTGTCGGCATGGCTGACTCATCTGCTCTTCCATGGTTCCCGCTCTTTCCTGGCATGGTGGAGCTATCAGTGGGCCCTGTGTGTCCTCACGGCCCAGCACCTGCTTCCCCCAGACTGCAGAACCCGAGAAAGAACAAGACAGATGCCTCCAAGTCACTCCTCACCATTTCTGCAACGTCCTATTTGCTGCACAGGCTCAGCGCACGCAGCCTGGACGGGCCCACGTGGGGCTGCATGCGGAGGTCCAATGAAGCCATTGTGCTCTGTTTTGGGACAGGGATCAATTGTGCCACAGGCTTCCTGGGAAGTGACCACACTGGCCACCAGCAGGAGAGCCTGGCATTCTGTCAAGCCACCACCCCTGGCCTGCTCACTTGGGGACCCCTGCTAATTTGAGCAGGGCTTGTCGCTGGTGAGACCAGTTCCCACCCGGAGGTGGAGGGACACGTTGTTTGCTTGTGAGGCTCCTTCTGCAGAACAGACTCCTAGGGGAGAAATTGTTACATCAGCGTGAAAGGTGGACAGCAGCTCCAGGGTGGTTGACTCCGTGTGATCTCCAGGGTTCCCCAAGGGACTATCTGGCCTATGAGCTGCAAATCCGGGGCCTCGGCCCACAGTTGGTGGCCTGGCCACGGACAGGGGAGCCTTTGGCTGGGGCCCTGATGAGCCCAAGCACACGGCCACCAGGAGGGCTTCCAGGACAGAGGGCCTGAGGGCTGGGTGGACATTGAGCTTGGGTAGAGCCCTGTGAACAGCCCTGTTTGGGGGAGATGCTGGGATTCCTCGAGCCTTTCCTGATCTAGAAGACGGGCGGTGCTGGGGCCTCCTCCAGTGAGCCGGATGAAGGGGTGAGCCTCGTGTAGAGGGCTGGGCTCGGGGCCTGGGATGTCGTCCCTTTGAACGTGTGAGAGAGACAGGCATGGGGGCAAACTGGTGGGCGGGGCCCTGAGGGCACCACGCTCCCGGCCAGGCCCAGAGCTGCAGACCGCGCCTGCTCAGCACACACTGGTGTTTGAATCTGTGCGTTTTTCTCGTAGACTCGGTCAGCCCTTTGTGACCTTCCCTGGGTTTAAATGCAGAGCCGCCATTCCTAAGTTAGGGTCTGCATTCATCAGGAATGCACCGGGCTGCAGGGAAGCAAAGACCTGAACTGTGCCTTCCGGAGTCAGCGTAGAGGTGGGGGTCTGGGGCTGACTCCAAACGTCAGTGACACGTCCTCAAGGCCGGTCCCACCCCCGTCCCGCCTCTCTTCTCACCCTGCAGAGATCTGCAGTCTGCTAACAGCTTTCCCTTCAGCCTCAGCTCCTCGCAGTTGCAGAGCAGCTGCTGCCCCTTGCACACCCTGCGGCCCACCGTGGAGGGCGCTGGCCTCCCGGAAGGCCCTCTGCTGCTAATGCCTGTCACTGGCCAAGTTTCCAACTTTAAGCCAAGTCGCCAGCCCAGCGGGATGGGACAGCTGTGCCTGGTTTAGGTCCCGGGGCCTGGAGAGGGGCTGCCTTCCTTTAACATGCTGCCCCCCAATGTAGCTATGCTGCTTCCTGGCTGGACTCCTGGTGTTGGCACCCCACCTACATGGAGGAGGAGACCCTCCGCTCTTATCCGAGCATCTTTTCTTGCCTTTTTGGTTCAAATAGCCAGTGAAGGAAAGCGGCCGTCTCTGCAGGCATGTGTACCCTCTTGCAAAGGGCGGGGGGAGCCACAGCACCATCCAAGGCAGCAGAGCGAGGTCCCACGCCCTGGGGGCACCTGGGCTCCTCGTGCTCTCCTGCCTCAGCATCAGCCCCGGGGCGGGATGACCGGGCCCCCCAGAGAGGTCGGCTGCCCCTCGCCCTCCACACAGGCTGTCCCAGCCTGTGCTGCACCCACCTCCTGTCTGTGCCTTCTACTCCTGTGGCCACCCACACCGGCCCTCTGCCCTCTGCCCTCTGCCCTCAGCCCCGACCCCAAGGCACATCTGTGAGGCTGCAGCTGGTCTTGGAGCTCTAATTGCTCAGCTGGTTTTCACTGTGGAGGTTTGAAGTGATGACCACCCTGGCCCAGGGCCTGAGGGTGAAGGAGACCCTCAGTGTGAGTGGGGAGGGCCGATGCTGGTGCCATGGACCCCCGCACCCAGCTGCGCCCCTCCCCCTGAGCAGGTGGAGCAGATCCTGGCAGAGTTCCGGCTGCAGGAGGTGGACTTGAAGAAGGTGATGAGGCGGATGCAGAAGGAGATGGCCCGAGGCCTGCGGCTGGAGACTCACGAGGAGGCCAGTGTGAAGATGCTGCCCACCTACGTGCGCTCCACTCCCGAAGGCTCAGGTACTGCAGGGGGCCGGCCGGGCAGCTCCTCAGGGGTGCAGCTGTCCCCCTGCCCTCCCAGCGGCTCTGTCCCCAGCAGCCCCCAGACAGGCCCCAGTGGCCAGGCCACAGAAAGGCTGGTGCTCACTAGGCACGCCCGGCTCTAGTGCCTGCAGGCTCACCGTGGCCTCGGGAGCCTGGTTTTTCTCATCAGACATCGAGAACGTGGCTCCCTGTGGTCATTGCCCCTCCCCTGAGTCCGAGTCTGGGCCATTTCACTAGTTTTTCAGTTGAGCACTGGACTTGGGGTGACTTCTATTCAGGGCAGGGTGTTCCCAGGATTTCCCAGTTCACCTTTGACCCCTTGTGCCATTCCCCTGGTCTTACGGCCCCAGGGCCTGCCTGACTTCCCTCCCCACCTTGTGGGCCCTGCCCCGAGGCTGACAAGCTCCTGCCTGTGGCTGCAGAAGTCGGGGACTTCCTGTCGCTGGACCTGGGCGGCACCAACTTCAGGGTGATGCTGGTGAAGGTGGGCGAGGGCGAGGAGGGCCAGTGGAGCGTGAAGACCAAGCACCAGATGTACTGTATCCCCGAGGACGCCATGACGGGCACGGCTGAGATGGTGAGTGGCCTCAGTGCTCGGTGAGCACTGGAGGGGCCGCCTGTCCACCTGAGTGGGGGCTGGTCACCAGCAGTGGCCAGAGTGGGTGGCCAGGACACCCGGACGCAGCAGAGGACACTAGGGTGCTGGAGGCAGAAGTCACAGTTACAGCCAGGGACGAGGACCCTCAGTCCAAAGCCTGAAGCCAGTGACCCTGTGACGGAGCACAGCTGGGCCAGGGACCAGCCCGTCTGCAGCTGCTCTGGCCCTGGGCTGCCGTCAGCAGATCAGCAGCAACTCAAGGCCCGAGTCCCCACAGGCAGTGAGACCAGGAGCCAGGGACAGACTGCAGGCCTGAGTTGCCTGTCCTGGGGGCTGATGGCTCAGCACAGGCTCTGGGGTGGGGTTGGGGGCCGCGGCAGCCCACCGCTGTGGCCGTGGCTCTTCCAGCTCTTCGACTACGTCTCCGAGTGCATCTCCGACTTCCTGGACAAGCATCAGATGAAGCACAAGAAGCTGCCCTTGGGTTTCACCTTCTCCTTTCCCGTGAGGCACGAAGACATCGACAAGGTGGGGCCCAGGGAGGCTGGGCAGAGGGATGTCAGACCGAGGGACGTCAGACCAACGGACGGATGGTGGACACGCACCCCAGAGAAAGGCACCCTGTGGGAAAGCGCCCTGGGTTTGAATTGTGCCCGTCTCCCGCATCTGTGACACTGCGGGAAATGACGTCAGCTGGTGCTCACTGTCGGCCTTGACTTCTCCACGGCACTGCACGCACCCCTGTCACAGATCAGGGACCGAGTTAGTGCCTGGCCCAGGGAAGCAGCAGTGCGGGGGCTCCAGCCAGGCAGGTGGGCTTGTCCTGCAGGCCAGAGCGTGGTTACCGAGCCAGGCGCCCGGCACAGTGACACACACGGAACACGCAGGCCAGCCGCGCACACACCTGTCTGACACAGGCCTCACGGCAGGGCAGTGGCAGCAGCGATGTCCTGCGCTGGGTTGCGCAGCCCTGGGCCCCACAGCACACTGAGCACCAGGCGGTTCCCTCACCTGCCACAGGCACACTGCTGGAGAGGAGCCCGACCTTGCCTGGGCAGCTCCCCTCCTGATTGTGTCCTTTCTCTGGGGCGACGTCTCTGGGCTCTACCAGACAACGCCCTCAGATCTCTGAGACCCGGCTCTGCAGAAGTACGGGTGGGGGTGGCCGACTGTCTCCAACCCTTGCAAAGCACTGAGACCCTCAATTTTCTCACCTGCCCTGCAGCCCCAGGCAGACCCCCACTCCTTCCCCCCTGTCCCAGTCCTCGTCAGCAGCCACTAAGGCCCCCCTGTCCCCTCAGGGCATCCTGCTCAACTGGACCAAGGGCTTCAAGGCCTCGGGAGCAGAAGGGAACAACGTCGTGGGGCTCCTGCGAGATGCCATCAAGCGGAGAGGGGTGAGCAGGCACCTGCCCCTGGCTGCCCCACCCCCGCCCCTCCCTCAGGCCAGGAGGCCAGGGAGGGTCTTGTGGGTGCCCCCCTCAGGAAGGGGTCTCAGCCTCCTTTGTTGGGCTGGACCGGCCCAGAGCAGACTGAATGGAGACCCCGGTCCCACCACCGCTGCCTCTGTGCCTCCCGGCAGGACTTTGAGATGGACGTGGTGGCGATGGTGAATGACACGGTGGCCACGATGATCTCCTGCTACTACGAAGACCGCCAGTGTGAGGTTGGCATGATTGTGGGTAAGGACGCGGGGCACGCTGGACACGCTTCCCTCAGTCCTCCCAGCTGCCCAGACAATGGGAGGAGGAGGTGTTACCAATCCCGCTCAGGGAAGAGCAACAGCCCAGAGAGGCGGGTTTACCCACCCAAGGTCACACAGCAAACCCAGGCCCTGTGTGCGCCTAGGAGAGTGGGAGCACACAGGCACACGGGGGTGGGAGCCAGGGAGACAGGGAGGGCGCAGGGGCTTCCTGGAGGTGGGGGGCAGCGCATGGAGGAGAGGCAAGCTGGGGAAGGCGGCCCCTGCCCCCAGGCCCCAGGTGGTGTGTCGCTGCCGCCCGCCCAGGCACCGGCTGCAACGCCTGCTACATGGAGGAAATGCACAACGTGGAGCTGGTGGAAGGGGACGAGGGCCGAATGTGCGTCAACACTGAGTGGGGCGCCTTCGGGGACGCGGGAGAGCTGGACGAGTTCCTGCTAGAGTACGACCGCATGGTGGACGAGAGCTCCCTGAACCCCGGCCAGCAGCTGTAAGCGCCCCCTGCTGGTGCACATGGGGCCGCCATGCACGGGACAGGCTTGTGTTTAAGCGGGTCTGGGGAAAAGCACCCTGACAGTCCCTCGGTGCCGGGGCTCACCTCTTCCTCCAGTTCACACGTGGGCGTGCCTCTCTATGAACCAGGAGCCCTCCGACGTGAATGTTTCGTCCTCAGAAAGGGGGTCCATGGGTAGATGGGCCTGGACCTCCCCCATTCCAACAGGCACAGGAAGGCTCAGAGGCGTTCCCCCAGCCTCGTTAACCGGGTTTAACCTGGAGCTCCCCAACGCATAGGCCTGCCCGCACTCACAGAACAGACACAGCATTTTGTGGAATGCTGGGGGCTCACAGAGCGCAGCTAGTTGGGAATCGGTCTGTCCTTTAGGGACCACCTCCTGCACCAGGCTCCTGCTAATTCCCACCATCAGCTTTGCCTCTGGCTCCAGAGACCTCTGCTAGGTCGGCAGCAGTCCACCGGCTTCAGGCCCAAATAACGGATGCTCACAGTGGTGCAGGAGGGGCTCAGGGCTCAGGAGCCCTAGCGGGCGCACCCCAGCATGATCCCCAACCTTCTGAGGCCTCCCCAACTGTGAAACTGGGTGGTGAGGACAGCACCCCATCTCATGGGCCAGGACCCCCCGTTGACTCAGCGCAGGTCTGGTCACAGACGGTCTTAGAAGGACTGGACCAAGGCCCCGCTGTGGAGCGGGGGTGGAGGTTCTAATGCCCCAGTTGGTAGAGGAGCGAATGGGAGGGGTCCAGGTTTGGCACGGAGTCACAGCGCCCCTCCCCTCGTGGCCCTGCCTCTGCGGGGACCTCCCCACCGGGAATGATCGGATTGTGCTTTGCCCAGGTACGAGAAGCTCATTGGTGGCAAGTACATGGGTGAGCTGGTGCGGCTCGTGCTGCTGAAGCTGGTGGACGAGAACCTGCTCTTCCGCGGGGAGGCCTCGGAGCAGCTGCGCACGCGCGGCGCCTTTGAGACACGCTTTGTGTCGCAGGTGGAGAGGTGCGTGGGGGTGGTAGGGCAGGCCGCGGGAGGGGTGGCCTCCGGTCCCCAGTGGAGCCATCGCGGCCCCTCCGTGGCTCCCCACCTGCCGTGGACAATATCTCACTTCATCCACGCAACAGCCCGGAGGCGGGGCAGGGTCGCCCACATTAGAGCGGAGACCCTGGACACACAGAGGAGTAATGACCGGTTACTGCCAGTCGCTGGCAGAATCCAATCCACTTCCCGTCCTCCCAGCCCGATTCCCAAGCGCTTGGCCTGACTCAGGTGGGCAGGGGTAGGGGACGAGGCCGCCGCTGCGGGGGGACAGGCTGCCCAGGCCCAGCCATCCTCTAGCGACGCCTTCCCCTGCGCCCCACAGCGACTCTGGCGACCGCAAGCAGATCTACAACATCCTGCGCACGTTGGGGCTGAAGCCCTCAGCCACCGACTGCGACATCGTGCGCCGCGCGTGCGAGAGTGTGTCCACACGCGCTGCGCACATGTGTGCCGCGGGGTTGGCAGGCGTCATCAACCGCATGCGCGAGAGCCGCAGCGAGGACGTGATGCGCATCACCGTGGGCGTGGACGGCTCAGTGTACAAGCTGCATCCCAGGTGAGCCCGCCAGGGGGCCCACCTCTGCCACGTGGGTGCGGGTCCTGAGGGCAGAGCCCCGGCCTCCATCTCCACCCACGGAAACACTAGGGGAGAGGGACGCTAACCCAGGTTTCTATTTCCTCTTCCCCGCGGCCAGGTGCAGGGAAGGGGTCCGCTAGGTTTGCCCCAGCACTGCTCTCAGGAGGCTGGTGATGCCCAGAGGGTGGGCCTGGGTGAGGCCACATGGGAGCAAAGGGAGGAGGGACCTCAGTGCTGCTTCCCCCCACTCAGCTTCAAGGAGCGGTTCCACGCCAGTGTGCGCAGGCTGACACCCAGCTGCGAGATCACCTTTATCCAGTCGGAGGACGGCAGCGGCCGGGGCGCGGCTCTGGTCTCTGCTGCGGCCTGTAAGAAGGCCTGCATGCTGGGCCAGTGACAACAGCAGGGGCCTGGCAAGGAGGAGGCTGCCCCGCCTCTGGGCCCGGGAACCAGAGCACAGTGCTCCCAGGCCCACCTCCCACCCCTGCTGCCACTGCCACCGGGATAACTGGATATGGGAAAGACCGGAGGGAGAAGGCCTGCAGAGAAGGCTGGCACCCCAGGCAGGCCAGTGCTTCCTGAGTCCGTGGTGGGCTGACCCTAGGACCCTAACCGGGCTGGGGGCTGCAGGAGCAGGAATGGAGACCCCAAGTCTTCATGTTTCTGCTGGAATCAGCCACCAGAGGGGACTGGTTCGCTCAGGACTTTGTTACGAACCTGCGCTGCATGTCTGGAAGCTTTCAGCTTGGTTTGGCCATGCCCAGGCCCCACTCTGGGGAGGGGGATTCCTCTGGACTCTGCTGGGGCCTGGCGTCCCTGGAAATGCAGCCCACATGGGGAGGCAGCCCCAGAGACCTGGCCAGGCCTAGGTCTGGGCTCCACAGGGGGGCCGGGGCTGCTGACTGCCCGGGCCTGGCCAGGGTTTTTTTTGCCTGGGCAAGGGGAGAGAGATGGGAGGGGACCATTTCCAGCATGGAGGATGCAGTACCCAGAAGCCTGAGGATGGCAGCCCCTTCCTTCCCAGGCTGCCATCCCTGAGTGCTCTGTGGTTCCAGGATGGACCTTCACAGGAGGTACAAGAGACGGCCCGCAATCCCCCAAAGTCGGAGGGTCCAGGGAGAGGAGGGCACCCCCACATGGCTGCCACATGGGGGCAGCACTGGGTCCCACCCCTCTTCTCACCAGATCTCCACATGCCACATGGGCCTCTTCATTCCCAGCCTGGGACCGTGTGGTTTTTTAAATTAAAAGTTTAAAAGGTTAGAGCATGGCCCGACCCCTGTTCTTTGACCTCTGTGCATCAGGGCTGGGGGACAGAGTGCAGACACTTACCTGCCACTTCCTCTGGCCGGCAGTGCTGGGCTGTGCGGAGTGACAGGCCAGGCTGTGGGGCCAGCATGGGGTGCCATCTGGGCCGAGTCAGCTGAGCGCCCCAGGGAGTGCCCTGGGGGGCAGGGCTGGTCTCTGGGGGCTGGTCCTGACTCAGGTCAGTCTCCCCCGAGGGCCCCCCATCCCATACCTAAACCCGGTTACGTAGAAACCCATACTTGTATGACTTCCAGTGAGAGAAACTACCCAGCAAATCTGGAGCGACTTGTTTTGTTCGGACCCCCAGCTGTGACTTTGGGCCGTCTCCTCCCCTTGCGTGTGGCACGGGCTGCTCTTGGTCGCCAGCTCTCTCAAGTCTGAATTAGGCCCCGCAGTTTCTTCGCACTCCCTCACTCCCTCCCTGCGCTCACGCTGGAGTGGGAGCAGTCAGCAGACAGGACTCCCTCGCTGTGCTTACGTCACAGTTCAGGGCATTATATTGATTTTCCGAAGTTCTTCATGTGGGGAGGGTATGGACTCAGTGACTGTCACACTAGCCATGTGAAGGAGGAGCCATAAAGGGGGGCCCCAGCACCCCCACTGTGCATCTGCTTCCCCACTCCTTCCAGCAGGGGGCAGCCGTGGCCACTCCCTCTGCTTGGGGTTCAGGGGGCAGCCAGAGCTGCTCCTGCTCTGGAACGTCCCGGCTTCCCATGTTTTCTGTGACCTGGGCCCCCTACTCAGTGGTTGGTCCCTGGCTCAGGGGCTCATGACCCACTTTTGAGAGGATCCAAGGGACCGTCCGAGGTCCAGGCAGGGCCCCTGCCCTGAGAGCCTCACATGCAGGCTCTGTCTGGAGTCACAGTCAGCCCAGGGCTGCCTCCTGCCTCCCAGTCGGGCCAGAGGCCAGAGCTGAGCTTCTGCACCAAAACCTCTGGGGGCCCAGGCGGTCTCAGGCCAGAGGCCATCCTCAGAACCGCCCACTGCCCTCCCAGGCCCAGCGACCCCAGGACGGCCATCCCCCAGTGGAAGTCTCGGACTGGGCAGGGCTGGGCCAGACCTGCAGGGGGGACAGTCAGATGGAGGTGACAAGGGCCCCTCATTGGGCACTGTGAGTGAGGAGAGCAGGAGTCTGCTCCACTCTCAGGAGGCCTGAGCCCTGTGCCGCCTGGACGGTGGACAACGGGAGTTATGTGTCGGGGGCAAGGGTTACTGGAATGTGGCTGGAATCCGTGTGGGGCCCTGTCCTCCCCCAGCCCAGGCACAGGCTGCCAAGTTTGGGTCTGTGCTCTCTTCCGTTCCTTATTTGGTGCTGCAGGTGATAAGGCTGAGACATAAAGGGGGCTGTGGGCCCCTTGCGGCCACCAGGCTGCCACAGAGTGAGGATGGTGAGTGCCAGGTTGGGGAATAGAGAGGCCCACACCCTCGGGATGTCCTTTGGGTGGGGGGCAGAGCAGTGACTCTGTGCCTGCCCAGCCTAGAGAGGTGGTCCCCAGGGATGGGAAGGGGATGATGGCCCTGGCTTTCCTGGGAAGGCTCTGGCGTATGATTGGGGGCACCTTGGGGAAGCCCTGGAAGGACCCCTTTCACCCACACCATCACAGGCCAGCAGGAAGGCAGGGACCCGGGGCAAGGCCGCGGCCACCAAGCAGGCCCAACGGGGCTCTTCCAATGTCTTTTCGATGTTCGAGCAAGCCCAGATCCAGGAGTTCAAGGAGGTGAGTGCCCCACCACACAGCACCCTGCCCTGCAGGTCATGGTCCTGGCCCCTGTCCCTGCTTCTCCCATCACCCAACACTCTCTCATCTACCCCCTCGCTGGGGTGGGGGCTGCTCCCACCCAGGACTGTGGCATCCACCCACAGGCCTTCAGCTGCATCGACCAGAATCGTGATGGCATCATCTGCAAGTCAGACCTTCGGGAGACCTACTCCCAGCTGGGTGAGCACACACCTCCCACCCAGCCCCACCCGCTCACCCAGGGGACCTGCTGAGAGGGGACAGGCCTCCTCCCTCCCTCCACTCCCCACACCTCTGTCACCCTGCTGGCTGTCTCAAGTCCCACGCTTCACCCTTCCCCCACCCCCCCCCCCCCACACAACTGCCTCTGCCTCTCCGCCCCTGGTTGGGAAGGAGCGGAGGCAGCCTCGGCCTTGCTGGGGACACCCCGGGTCCCCATGTCCACCTCACACTCACACGCCCCCAGGGAAGGTGAGTGTCCCGGAAGAGGAGCTAGACGCCATGCTGCAGGAGGGCAAGGGCCCCATCAACTTCACCGTCTTCCTCACGCTCTTCGGAGAGAAGCTCAACGGTGAGCCTGGGGCAGGCCTGGACCCCCTGGTGGGGCAGCCAGCTTGAGCCCCACCTGGACCCACCAGAACGCCACCCAGACCCTGACTGGACCCCACCTGTCTCTTGGCCACTGAGAGGATGTGGGGCTGACCTTCCCATCCCGTGGGCACTAGTCACACCAAGTCCCAGATCAGTGCTGGGAAACGTGCCTTCAGCCTCTGCTTCCACACCCCGAACCCACAGCCTCGCACCTCCAGACGGCGGTTGTGGTCCAGCTGAGCCCCGAGGGGTGCTTTGCATTGGGAAACCCTTTCCCACCTCTTCTGGGATGTAGAGGGCTCCCGCTGCACCCGGGGTGCCTCCTGGGGGTGCCTTGGAGGCTGGGGGCATGGGTGCTCACCTGCTCCCTTGGCATCCCAGGCACTGACCCCGAGGAAGCTATCCTCAGTGCCTTCCGAATGTTCGACCCCAGTGGCAAGGGCGTGGTGAACAAGGACGAGTGAGTACAAGCTAGCCAGGCGGAGGGGGGACCACTGCAGGGGATGGGCCATGGCCCCCTGGGCCACGTGAGTCTTCATCCCTGCCCCCGCACAGCCACCCCCAGCCTCTCTCCATTGCTCCCCACTCCCCAGGTTCAAGCAGCTCCTCCTCACGCAGGCAGACAAGTTCTCTCAGGCCGAGGTGAGGGTTCCTGGCCCCTTCAGGGGCACACACCCCTAGGGTACTGGGGAGGCCTCAGGGGCCCTGTCCCCTGGGCTCAGAGTCCAGCTCTCTGTGTGCGTGGTGCCATTTCAGTTGAGACCCTGGGGGGTGAAGGGTGTGGAGTCAACAGGGGAGGAGGGGGTGCCAGGCCGGAGAGCCCTGTGTGCGCCAAGGCCTGGGGGTGAGAGCCAGCGGCACCTGCAGCGTTGAGAGGGACGTCCGTCCCACAGGGTAGGGGTGGCACAGAGAAGAGAGGGGCATCTGGGGCCAGGGTGGGCCCTTTGACCTGCTCCCCAGGCTGCCCAAAGTCAGACAACAAAAGGAGGTTAATTCAGAGTTTGGGGTTGGGGCCCGGAAAGGCTGAGGACCAAGCCCCAGCCCCCGAGGGTGGGGGAGGGTCACAGGCCTCCGGTGCCGCCCCCAGGTGGAGCAGATGTTCGCCCTGACACCTGTGGACCTTGCGGGCGACATCGACTACAAGTCCCTGTGCTACGTAATCACCCACGGGGATGAGAAGGAGGAATGAGTGGGCTGCGGGGAGACCCAGGGCCATGCCCGCCACCCCAATAAACCCAGTTTCCAATGAGCCCTGCGTGGTGACCTCTCTGTGACCAATGGGGTGCAGGCCGGCAGGGGGAGCTGCCAGCACCTCAGTTCTCCCCAGTTGACCCACCGGGACACGGCCGCCTGAGAGGGTGGGCCCCCTGACCGAGGCCAACCTCGAGGAGAAGGAACGGGGGCTCGCTGCGCCTTCCCTGGCAGGAGGCAGGCAGCGCTCGGTGGACTTCTGCCGGCTCTGCCCTCCTGGGACCCCCAACCACGCAACCTCATCTCAGCACACGTGTGTGCTGGGCCACGTGAAAGGCACTGAGGAACCTGTCTGAAAGCACAACCAGACTTTACCTTGGAAATGCAGGCGGGGCCCCTCCCCACAGGGAAAGCGCTGGGGCACTGGCTGCAGGCTCATGTTAAGGGGCAGGTGGCTGCAGAGAGGGAGAGGTTCTCACTGAGGACTGCGGTGTCCTGTCCCCCACCTCACCTGCAGAACGGGGGCTGTGGGGCAGGCCCCCATCTGGGTGCCGGAGGGCCGAGGGGCCTCCCGAGTGCCCGTGGGGAGGAGGAAGCGCAGAGTCCTCCACAGAGTCCTCGTGTGCGCAGGGACCGCTGAGCAAGGGTCCTGCCCTCCGTCAAGCCCCCCACATCCCGGGAGGGGCTGACCACATCCTCTCCTGGAGGCCAGCAGGGAAAGGCATTTCCATGGGGAGAGGGGCTCAGTTTCCATTTTTATGTGGGACTTGGTGATTTTGGTGACTGCATCGACACCCGCGTTTTGCAGTTATCTTTCTATTGCTTATTAGTGATCACAAAAGTCACAGAGCTGCTGCCTGAGTCTCGGTCTAGAGAACCCCCTACCCACCCACCTAGAGTCCCTGAGCAGGTGTTAGAGCCCGTGGCCCTCCCTGGGACCCTGTCCGAATCCCCCGGGGCTCCTGGAGGAACTTTCTTGGGCTCTCGGCCTTGGCCTCCTTCTCTGACGGGGTTCCCATTCACTCTGGATGGTGGGGTGATGAGCCCACCCAGGGGAGAAGCAGAGGGCCTGTGGGGGTGCCCTGCAGGACCAGGCCGGGTTCTCTAGAGAACAGCGGGGTGAGGGCACCTGACTCCCCCGCTGCTTCGTGAGGAGCACCGACTTCCGGTTTAATGCTTATTCAGCAATGAATCTGTTTCCTTTCCAATTACTATGGTGGAGAGGTTTTCCGTTTTAATTACCGTCCCAGCACAGCCTGAAGCTCCCTCCCACCAGAGCCTCAGCAGGCCATTGGGTCGGGGGCACGGTGGCCTCGCACAGCTCATTTGTGGTGTTTTCAGATTCTATCCTGAACCCCCTTCAGCCCCCCGCCAGAACCCCAGCCCCCCGCCCCACCCCGGCAGGGCGAATGTTCTGGCACCACTGATAAAAGTGAAGACAGGCTCTGGAGCTGCCCCTGGCAGGAGAGACCTGGCTCTGCGTCCTCCTGGGGTCTGAGGGCCGTCAACCCTGGGTCCAGACCGTCTTCTGCACAGGCAGAGGCTGAGCTCCCGTGTTGGGGGAGGGCCTGGGAGATCACAGCCCTGGCACTTTGCTCCATGCTGCTCCACAGGAATGTGGCAGAGACTAGGAAATAATAGGCCAGCACACTCCGCCTTCTTCACTGTGAGCCTTCCAGATGATTCTGCTCGAAAGGCTGGGGGCAGGGAGATGCAGGGGGGCTCATGCTAGGCAAGGCCTCTGGGGGCTCACTATGTACAGGGGTGGCCTTGAACAGCTCCTGCCCTGCTCTGGAAAGGAGCAGCTGGGCTGGGTGTTGGCAGCAGCAGCGGGGTCTCCTGAGCCTCCAGGTGTGGTGCTAAGCCGCACACCTGACAGGGACCCCCTCCCACCAGCCCAGAGTCGGCTGCTGGACACCGACTCAGCTCACTGACTAAATGTGCAGAAGGAGGGACCAGAGGACAGACGAGGGGTGAAGCGGTAACTCTGACAGTGTCTGAGTGCCACCCACACAGGTGGCCTGACAATTTCCAGGCAGAAAGGCGGGCAAGGGCCTCTGGAGTGCGGCAGAGGCTAACATGAGGCAGCACAGCCCCTGGGGCCACAGCCGCGGGCATCACCAAGGGGACCTCTCAGGGCGGGAGGTGCTCAGTGTGTCCTCTAGCACAGAGCTGCCTAGTGACTGATTGGGGGATATCAGGGGCCCCCAGACTTCTGGAGCAGGGCCCAGGCAGCTCTGCGGACCAGGAGTTGGCCTTGGGCCTTGCCCCTCAGGTGCCAGCACAGAGGGAGGGGGCAGGAGGCGTGGCTGTGGTTTGTCCCCCTCTTCCTTGCTCTGTCCTCCAGTGCCCTCTCTGTACCCCAGGAACTGAACAGCCTCTGACCTCCAGCTGGCCCTCCTGCCACCTGTGGAGCATCCCCACAGGGACAGGCTGCTGACGTGCAAGCCACACGGCTCCAAAATAGAATCTTATCAGCCCTGCTCGCGCTCTGAAGTCAGCAACACCTTCCCCACCCTCTCCCAGGACCCGCCGGGCACCGGCCCCCAGCCAGTTCCTGCCTGGCCGGAACCACTCACGTGCCATGCGCCATTCACAGCCCTCTGCTGTGGCCGCCCTGCTCACACCACCTCCAGGGTCCAGCAGTGGCAGCCTTGAGAGGGGTCCCCCCACTGCCTTGGGCCACAGGTGACTGTGCTGGGGTGGCCACTGCTCCCGGAGGGACACAGAACAGAGGCAGCAGGTCTGTGGGGGACAGAGGCAGGGAGTGGAGGGGAGCAGAGGGGAGCAGAGGCACAGGCCAGAGAGCAAGTGACAGATGGGGATGGGCTGCCTTTCCTGCCCGTACTCTTGTAATGAAACCCACTCTTTGCTAAATCACCTCCAGTTGGTTTCCGTGACTTTTGATCAAGACATAGAGGCTCTCACCTCAGGCCCGGGTCTGGGGGCCACCTTCCAAGCCAGCTTCACCTGGCTCTCTCTCATCAGTGTCGCTTCCACAGGGACCTCCACAGCCCAGATGCCAGCTGCTGGCCTGGCCTAGGACCTTCCCCACAGCTTTCTGCTTCCATCCCACAAGGAGGAGTGTGTGGTGAACAGGGGCCATTGTACCAGCCCCACAGCTCCCCCTTTCCAATAGCACTGATTCCCATGGGGCCCTTGGCCTGGGTTGATTTGGGGGTGGAGGGAGTTCCTGGTAACCATCCCTGCAGAGGCCCAGGGCTCAGACCACAGCCACACAGAAGGCGTTTGGCACCTGGCCCCACCAGCTGGGTCCCCTCTGCAGGATGCGTGAGCCAGTAATTGGAGGGCAGAGGGAGTGCCGGGGGCGCCCACCCCAGGCCTGGCGTCAGGTCAGAGAATTCCAGGCAGGAGGTCATCACTGTGCTCCCAGCTCCTTTTCCGTCCCGTAGTTCCCATCACTCCCAGTCCCGGCTCTGACCCCCCAATTCTGTGAGCTCCCGAAACCCAACTAATCCCACCTTTACTTAAGGGGGCCACAACCAGGGCACACCTGCCCTTCACCCACCACTGTGCTGCAGCGGGGGCTGCCCGACTGCAGGGCCCAGGTGTCACTTCAAGCCTCCTCCCACACAGGGTGCGCCACCCCACAGCCACGAGGATGGCTGCCCTCTGGTCCTAAGGCCACTGTGTCCTAAGACCAAAGAACCACTCAAAGCAGCCTGGTTTTCAGAAGCCCCAACCTGCTCCCAGATTCCCCGAACAGGCCTCCGCCTCCACACTCACTAGCGGTGGTCCATTCCTCCACCCCCACCCCATCTAGCTCTGAGAAGGCTTCGGCACTACCCTGCCCCCTGCCTCCCCGCCCCCCCCCCCCCACGGTGATGTGACCTCATCCTGCACGCCATGTCTCTCTCCTGCTGTGTTGTCTCAGTGAGGCTTGGACTGGGACCCCCCGGAAGGCACAGCCCCGCCACCTGCCCCGCACAGGCCCGCCCTGCTCCCTTCCTCTCACAGGTAAGTGTGCCATAAATGTTTCAGGGACAGTGACGACTTTCCTTCATTTCACGCTAAATTCACAAGTTTATCATTTGGCCTGTGGAAGGAACAACCAGGTATCCACATGCAAAAGAATAAGGTTGAACCCTTCTCTGAAACCACACACAAAAATTAACTCAAAATGGACCTACACCTAAGAGCTAAAACAGTAAAACTCTTCTTCTGGTGTCTTAGAAGAAACCATAGCAGGAAAGCAATGATTTCTTGCATAGGACACAATAGAATAAAAAGAAATCCATGGAATGGAAAAAAAAAATTGTAAATCACAGATCTGACAAGGGATTAATATCCAGAATAGATAAAGTGCCCCTAAAAATCAATAACAAAACACAACCCAATTAAGAAATGGGTAAAGCACTTCAATGAAAATTTCTTCAAATATTTACAAATGGCCAGCAAGTCATGAAAAGATGCTCAGCATCACTAATCACCAGGGAAACGCAAGTCAAAGCCACAGTGGGTACCACTGCACACCCATCGGGACGGCTGCTGTTTCAAAACCCAGAAAACAACACGCGCTGGCGAGGACGTGGGGAAATGGGAGCCCTCGACCCTGGAGGTGGGAGTGTAAAATGGTGCAGCCACTGTGAGAAATGGTACGACAGGTCCTCCTGAGGTTAAACACGGCGTCACCAGTCCGTCCAGCAATTCCACTCTCGGCACACACGCGAGAGAAAGACAAGCAGGGCCTCGAACAGAGTCCGTGCACAGTGCACACAGCAGCGTTACTCGCCCAAGTGTCCGCTGACAGGTGAAGCGTCAACTGGTGTCCACACACAGCGGAGTATCGTTCATCCTGGAAGGGAGTGGGATTTCTCAGACATGCCACAACATGGGTGCACCTAGAGGGTATTAAGTGAAATTAGCCAGATTTAAAAAAAGAAATATTATTACATGATTCCACTCACATGAGGTTCCTAGAAGCTTCCTGGGATAGACTGGTTCATAGGGACAGAAAGTAGATTAGCCCTCCCTGGTGTGGCTCAGTGGGTTGAGCGTCGGTCTACAAACCAAAAGGTCTCTAGTTTGATTCCCAGTTGGGGGTGTGTGCGAGGCAACCGACTGACGTCTCTCCCCCTTCCTTCCTTCCTCCTTTCTCTAGAAAATAAATAAATAAAACCTTTAAAAAATTTTTTTGAAAAGTGTTTTAAAAAGTAGATTAGAGGTTGACAGGGCGTTAGCATTTAATGAGATTCAGTTTGGAAAATAAAAAACTTCTGGTGCAGAACTATGTGAATGTACTTAATGTCAACAAACCATACACTTGAAAAACAGTTAAAATGGTGACTCTCACATTATACACACTTTACCACAATAAAAATATGTAAAATAAAATCACATGCGGGAGCATCACAGAGGACCCTCCCAGCCCTTGCACTTATTTTGAGGGGCCCAATCCCGGAGGTACCACTTCTGTTAAGCCTTCTGGGAGCCCTTTGCCCTCTCATACGCCTACATACACATTTCATTTCAGAACATCTTTGGTTTCGTGTTCAGAAAACCCAAAGTGGGGACAGCAGATGGGGTTCACTTTTTGCTGTGAACTAAGAAGCAAGCAGGTGCTGCTGGTCTTGGTCCAGTGGCTGAGCTGTCCTCGGGCCGCGTCTCCGGGACTCTCTCGAGTTCCAGGGCACGACAGAGAGACGTGGACAGGCAGCCGGCTGTACCCCTCCCTTTTATCACAAAAGCCTATTTCTCAGAAGCCCAGCCCCCCAGCGCTGCCAGACTTCTCCTGTCTCTGCCAGATCTGATCTCATCAGCACACATGGCTGCCAGGGAGACTGGGAAAGTCAACACGTAGACAGACTTTCCATCCTTCCTGACAGCAAGGCGAGGGGGCGTTATCGAAGGTGTGGTGTTCCTCTCCCTGCCCTGGAGCAGCCCCCAGCGGTGCCTGGCGTGGCTGTGTGCCAGACACAGGCCTGCCGGCAGCGGAGGGGCCGCCACAGCTCCAGCTCCATGTCTAAGCCCTGGGCCCCTGCTTCCTGGCTGTGGGCCCCTGTGCCATGATGAATCACTCTGTAAAACGGAAATGATAATACCACCTGCTGCACTGGGCTGTGGGAGGATGCAATGATGCAATGCTCTGCTCTTAGGACACGTAGCACACTGCCTGCATCCCCCTCCCCCGCAAAAAAGAGTAGTTGAACCGAGACTCTCCTGTGCCAGACACTCTCCTCGGAGGGCAGACTCCAGTGCACGGGTGTTTGACAAATGTCTTGTTCAATGTCAGGAAGGGTGTATAACCAGCTGACCTCCAAAGGCCCTTGATCATGGGTAGGCCCAGCCCGCATGTTATAGAGTCAGGCAGTCTTGGTGTGAGTCCAGCTGTTACTCACCAGCTGTGTGACCTCTCTGTGTCTCAGTTTCCTCATTGTCAAAAGGTCGAGGATCAGGTGAATTAATGTGCCAAGAACTCAGAACAGTGTCAGGTCTATAGCAAGGGCTTTCAAGTGTCATCCATTGTCATTGCCCACTTTATAGAGATGGGGCTGGGAATGAGCGGCAGGCGTGGCGGGAATGGCGCCAGGCTTCCCGGGAGGGGCCCTGCTCGCTCAGGAACCCACAGGTCCGTGGAGATGGGAAAGGCATCCGCAGCGAGGCAGCCGGGAGGACGCTGGCGGTGGGAAACAGTGCGGAGGAGGGCGGTGAGGGCTGGGCTGGGAAGCGCACGCGGAAGCTGGCAGGACTATAGCCCGTGCGGAGGACCTTCCGCCGCACGCTGCCCGGGCCGCCCCACTCCGGAGTCCCGGACCCCAGGATCCGGCCCTCCCGGGCCCCGCGCGGAGCACCCGCTCCCCCAGTGAGCAGCCTGCGGACTCAGGTTGCCCTCTCTGGGGTCAGCACCGGCGGCCGCCAGAGTCTGGAGCCCGGAGTGTCCTGGGTTAGCGTGGCGACCAGCCTGACCAGCACGAGAACGACAGTCAGCAGCCTCCACGGAGAGTGTGGTCAATGCCCACGCACGCACACAGATCCCGCTACCGGCCCGCCCCTGGTTGCCCGGGGGACGGGGGCGTGGTTTCGCGCAAGCGCAGCGCTAGGGGACGAGGCTCGAGGCGACGAGTGGGGTGGAGCGGTCTGATTGGAGGATTGCGACGGTGGGGAGGCGGTGCGCGCGGTTGGCGGGAGGTGGTGATGGGCGGGCGGGGCGCGCCGATTGGCTGATGCGGCGCGGAGCAGTGGGCGAGTCCCGCGGTGATGAACTCAGAGGGGCACCCGGCGATTGGCGGAATGTAGCTATAGGCGGGTGGGGCGCGCAGATTGGCGGATGCAGCGCGCGGCGAGGTGAGAGGCGTCTAGAGTGGCTGGAGCGGCGTGGGGACAGGTGGGCCTGGGTCTGTGGGTGGCCCGCGGACACGCGGACTGAGCGTCGTCTCGCGGGGTTTCTGCTGTTTTTCCGAAGCGCGGGCTGGTGTGGGGGCCGGCGGGGCTCCATTCGGGACTGCGGCCGGGGTGCAGCTCCCGAGTCTGCAGGTTTGGTCTGAAAGTTTTAGATTCAGACTCCGCCCCAGATCTGCCCGGTAGAGGTCGGGCACAGGTCACCCATAGCTGTAGTGAAAGAAGGAGGAGCGGTGTGAGGCCCAGTCTGGGCCCGTGCATGGCGGGGCCACTCCTCGCGCGCCCTGGGGAGCCCGCTGGGACACAACGCCTGCAGCACACATCAGTGGCTGTGGCTGCTGCTGGGACGGGGTCAGACGCCTTTGCTGCCCCGGAGCCTGTGTTCTCTTCGAGGACGCAGACAATAAACTTAAGACGTACCGTTTGTTCGCAGGTAAATGCCAGGAAAAACAAACGTTGAAGAAGCAGAGTGCGAGGGAGGGTTGCAGCTGTAGGAGGTGAGATATGAGCAAAGACAGGGAGAGTGAGCCACTCGATGGGTCTTCGTTCGGGAGACGTAAGGGCAGGACCGGTGGGGCAGATCTCGGTGAAATGGGAAATCTTTGGAGAGTTCTGAGCAGAGGACGGACATTTGTTTTATTCTTATCATTTAATAATAGGCTGATGTGGGGTAGGCATATCTGGCCTCATGCCCTGAGATGGAGCCGGCGGATGGGGCAGATGAGGAATTAATTCATTTGGGGCGTGTGGATCTGAGACCCTGGTGGTTGCTCAGGTGGAGGTGTGGAGCAGGCAATGGACACCTGAGCTCCAGATGGGAGACATGTTCCTAGCTTTCCTTTTCTCCCTCTTTGGAAGGGGCTGCAGGGTGGGACCTTGTTATCCAACACAGCTGATTCCCGGGAGCAGCTCTGTCCTCACCTGGTGGGGCTGCAGCTCTTCCCTTCCTTTCCCGGTGGCCTGTGGGTGCCGGATGGTCAGCTCGGTGCAGACACACCAGGAGCGTGGCTGCGTGGGGGTGGGCAGGGGTTGCAGCAGTGTGTTTGTGCCCTCACAGTGACCACCTCCTCCCCGGCCTGGGCCAGCGGCCTGGACTCCCAGCGCACCATGTTCTCTGAGCAAGCTGCCCAGAGGGCCCACACACTGCTGTGCCCACCGTCAGCCAGCAACGCCACCTTTGCCCGCGTGCCCGTGGCAACGTACACCAATGCCTCACAGCCCTTCCGGCTGGGGGAGCGCAGCTTCAGCCGGCAGTATGCCCACATCTATGCCACCCGCCTCATCCAAATGAGGCCCTTCTTAGTGACCCGGGCCCAGCAGCAGTGGGGTAAGTGGCCCGTGTGGGGAAGTGCATCCTCCCCCCAGCCCAGAAGGTACCTGGGTATTTTAGAAATGTCTGAGTGACCTGGTGGAACTCATTTATCCCACTTCCCAGTAACCTCGGGAGATTAACCTCTTCAAGCTTCAGTTTCTGATGAGGATTAAATGAGGGAATTGGTGGGTTTGAAGTTAGGTATGGTTCAGTGGCTGGGACAAGGCAGGGCTCAGTTCTGGTGGTAACAGTAATGTTTCACAGGAAAACGCCTTTCCTTATCTTCAGTGCAGTGGGCACCCTGTGTGGCAGGCCAGGCACCACTCCTGGAGCCAAGGCCTGGCGGGGACGGGGCTCACTGATGTCTGTACTTCTCTGCCCAGCCTCCCGTGTTGTGGGGCATGAACCTCCTGTCCTTTGGGCTCTTCTGTCTTTCCTAAGATCAATGCCTGGGTGATGCAAATCTTTTTTTTTTTTTTTAACATGTTTCATCCTTGATCTCTCCTGCAGTTAAGTTATTCTTGGTGGTGAAGCAGGACCCGCCCCACCTTCAACTTTTGGGTGATGCTGCATTACCCCTTTCTCACTCTTCATAAGAGTGGCTTTCCATGTTGTTTTTGATCAATCTGTTAATGTTTCTAAACTGAAACTGTGTAGCTGAGCCCCTGTCTTACTCATTTTTGCTGCCGCCAGCACCAGGCTTGGGGGTCTGAGCCCTGGCTGCACCCGGCCCACCTGGAAGGCTTTGGAAGCCTGGGAGCCCAGGCCCATTCCACCAGGACAACTGGTTGGACCTTCATTTTATCACAGGCAGCCAGAGAACACTGGGTCCAGGTCTTTTAGGCTTGTCATATCCACTAAAGACAGTTTCTGTTTTCTTTACTGCCTGCGAAATGTTTTTCACCTCCTGCCACAAACGGGTCTCCTTCCTCTGGCTCTCAGTGGCCTTTTCCTCACTTTCCTAGAAACCTCAGGGACACCCTCCTCCGGCCCAGTGTTGCTGCCACCTGTTAGATGCTTTATAGCAGCACCCTCTCTGGTACCAGATTTCTCTTCCAGCCATGTTGCTGGTGACAGAACTCCCCAGAGATGGAATTGCTCCTTTCGTTCTGCTCACAGCCTGGGCACGGGAACTCCAACAGCAGCCCCGACGGACGGGGCCTTGGCTGGGCAGCGTCTTACTCACTGCCTGGCTGTTGATGCTTCACCCCAAACACCTCCCCGTGACTCCTGGTGCGACCAGGGGTCCTCCCCAGAGCTCAGCCCGAGTTGCAGCTTGCCCTGCATTCCTGTGTTTCCTGAATGCACTGGGCTCTTCCTTGCCCGTGGCTTTCCCTTTGCCTGGCTTGCTCCCTCAGGTTCTTAACTTAAATGCCATGCGTTCCAAGGGGCCACCTCGACCGGCAGGGCCGTCTCCACGTCTTCTGTCTTAGCTGCTGTTTGTGGCACTAGTCACAGTGGCTGATCCCTCGTTTACCACTGTGGTCTCTCCCTCCAGTGAACACCTGGTGCCCACACGCGCCTGGACAGACAGACGTCCGGCCCTCAGCACAAGGCTGTGTGGCTCTGCCTGGTGCTTAGGACACATCACTTCATCACTTTCCCCAACCACACGGCGGGACGGTAGCCTCTACTCTGACATGTTGTCAGGGCTAAGGGAGCTCTGTGCAGTGCTGGGCACAGCTGCCTAGAGCTGAGTGTGGGCTTGGATGCTGGGGCTTCGAGGTCTCTGGTTCCCACTGGTGCCTGGCATTAGCGTCCGGTGCTGGCGCCGTCCTCATCTTGTTCTGAATTACTCTTCTCCACTCCCCTAGTGCAGGTCTGTGGCATGTTCTTGGTTATTCCAGGCAGGAGGGGTCTGGCAAAGCCATGGGCCCTCAGGAACTTGCACCCTACTCCTGGCCTCAGAGACCCCTGAGGACCAGCCTTGTTCTCATGCATCCCTGGTGCTTCCCCCATGGTGGCCCCAGGCCCCAGGCGCTCCAGCTCTGCAGGGAGCAGGATGGGGTAGGTCGGGGTGTGAAGTTTGATTCTGAGGGATCTCTGTTTTCAGAGGATATAGCATTTGTGGAGCGCTTGGAAGAATCCAAACTCTTAAAGGAACTTGTTATATTTTTAGGACAGGCTATGTCAAGACTCAGCAGATTTCTCTTTCTAAGAACCAGTGGGATAATTTAGCTGTGAGTGAGGGAATACTCAGTTAGTTTCCCGTGGCTGCTGTAATGATAGCCACAAACTGGGCGTCTTTTAACGCAGACACTGATTCTCTCCCAGCTGCGGAGGCGGATGTCTGAAATGCCAGTGTCGGCAGGGCTGCACCCCCTCGAAGGCTCCAGGGGAGAGAGAGTACTTTCTGCTTCCTCCAGCTCCTGGTGGCCACTGGTGTTCCAGGCTTGGGGCCACGTCACTGCCGTGTTGGCGCTGTCCTCCCATTGCCTTCTCTGTGTGTCTGCCTCTCTCAGAAGGACCCGTCCAGGGCCCATCCACATCCCAAGTGCCCCTGTCCTCCTGGGGCCAAGGGATCCTTTAGGTCCAGGGGGTCCATGTCCTCGGTGGTCTCTCCCTTCGGCAGACCCAGGGTTGCTGAGCTGCCGTGCCCGGTGAGCCCTGCGTCAGTGCCCTGGGGCGGGGGGCAGCGGTGGGCTCTGAGCTCCGGCCCCTGTGCCCAGGCGCTGCTGTCCGCGTAAAGAAGCTGTGCGAGCTGCAGCCCGGGGAGAAGTGCTGCGTGGTGGGGACGCTCTTCAAGGCCATGCCGCTCCAGCCCTCCATCCTGCGGGAGGTCAGCGAGGAGGTGAGAGCACAGCCCGCAGGTGCCTCCTTCAGAATATGTCCCTGGGGACACCGACGGGCCACTTCCCTGAGACCCAGGATTCGGGGCTGGGCGCCTGCCCATGGAGGGGCCGCACCACGGGGCCTTTCACTGAGGTGGCATAGAGTCCTGGAGGGCTCTGGCTCTAAGACTGCCTCTCACCCCTGCGTTCCAGCACAACCTGCTTCCCCAGCCTCCCCGGAGCAAGTACATCCACCCAGATGACGAGCTGATCTTGGAAGACGAACTGCAGCGCATCAGACTGGAAGGCACCATCGATGTGTCCAAGCTGGTCACAGGTGGGGGGTGGGGAGGGGCGGCCCAGGCATCTTGGCGCTGGCACACACCTGCATTCCTGGAGCCCTGGCTTTGGGTGCAGGCAGCGGGTGAGACCCGGGAAGGGGTCAGTCCTTCCTCCTCTTCCCAAAGGCAGTGATCCTGGGAAGCAGGTCCTGAGTGGGGAATTCTCCAGCACGGCAGAGAACTGGCGGACTTTGCCGTTCGGGTGATAACAGAGGTGGTCCCTCGGGCTCCCCTCTGGGGCCTGACGCTGCCGTTCCCAGGGACGGTGCTGGCCGTGCTGGGCGCAGTGGGAGACGACGGCAAGTTCCTGGTGGAGGACCACTGCTTCGCAGGGCTGGCTTCTCAGACACCCACGCCACCCCTCGACCTGGACAGGTGGGCGGGTGCTGGGGTCCTGGGCAGTGGCCCAGGGGAATCCTAGCTGCAGGGCTCACAGGTGGCTCCGTGTGGCCCACCTGCGGGGGGTGCCTGCTGTCACAGCCCCCAGGAGGATCCCCCTTCTCCTGCAGGTTTGTGCTGCTGGTGTCCGGTCTGGGCCTGGGTGGAGGCGGGGGCGAGAGCCTGCTGGGCACCCAGCTGCTGGTGGACGTGGTGACGGGGCAGCTGGGGGACGAGGGGGAGCAGTGCAGTGCCGCCCACATCTCCCGGGTCATCCTTGCTGGGAACCTCCTCAGCCACAGCACCCAGAGCAGGGACTCCATCAACAAGGTGCGCACCCATCTGTCTCAGCAGCCGTCTTTCCCCCGGGTCGGGCACAGGCTCTCCCAGGCCTGTGGGTGGCGCCCTGCAGCAATGCTAGGACCGCCTCTGCTTGGGGCCCGCCCTGACACAGGCCCTGCTTTCTGTCCCCCGTGGGGAGGGCTTTGCTGTTCTCCCAGCCCAGGGATCCAGGTCAGGGGTGTCCCTTTGATCTAAAGCTCGGTTGGGGCCTCACAGTTTGCATGGGCTCTACTCCTAGGCCAAGTACTTGACCAAGAAGACCCAGGCAGCCAGTGTGGAGGCTGTCAAGATGCTGGATGAGATCCTCCTGCAGCTGAGTGTGAGAGCTGGGGGCTGGTGGGGTGGGGCTGGACTCGGTGAGGCTGCTGGTGGGCACCAGAAGGCAAGACGGAGAAGGCATATGGGAGGGCCCCTGTGGGGCTGCGTGGAGGGCGCCAGGCCCTGAGGCCCCCCTGCCCTGTGCCCTCCAGGCCTCGGTGCCTGTGGACGTAATGCCAGGAGAGTTCGACCCGACCAACTACACGCTCCCCCAGCAGCCCCTGCACCCCTGCATGTTCCCACTGGCCACTGCCTACTCCACGCTCCAGCTGGTCACCAACCCCTACCAGGCTACCATCGACGGAGTCAGGTACCAGCACAGCCACACTCCACCCTGACCCCTGGCCTTTCGCCTCAGTGGTACTGGGAGGGGAGAGTTACCCACCTCAATTGGCCTCTTTCTTAAGGGTGGCTGGGGACACCCCCCACAAGTGCCAGGTGAGCTCCTGGCTGTGTGGGAGGAGTGTGGGTATCAGCCCCTGGGCTAGGGGTTAGCTTGCCTTGTCTTGCAGATTTCTAGGCACAGCTGGACAGAATGTGAGTGACATTTTCCGGTACAGCAGCATGGAGGATCACTTGGAAATCCTGGAGTGGACCCTTCGAGTCCGTCACATCAGCCCCACAGCCCCCGACACACTGGGTAATGGATGGGACTCTGCCACGTGGGGTGAGACCAAAGAGCAGGGAGGCTGCTGGTCCCCGTGCTGCCCAGAGGGTCCTCGGCGCGGGTTTGTGCTTGGCCTGGTGGGGCCTGTCTGAGGAAAAGCCTCAGGGCCTGATGCTGCTCTGGAAGTCCCCCTGGAGTCGCAGCCCCGGGCTCAGCCACAGGCTCCTTCCCCAGGCTGCTACCCTTTCTACAAAACCGACCCGTTCATCTTCTTGGAGTGCCCGCACGTCTACTTCTGCGGCAACACCCCCAGCTTTGGCTCCAAAGTCATCCGAGGTGAGTTTTGTCTTCTGGGGGCCCCAGGCCTGGGCTGGTGCAAGGGACTTGTTCTCGGCTGGGGACAAGGCTCCCAGCGAAGAAAACCCGCACCGGAGCCCCAGGCCCAGCTGGCGCTGGTGACCTGAGCGTGCCAGCCAGGGGCTGATGTCATCCGCGCCTGTGTGGTGGGGTCCACCTCTGGTCAGCGTCACCTTAGACTTTGGCCTCTGTGGTGTCCTCAGCCCTTGTCATTTCTGGTCCAAAGCAGCTGTGTGGTCAGCACACCCACGGTGTTTACTGCTGGGTACCTGGGTGACTTCCCTTTGAAACAGGGCTCACCCAGAACCTAAAGTGGGTCCCCGCGTGGCTCCTTTGCAGGCCCTGAGGACCAGACGGTGCTGCTGGTGGCTGTGCCGGACTTCAGCGCCACACAGACTGCCTGCCTCGTGAACCTGCGCAGCCTGGCCTGCCAGCCCATCAGCTTCTCGGGCTTTGGGGCAGAGGATGATGACCTGGGAGGCCTGGGCCCCTGAGCCAGGAGGGCAGCCTGTCCAGAGGCCCCGGCTATTATTCCTGCTGTGTTGGCACCGAGGCAGCTCATCTTTGGGAATAAATAAAGCCTCACCCTTAGCTGGTGTTGATCTGCTGGATGGGATGGACCTGGGCTGGGCCCTCCTGTGGAGGGAGACCCCATGGGTTAAGGCTCCCTCATGCTTCCCTTACCCCAAGCCAGTCAGAAGGGTCAGCGGTCAGCAACACGTGTGCCATGAGCTGGTTTATTGTGTGGCATGGGCAGGTGGAGTCTGCCCTGGGTTTGCTGGGCCCGCCCCCCTCCCCACCTGCAGCCCACGTCCTCTCTGAGGCGGGCAGCCAGGCCACCCCTGCCTCTCAGGTGTTGGTGACACTCACACCCACACCAGGGGGCCTTAGTTGCTGATGGCTGCTGAGCTGGCCCAGCGACATGGCCCCTGGCGCGGGCCGGCATTCTCAGAGCTGTTCTCAGAAGTCCCCAAAGTTCACTGTGTAGGTCTCGACTGTGGTGAAGGGGAACTCTGGGCCTGTGACCACCTCCTCCTCTT
The DNA here is from genome assembly GCF_022682495.2 of Desmodus rotundus. NCBI lineage: Eukaryota > Metazoa > Chordata > Mammalia > Chiroptera > Phyllostomidae > Desmodus > Desmodus rotundus. The sequence goes on along the minus strand of NC_071392.1, from coordinate 222,705 downwards.
CCCCTTCCACATCCTCCGGCCCCAACTCAGTCCCAAACTCTGTCACCACCTCCGTGTAGGTCTCAGTCTCAGACTCCTCCCAGTCGGCTGTGGTCTCAGGTAGAAAGCGCCAGGGCCCCAGGGTGGAGCTGGGGACAGGGGAGGGGACAGGGGAGGGGGCAAGGGAGGGTGTGGGGACCAACGAGGGGGGCAGCGTGGGGGGCAGCGTGGAGGTGGTGGCTGGCCCTGCAGTGGCGTTGAGGCGCCGGAGCCGCATCTGTTCCCGCATGCGCAGCCGGTACTGCAGGCGCCGCTGCTGCAGGCGCCGCTGCTGGGGCGTCATGGGGCGTGAAGGGTCTATGCGTGGGATGGGCCTGTTCCCATTCATGGCCAAGATCTCGCGGATGCGTTTCCAGTTGGAGCGGGCTAGGATGAAGTTGCACTGGGTGGCCCCGATGTCATAATCCACATTGCAGGTCTTGGCGCTTGGCGTGTAGCCCTCTGCCTGGGCTGTGACCCGGTACTCCCCTGGGTTCAGGATGCGCCAGTAATCGCCGCCACTGGCTGCAAGGGGGAGGGGCTCAGCTGTCCGAGGGCAACCCCTCCCAGGCTCCAGACCCCCTCTGCCTGTGGCAGACCCTAGACCCTCGCTGGAGGCATCGAAGGAGTGGGACCTGTTGGCACAGGTCTGGGCTCGCCTGCCAAGACCAACACAGCTTTAGGCCCCCACCTGCTTTAGAGGGGTAGAGGTATGCAGATAGGTACCTGTCTTCACGCCATGGTTAATGCCACTCACGGAGATGGTGGCATTCGCAATAGGGATGCCTTGCTCATCCGTCACAACCCCCTTGATGCCTCGGTGAACCTGTGGGAAGGCAGCGAGGGTGGGTGTCCACGTGCTGACCCTTGCGCCCGCTCCCAGCCCTGTCCAGGCCCCTGTGGGCGGGAAGTTCCCTAGGACCCTGTCCCAGCCCTACCCAGCCACTGCCCAGGCTGTGCCTGCCCTTCCCCACACCCACCTGCTCCATGAAGGTGAGCAGGGCTTCCTTGTTGTTCTCCCACTCTCGGGGAAGCTCGCTCTCGTGCGGGAACTTGTCGCAGCCCAGGTAGATAGAGAGCTCCAGGCAGTTGGTGTGCAAGTAGCTGAAGTCGTTGATGGCTGTGTAGGGGCAGGTGGAACCGCAATCAGCCCCGCCCCGCCCCACGCTGGGCGCCCACCGTGGCCCCTCCCCCGCCAACTCACTCCCGGATCTGGGGTTCCATTTGGCCCCGTTGACGATGCCCATGCCCCCGGTGTGGTCCTGAGCTTGGCACCCTCCCCGGTAGGGCTCAGTCATGGTGAGGTGGGTAGAGGCAAAAGAGATGGCCAGCCAGCGGAAGATGGCGTGGTCCGGGGTCTCCTGAGCCTCAGACACTTCGTCCTCGTCCTCCCCGCGGGCGGCTGCCAGGGCGGCGGCCCGCAGCTGCTCCTGGCTGGGCGTGCGTGCCATGTCGTAGGGGTAGGACACAAGCCGCTCGCCACCGTTCAGATTCGCCCCCAGCACGAACGGGTACTTCTCCATCCAGGCGATGATGGCCCGGACCTCCGTGGATACCTGGGGGCGGCCCTGCGTGAGGCCTGGGCAGTATTTCCCCCACCCTCCATGGAGACCCCACACTGGCCCTCCGGCCCATCCCTCCAACACCTTGCCAACACCCTACCGGCCAGGCGGCAGCCTCACCGTGGCGTCTGGCGAGAGGTAGCGTTCAGGGATGGGCAGGTTGTTGTTGGGGACCCGGTAAGGGACCCATTTCCTCTCCTCAGCTCCCCAGAGCACAGAGTTGAGATCTGGGAAGTCCTCATAGATGTCGAAGCCCTCCTCGGTCCACAGCCCCAGCGCCCAGTTCCCAAACTCTGAGCCCTGGGTGCATGAGCATGGGGGTGGGGCGGGAGTGTCAGCAAAGGGCGGTCCAGCCCCACCCCCACCAGCCCCAGCTCCGCCCACCTCACCTGCCGCCACCACCACAAGCCACCGCCCAAGTCCCTCTACCCTACACCCACCATCTGCGCTGCCACCTCGTAGCCGTCAGGGTTCAGCGAGGGCACCAGGTGGATGCGCGTGTCGTGCACCAAGCTGCGCACGCGGGGGTTCCCGTCGCGGTACTCGCGGCACAGGTACTGCATGAGCAGCAGCAGCAGCTCCCGGCCCAGGACCTCGTTACCATGAATCCCAGCTGTATAGCGGAACTCGGGCTCCCCTGTGCGAGGGCAGGAGCCTCAGCAGCCACTCAGCCTACCGAAGCTGGGAGATCTGAAGAAGGACCAAACTGGCCTCCTCACTCAGAGGGGGTGTGTGGCTGAGGCTTGTAGGGCCAAGCAAGACAGATAGGGACCCCCAGAGGAGTTCTAAGGACAGGTGGAGGTGGTGAGCTGGAAACATTATGGTACAGGAGAACCTGCAGTGTGGGCTTTGCCTCTGATCTGTCGGGGGGAAGGCCAGGCCTTCAGGGGCTCAGGGGGCCTCACCCAGCTCGTGATCCCCAGGGTTGTCGGAGATCTCCATGGCGTAGATCTTCAGCCCGCGGGAGCTCTTCCCCAGACTGTACGTGCGGGTGATGGTGGGGCACTCCTCGTTTACCACCTTCATCAGCTGCGTGGGAGAGGACACAGGTCACACAGCCCAGCAGGGAGCACGGCTGCCCCACTCCAGGTGGGGGGGCAGAGCCAAGGAGAAAGCCTCACTGGTAGTCGCAGCCTCTGCAGGGCCCACCCTCAGGAGGCCGTGATTGGATGGGAGCAGAAGGGCGCTCCCACACAAGCTCAAGTTAGCCTCGAGCCTGAGCCCTGGACGGATGCCCTGCCCTGGGACGAGCCCCCCACCTGGCGCATGTCCTTGTAGCTGTGGTGCCGGAAGTCCAGGTTGTCAGTGGTGACCACTTCGTTCTGGGCATAGTAGCTGTAGACAGCTGCACAGGGTGGGCAGGCAGGGCCCTGAGTTGACAACCCACCAGCCCAGGCGCCCCCCAGCCCAGGCACCCCCCCCCCACTGTCACTCACGGGACACGGGGCAGCCCAACACCTCCAGGCGCATGCACAGGCTGCCGTTCCAGGTGAGGGGGTACAAGCGGATGAAGCGGGCTACCACCGGCTCCGGGAGCTCACTCAGCACTGGCGTGTCCTTGTCCACATTCCCGTGGAAGGTCTAGGGAGAAGCAGGCCTCAGAGCAGCACCCCATCCTAGGCCGGAGCCCACCTGAGGCCCAGAGGCTGGGGGCCGTGCTGAGGGCATGGGCACCCACCATTTCCTCATAGCCATTGGTGTACATCGCCCATGTCTGGCTGTCGTTGCTGAAGCCCACGAAGAAGGAGGTCACGAAGTCATCACTAGGGAGTGGATGGTGGCCGGCAGTCAGGGTAAGGTGGGTCTCTAGCCCAGGTCTCAGGCCCTCAGCTGGCTGAGGCCCCTCTCCTGGGCCCAAGAACTTAAGAGCTAGCCAGGGTGTGTGGTGAGGCAGCTCCTGTGCCCAGTGTTTGGCCGTGGATGGGTGGTTTGCTTATCTGGACGGTGTCAAGGCTGACAAGGGGGCTGGGGCCCCGGGGGGCTCACTGAAGTGTCTCCAATGGGACTCAGAGCCGGGCCTCGGGCTGCCCACCCCCCAGTGCCTGTAAGCTGACGTACTGGATGCTGGAGTCGCGGCCCTGGGTGATGACGCCTGTGAACCTGGTGGTCCTCCTGGTGTCCACCTCGATCCACTGGCTCTGAGCGTCATCCTCGGCACACCAGGCCCCGTCGTAGTAGTCGTCCTCAGCAGCACCAGCCTGGGGGTGCAGGGGCGGCTGAGCAGGCGCAGGAGCCTGCCCAGCTGGGAGAGGGCGCGCCCCAGCACCCACCTGCATGTTGAGCCGGCCACGCTGGGCCCCCAGGCCGTGGCGCAGCATGGAAGAGGCCCGAATCTGGTTGTCCTCGATGCGGTGTGACTCCATCCCAATGGGGGGGCACTCTGCGGACACGGCACCCCAGGCTGCCACGTGTGGCTCCACGCCTTCCTCCACCACGTGCAGAACCGGGGCCCCAGAGCCTTCTCCCCTCTCCACATGTGGCCTTGGGTGAGAGGGCCACTTGCCCCAGCTCCCTCACACACCCTCTGCTCCCACCCCCACCCCCAGGGCCCTCACTCACTGACTTTCTCTGCTGGAGCCCACTCCTCTGCCTCCTCGCCCTTCCGGGGCCCTGGGGACAATGAAGGGAGGGTGGTACCGAGGGTCCTGGAGCACCCAGGACTCCAGCCGCTGTGCCACCAGGACCCAGGCTGCGTGGGCCCAGCGCCCTGCCCCAGACACACACCTTTGTGGTCCTTGCCCTTCTCCAGTGTCCATCTGTCCTCCGTCTCCTCCTCCTTGGGGCTGCTGCCCTCCTTTTTGGGTTTCTCTGAATGGTGGGAGGGCCTGTCACTTAGCCCTGGGCTTGAGGGGCTTGTGGGGGCAGGCTGAGCTGGGGCAGGGTAGGTGGGGGTGGATGGGGTGGAGGTGAAAGGGGTGCGGGCAGCAGGATTCTACTCACTCAGCTCCTCCTTCTCTTCATCGGTCTCCAGCCCAGTGTCCGGCTTCCGGGGGTTGGGTGGCCGGAAGTAATAGTCCACTGGGGGAGGGAGAGCCCTGCTGAGATGGCCCATGCTGCCCCCAGGGCCCCACAGCACAGCCTGAGCTCCTGAGTTCTGGAGCTCAGAAATAACAGGATCTCAGCAGGCAGGACTGGCTGAGAGGGGGCGGTCAGTGGGCTCGAAGAAGCCACCCAGACCCAAAGGAGAAGGGAGTGTCCTTCCAGAGAGGGAGAGGAGAGGGGGGTGCATAGGGGGGTCTCAGAAAGAAAAGGTCAACAGAGAGGGTGGAGGGAGGGAGGGGTTGAAGAAAGAGCAGAGTCAGGAACCAGGAAGGTGTGAGGGAAGGCCCAGCCTGAGGAAGGGGAGCAGACTAGGGCAGCGCAGCTGGGGGTGCATGGGGACACCGGGGTCACTGCCACCACACTGGCCCTGTGATGTGGGCAGGGGGCAGGGCACTCACTGCTGTCATAGTCGGGGATCACGTAGCCATCTCCATAGTCGGGGGGCAGCAGGGGCGGCAGGGGCTTCAAAGGCGGCTCTGTGGGGGTGGGAGTCAGGGGTGGGCACACAGCCTCTTACCAGATGTCCCCCTCCCCGTCTGCCCCATCCTACCGGTCTTCTCCTTCTCCTCTGGGGCCGCCAACCCCTGTCCTCGGGGCTCTGTCTTCTCCTCAGGGTGCTCAGGCCAGAGTCTCTCGGGCCTCCTCCTGCTGGGGGGCGGTCTGGGCGGCTTCTGGCGCCGGATGTACTCAACTGGGGAAGAGGGTAGGCTGAGTGGGGCAGGGCAGCAGGGCTGGGAGGGCGGCAGGTGGACCCCGGGGCCAGGCGTCTGGGTTGAGATGGGGAGATGGGGCCAGGTGGTGGCCGGCCAGGCAGGCTCCTACTCACAATCCTCGTAGTCCTCCCTCTCGATCTGGTCATTGTAGTCCAGCGTGGGCTGCTCAGTCTCCTCCTCTGGCTCTGGGGGGAAATGCCAGTGGCTACCTTGTGAAGACACTCCCTGACATCCCCACCCTGGCACCCAGGAAACCCAGTGAGCCCAGGTGGCTGGTCTCTCAAGCAGGTGGGTGCTGCCCACTCACCAGGCTGGAGCTCCACACGGGCCTCTCCTCTTGGACCCTTCCAGGGACTTGGGAGGGCCCCACCTGCAACAGAAACCCCAGCGCAGATCAACAGGAGGCCTGTACTGACCACAGGCCACTCTGGGATCCCCCAGCCCCCTGGGCCCTGCTGACACCCCCGAAACCTCAGCTCACTCTCAGGGTGCCTGGGCTGCTCTGCCCTCAGCACCCTGCTGGCACTGCTGGGGTCAGGTGGCTGGACAGGTGACCTGGGGAGCCCAGGCCCTGCTTTAGGGGAGGCCTGGCCACTAAGCTGCCCCGGCAGGAGGGCCACTCACAGGCTCTGCATCCAGCACACACATGGGACGGCTCTGGATGGGGTCCAAGAAACATGCCAGGACAGTGGGGAGGAAGCCCCCAGTGGGGCCACCAGTCCCCCCACCACCCCACCCAGCGACCTGAGGGAGCTCCAACCCAACTGCCCAGGGGCCCGAGGGTCTGCAGGAAGCAGGGGCCCAGGGACCCACCAGGGACCCCCTCCCGACCTCACTCCCTGAAGTCAGGCAGGGCAGAGCCCACCACCCAGGAGCACTGACACACACCTTCCTCCTGTGGCGGTTCCTCGGGGCTGAGGGGTGGGGGCAGTGGCCACAATGGGACTTCTGAGGGGGTAGGGGTGGGGGGCCTCTTCCCAGCTGGGGGCCTCTTGGTGGCTTTGGGTGGCTTCTCCTTGGGCTTCTTAGTGGTCTTGGGTGGCTTCTCCTTGGGCTTCTTGGTGGCCTTGGGTGGCTTCTCCTTGGGCTTCTTGGTGGCCTTGGGTGGCTTTTCCTTGGGCTTCTTGGGTGGCCTGGGGGACCCCTCCAGCAGCTTCTTGGTCGCCTTGGGACCTTTGTCCTTCTTCCCTTTCTTCCCCTTGTCTTTGGCCTTTTCTGGAGGTGCTGTCCAAGAGGCAGATGTAGGTCCCATTGGTGGAGAGCCCACTCTGTGCCCCAAGTGGCCCCAGACAAGCTGGGCATAGGGGCTCCTGCATACCCCACATTTCCCAGGTTGGGAGGTTAAGTCACTTGCCGCAGAGACACATCTGGGCTGAGGGGCCCACAGACCCGCCCTCCCCATGGTGGCCCAGCTCCCGTGGTGGGCCCTTGTCCTTCCATGGTCTCTGTTGAGGAGCAGAGGCCCCTCGCAGCGCACCCCTTCCTGAAACATCCCCTCAGCCAGTCAGGGAGTGCTACCCTGTGCTGGACATGGCCTTGCTGAGAAGGAAGGGGTCTGGGGTGGTTGGAAGCCATAACCAACAGAGGGTCCTGGGGCCACACAGGGGACAGAGCACAGGGACGGGGCAGGCAGGGCAGCAGCTAGCTGCTCACCCATCTCAGAGTTGGGCGGGGAGCGAGGGCGGGGGGTGTGAGGCAGAGAATGTAAAGGGGGGTGAGGGGCAAGTGGCGGGAACCCAGGAAGTCTACAGAATTCAGACTTGGGAGCCCCAGCAACGCCTGAGAGGCCAGAACAGTGGGCCTGGAATGTGGGCTAGAGGTGGGGGAGACCCAGCGGGTCCCAGGACCGGCCCCCACCCAGGGTGGGGTGGAGAAGCCAGGAAAGCTCCAGAGTAGGGGCGGGGCTGCTGCCTGAGGAATGAGGGGCGGTGGGTCAGAGTCTCCTGGGAGAGAGACCAGCCAGACGCTCACCCTCCTCCCCAAGGCACAAGGAGCCACGGAGGCACCGACGACTGGTTACATAAGAGGCTGGACAACATGCTTCAGTGACGTATCATCTCACTGAATTCTCACAACAAGCTCTTGTTGGGGGTGGGGGGGGGTCTCCTTCTCTGTGCCCTGGGAGCAGGAGCCAGGCAGGTGTGGGGGGACCCTCCCAGGGGAGGCTGAGGCTTGGACTCTGGTAGTGATTCCGGCACGGCCAGCGTGAGCCAGACAGGCTGAGTGGCCGTTTGGGATGGCAGGGTGGTTCTCAGCACCGACCTAGGGAGGTGTCAGCAAAGTCCCCTCCTGTTGGCTTAAGCCTAGTGCCCCTGGGCCACTGAGCGCTGGGAATGAGGGACAATCGGAGCTACTGGGCAGTGGACCTGCTGCATGTGTCTCTGTGTCCAAAGGGCCACATGCCAGCACTGATCTCGGCCTGGCACAACGGCCGCCAGACATCTGGGCAGTCCCGTGCCTTACACAGCCGCTCCTCAGCCAGGCAGACTGGACAGCAGCCAGACCCTGAAGAGGCCTGCCATTCTCACCTGAGGTGCAGGATGCCCCGGGGCCCCCATCAAGCCAGGGCCACCCTTGCCCGGCTCTTACCCTCTCCGGCCACCCCTAGGCGCGCCCCCGGCTTGCCCCCGGTCTGGGATTTGCGGTCGCGCAGGGTGGGCTCAGGAGGAGGCGGGGGCTCCAAGTCGTCCTCCCGGGGTTCGAGCTCCAGCTTAGACAGGAAGCCTTCGAGGAACTCCTCGATCTCGTCGTCCGTCAGCACCGTCTGCGGGCGCCCCCCGGGGCACAGCGCCAGCAGCACCAGGAGGAGGCCAAGCAGGGGAGGGCCCCGCACAACCTCCATGGCAGCGGCACGCGTGGGGGGCAGGGGGCGGGGGCCGGGGAGGGGGGCGGGGATGGGGAGGTGCGCGGGAGGAAGCCGGGGTTGGGCGCGGGGGGCTCCGGGGTGAGGCGCGGAAGGAATCCGGGGTGGGGCGCAGCGGCTCCGGCACCGGCAGTGGCTCAGGGGTCGGTGGGGACGCAGGGGTGGCAGGAGATTCCGGGGAGCTGCGGCGGCTGGGAGCTCTGGCCGCGTGTGGCGCGCTCTGGTGCGGACCGCCCTCTCCAAAGCTCCAGTGGCGGCCGGGGCGGGGGCGTCGGGGCTTCCGGAACCGGCTTCCCCACCCCCGGGGTAGGAGGAGGAGGTAGAGGAGGAGCTGGGCGCGGATGGAGGGTCTGCGCGGGGGGTGGTGCCGAACAGAGGGCTCTGGGCGCCTGGCACTTCCCGGAGCGGGACGGGGGCGGTGTCCCGGGCCGGAGGCCTTTGGGGAGGGAGGGTCGGAGTGATGGGAAGTCCCGCGGGTGCGCCCGCAGTACCTCCGTGTCTCCAGCCAGCTGGGACCAGGACGCGAGATGCCTCCAAGCCCGCTGGAGGTTACTGGGAACGCTGGTAGAGGAGCCAAGCCGGGGCGCGGTGGTGGGGGTTGTGGCCTTCGGGACCCTCCCCATTTCGACCGCGGTAGGGTCTCGAGGGCACCTGGCCAACCCGCAGTTCCTTCTCTGGAGGCTTGGACAGGCAGCTCTGTCCTGCAGACGTCCAGTCAACCTCTTGGGCCCATGATGATCCCGTCCTGTGCCTCCTCCGGGGCCTTGGGAACCCACGCTCTGGTGGAACAGGAGCAAATCTGCCTGCGACAGGCCGGCTGCTCTGCGGGGGGCAGGAGCACCAGGAAAGGTGCCCCTCTCTCCCAGGTCCTGGCACACTGGGCCAGGTTTGGAGAAGGGTGGAGATGGAGCAGGTTGGGAGGAGATTCTTTTCATTAAGCTGTCTGTATAAGTCACAGGAATGGGCTGTCAGGGGTGCAGAGATTTCCATGGAAGTTCAAGGGTGTCTTGCATACCCCTGCACTCCCAGCCACCGAGGGAGGGTACCAATTAAGAACCTAGCAAGGAGGTGGCAGGCAGCAGCCCGCTTCCCTAGCCTCTGGATCAGATGGCACAGCGCGTGGGCGAAGCCAGGTGAGATCAAGGGCCAGTTGTAGGGGCTGTACCTGTGAGCTCAGCTCCACGTGGGAGATGTGGGGCCTCAAGAGGAGACCAGATGCTGCCCAGCTGGGGAGAAGGTGTGTGCCTCCAACCCAAGGAAGCTGTGTGCTGGGACATGCCACAGACATAAGAGCCACTGGCCACCCAAGCAGGCACAGGCTGCCTCCGCCCTCGCCCCCACCATTTATTTTACTACTTCCCACAGTGGTAGGGACCCACTGCTCCTCCTCCAGCTAAGGGGCTGGACAGCCCTTGTCTCTTTCCTCTCCTCTTTCCAGAACCAGAACGCAGGTCTGTTTCCTGGGCCCTGCACGGCCCTGGCCAGCCTGAGCGGGCAGCAGCCAGGGGGCCCTGGGGATGGGGGGCTGCTGGTTCAGCCTGGACTGGAAGGCTTTGCCTCCTTTCCAGGCCCTTCCTTCGCTTCCCAGTGGCTCAGCCTCGTGCTGAACAAGGCAGTGGGACTGTGTCAAGAGCTGGGCCCCCTGGGCCATCTGGTTACGATGTCACCTTCTACCCCTTGCTTGTGTCCCCAGCCCTGGAGGTGCGGGTCCTGCTTGAGCTGTGCCTAGCACAGTGACAGCACCCATTTCCCCTGGGAGACAAGTGCACCCACTGGGCTCTCAGCCCCCAGCAGGCCTCCTTGTTCCCAGCTGTCCCTGCCATGTGTCCCTAGGCTGGTCTGCCAGCAGGCAGGCAAAGCCAGCTCTTCTCCATAAATGGCCTGCCCCACACCGCGGACTGTCCTGGAATTTGCTCTCTAGCCCCCAGCTGAGGCTGGAGGCTGTGGAGCGTCACTTCCCCGCTGAGGCCAGTTCCGCTGGCTCACACATGGATCAGATTTGGGCCCAGCATCCTCTGCCAGGGAAAATAGAAGCCATGAAAACATTGAGAAGGGATAGAAAGAACCTTTCGCTCACCACAGTGAGTCACCACCAGGAACATGAGCAATGGCCTCGTGCGAAGCTAGGCCCCAGGGTGGGGGCCAGAGAGTGGGGGTCCTTCACCCTGAGGTCTGGGCGGGTGGAGTGGAGGGATAACTGACTGCTCTCCATGCAAGGTCAAACCCCCCTGGGTGGGTGGAAATGGGGCCCAGCTTAGCTTTAAGGCCACACTGTGGAAGTCACTGAGACCTGGTCTGGGGTTGTGTATGGGCGCAGGGTGGCAGCCAGGGCCCGTCAGGAGACCCTGTGTGCTGAGGAGGCAGCAAGCTCCCGGGCAAAGCAGCCAAGCCAGGAAAGGTAGGTGGCAGGTGGGAGGCCCACGCCTCCTGTGGCTCCTGCTCATCCTCCCAGGGTCCAGTGCCCCCAACAGGCCGGACATTTGTGTGCACGTCCAAGGACTGAGCTAGTCTGGGGTCTGCAGGACACCCCTCCGGCCTCCTCCCTTCCACTGAGAACCTGCTGAGGGGCCGAAGCAGGACTGGGCTTGACAAGGAGGAAAGTGACAGGTCATCCAGGCAGGTGCCCCCTGGCTGCTTCTAAAGTGGGGAAGGAGAGTTCTTGGGGGAAGCCAGCCATGGGATGGGGGGTTGCATGGAGCCCCCTGCAGCTGTGGGGGCCAAGGCCTATGGAACCCACTGACATGAAGCAGGGAGGGAGAGGGGCATGGCCTGCACTGTTACCCCTGAGGGCCCAGCACCACCTGCCAGGGCGGGGCTGCCTGGACGGAGACTAGGAGGAGTGCTCCCACCCAGGGTCGGCCCTAAGGGAGTGCAGGTGTGGAAGGCAGTGTGGTCAGAAGGCAGTGCACTCAGAGGCCCTGTAGGCTGGGGGGGGGGCACTTCGTGTGGGCACTGGGGTCACTTTGCCTCATGCCCTCCCCAGCCCTAGAGGGAGCTAGAAGCTCCCACACAGGGAGGAGGTGAGGAGCTGGATCAGGAGTGAGAAGCTTTGGAACCCCCCTTCCTGCTGAGGTGGGGTCAGTCCCACGGCCCAAGGAAGGTGCTATGAACAACCTGACTGGTTAATGGTGGCAGATGGGACCCCCCACCCTCAACCCACCCCTGGGAGAGGGCTTCCTGCTTCCTCCCCCTCCCAGAAGCCTGTCCTGTTTCTGTGAAGAGAACAACCCTCCCCTCAGCTGTAAGCAGGGAGGGGGCTCCTCCACGGGACCAGAAGTGGGCCCTCTGCCCTGATAATGAAACTGGAAGTCGGCGCTGTGCTGCCTGTCACTACCAGAACCAGTAAGTAGAGATGAGGATGGAATCTTCATGGGCCCTTTATTCTGATGCCGGTGACCTGGGAAGACTGTGGGTTTGTACCTTCAGAAACCGTCCTAACATCTCAGGCTGACCCTTCTTATAAGGAGAAGAAAAGTGTAGGTAAGGGGTTTGGAATTCAGGGGAAAAGGTTAATCAGATAAAAGCCGCAGTCCAGTAATTTCTGCATCCTTTCTCCTGCTGACCAGTCACATCTGGGGGATGTCACCTGGGAGTGTGACGGCTCTGGTACCATCCTGACCACTGGCAGTCCTCCCAGGCACACAGGTGGGACTGCCTGTGGCCTCCTGGAGTCAGGGTGGGTCCAATCATGCACTCCAGTTCTGGAAACAATTGCTTTCTAGCCTTCATGAGTCACTAACCCTATTAACTATACAGCTAAAAAATTTTAACTCTTGAGTTCCCCCACCAGCCGGAAGAGTCTTGGTATCTTCTCTGCTGCACAGACAGCTGGGACCTGGAGCCGATGCTGGCCTGGGCCTTGGGAGGACTGAGGGTCAGTCCCACCCTGGCCTTCAGTTCCTGGGGCCTGGGAAGGGCTGGGGCCTGATCCTGGAACCTCTGTCTACCATGTCCAGGGAAGGCAGGGGCCCCTGGAGGGCCATGTCCCAAGCCCCAGGTAGCATCTCCATAAAGCCCCTCTCCTGGCCCCACACGGGGGAAAAGCCGTGTCGTTCTTTCAGGAAGCCCATCCCTGTTAAATGTTCCAGCAGAGATCTCTGCACCCATCGACATCATAGGTCAGCTTCCTGCCCCCAGGCTGAGACTCCTGAAGTCAGTCTCCGGTGCAGGGTCCTGGCACACAGGCAGCAGCTGGGTAGGGACTGATGCTTGCGGAGTATGCGCACTAACCTCCCCACATCTAAGTGAGGAAACTGAGGCCCAGCAGGAAGTGACGTGTCCAGGCCACAGCACACCAGTGGCAGGGGGTTCAGGCTAGGCCTCTGAAGCTCCCTAGACTCTGGCCATTGGGCATTGGGCACCAGCCCCTCCTGCTGGCATCTCAGCCTGGAAAGGTGGGAATTCAGCAGCCAATAGGACTGGTGTGCTCGAGTTCTAGCTGGGGCAGCCACAGTATACAGGGACAGGACCATTGGGAGTGGCAGGGTCTGGGAGGCCCAGAGGAGAACGTACTGGCCACTCTGGGCCACTGAGGCAGCAACTCAGTCACCGGAGGCCAGGCCAAGTGGGAGGGAAGCCCCAATACTGAGATGGCTGAGTGTTGGAGAATGGCTTCGGAGGTGCCTTCCTCTGTGGCCCTGCTGGTCAGCAAGGCTGCTGGGGGTGGTCTAACTGGAGGACCCAGGACCCTGGGTTCTGGATGGCAGGCTTCGGGATCAGGCCCCAGCCCCTCCCAGTCTCTTGGAGTCCTGGGTCTGCCTCCAGGGACCACAGGAGAAGGACACAGGCCTATGCTGTTCCTCTGCCCCTCCCTCCAGAGGGGAGGGGCTAGAAGCAACCCCTTGTCTGCAGTCTGGCTCTTGGAGCCCACAAGGAGGTGGGTGCAGAGCCAGGGACCTGGGTTCTGCCAGAGGGTGTTGCTGTGTGCCTGACTGGCAGGACAGTTTGCTTGGTTTCTGACAACGGGAAAACTGCATGTGATTTTTCCACCGTCTGGTGCCCCTGCCCAGCTCCCCAGGCCCAGACTGCTGAGCGAGTAGAGTTCACCCAAATTCCTTCCACTCACCACAGGACACAGCCCCTGGGGAGACTGGGGATCACCACAGCCATGGGGCGGGGGCAGCTGAGGGGGCGGGAGGCAGGCTTCCAGCCACCAGTAATTCTGCAGCTGGCAGACTGGGGGATGCAGGAGGAAGCGCGGTGTGGACTGTGTGAAAGTCCGAGGGGAAGGGAGGGCCATTCAGTTCCGAACATGGGTCTCCTGGAAAAAAGATCACACTGCCACCTGGACGTGCCGCGGAGGACTTTGGTGCAGGCTTTGAAAGAGCATCTCTGCGCTGGAAGAAAACAGGAGGCTGTGTTTATGTTCTGAGCAGAGACGAGGAGAAAGGAGCGAGACCTGGAGCTTTCTAAAAGTTCTAGCTCTCTGTTCAAAATTGACTGGAAGAGAAATTAAAGGGCAAACAAAAGCACCGGGAAAGGAACTGTGACCCTAGGTCAGAAGTGGACACTGAGGAGCTGGCCGTGCCTGAGCCTCAGTGTGTTTCCTCTGCAGGGCCGGTGGCTCCCTTGTGAAATAGGAGGGCTCCCTGAGCTGAGTCTGGGGAGTTACACCTGGAAAACAGTAAGTCTTCGGTAAAAGGAAGCTGTTAAGTAAAGTTATTTACATTTTTCAGGCCATTTTGACTGTCTACATTTTTAATTAATTACTTTATATATTTTTTAAAGATTGTATTTGTTTCCATCTGTAAAAAATGTGCTATGAGACCTGCTGAGGCAAGTTACAAAAGAAGAAACATCAGGGGACAATAAATATATGCAAACATGTGGACCTGAGTAAAAATCATGAAAATGCAAATTAAAATATACTGAGCACTAGTTTTCCTATGTCAAATCCACAAAGATGAGAAAACGCCCTGGTGTGGGCAGAGCTGGGAAACCGCTGTGGTTCAGGTCGCTGGGCTGCAAAGGACAGAAACCCACTGTGACAGCTAATGGGAGTCCACAACAGAGAACGGTAATTCGCGACGCCTAAGGCCAGGGGACCAGGAGGGAAGCTGTGATGGACAGCTCTTCCCGGTGGCTCGAGAGCCGCCGAGGCTGAGCGTGCCCCCTGCTGGCCACTTTAGATGCCGCTTCCTATGTGAGCTTATGCTACTGGGCTTGCAGGGCCACAGGTGTGCACACCTGTGCGTGGCCCGTGTCTGTGTGGGCTGGGTGCCAGGCAGTCCTGCCAGCTTGATGCAGGGCCTGGGATCCTGCTAGCTGTGGGTCATCAGAAAAGCCTCAGCATGTGGAAGCCTCAGGGCTGCCAGTGCCCCCTGCCTGCCCCAACCCCTGGGCTCAGCACCTACCTGGCTGTCGGCCTACTAAACACTCTTATGTCAAAGCTCTTTGTTACGCAAGTGGTGTGTGCTGATTGTCGAAAACAGACAAAATAAAACATTAGGATAAGTTTCACTGAATTTCAGATCACCCCACTTCCCAGGGAGAACAAGTAAGTTTGTCAGACAGGCCTCCGGGCGTTTGGGAAGCACACGGACAGGGAGTCTGTGACAGGGCCAGGGGTGCTAGGTCATACCCGTGGATGACAGAACACATACCCATTGGTCTCTGCACCCCCCCCCATCCCAGTACAGGGCTCCCTAAGTGGGAAGAGCACGAGGAGTCGCTTTTGTTCTGATATTTGCTCTTTGAGCTCTTACCCCTTTGAGCTCACCCAGGAATTCCACCCCTTGGAATTTCCTGGGTGAAGGGAGTGTGTTTTGTTCTAATGAGCCGACTCTGGGCGGCTCCTGGATGGGGCTGGTCGCGGCAAAGCCCAAGCTGCAGGGGGCAGTGGGGAGCCTCCAGCCCTGCCCCTATCCTCAGCGTAGTTAACAATGGACCACATCGGCGTGGTGAAGCCTCCGTGACAGTTCCTGAAGTACAGGGCTCAGGGAGCTTCTGGTTGGTAAACATGTCCACGTGAAGGCGACACAGCCGCCTCTGCAGGGACAGAAGCTCCTGGCTCAGGACCCTTCAGATTGGTTCATCTAGCTGTTTATTCCTGTACTTTGTAATGGGCTGGTGATCTAGTAGGGAAGCTGTTAACCTCTCCTTATTTGGAATAAGGATCTTTGCCTCTACACGGAATGGAGACCATTCTAACAAAGTCAAATTCAAGGAGGGGCCTTAGGAACCCCAGTTGCTAGCTGGTCAGTCAGAGGCAGAGGTGATGACCAGAACATAAGGTGGGCATCTGAAGTGTGGTGTGTGTGAGGGGACAGAGTTGAACTGTAGGACACCCAGCTGATGTGGAAACCCACATGTCGGTGTCAGGGTACTGTGTGAGAGCAAAGGAGGACACAGCAGTGTTTCCCAAGGCAAGATCCCAACACTGCTGTTCACTAGCTGTGCAAACTCAGGCAAGTTGCTTGATCTCTCCATGTCTCTACTGCCTCCCCCGCAAGACGGGAACAAGCATCATCCACTGACAGAAGTGACATGAGCAATCACCTGTGAGGTGCCTGGAACAGTGCCTGGGAGATAGCACCGATCGCGTTACATGTATGTGCACATGCTTAAAAACATTTTATTATTAAGCCCTATCTGGTGTGGCTCAGTGGATTGAGTGCCAGCCTGCAAACCAAAAGGTCTCCATTTCAATTCCCAGTCAGGGCACACCACACACCGATGTTTCTCTTTCTCCCACCCTTCCCCTCTGTCTAAAAATAAATAAATAAAATCTTTAAAAAATTAAATAAAAACATGTTATTATTGAAATTCCAAGCATGTGCAGAAGTGGAGGTGTCCCCCTGAATCTCCTGCTGTCACTGGCTTATCCACTTATGACATCGTCTTAGTTATCCACTGATGGGTCTTTGCAGATCAGGGAAGGTCGGAAGGTGACCCACCTGGTGCGGGTTACAGAGTCTGTCCGAGTCCAGAGCCGAGCCTGAGTCAGAGCTGTGGACTCAAGGTAGCAGGGTGAATGGCGGTCCCCAAAATTCAGGTTCATGTGGATCCTCGAATGTGACCTTATTTAGAATAAGGATCTTTGCATATGTAATCAAGAGTTTCAAGATGAGGTCATCCTGAAGTAGGATGGGCCCTAAATCCAGCGATGGGAGCCTCTATACGGAATGGGAAAGATCTGGAGGGAGGGCAGCCATTGGAAGTGGGGCAGAGGTTGGGGGGGATACAGCCAGAGCCCAGGAAGACTGGCAGCCCCTAGAAGCTAGAAGAGGCAGGAAGGAGCTTCCCCTCCCTCCACCCTCCCCCATCCCCTTGTGAACACTTCACTCTTAGACTCTGGTCTCCAGAACTGGGAGAGAATACATTTCTGTTGTTTTAAGCCACCTAGTTTGTGGTAGTTTGTTACAGTGGGCACGGGACAGAAATACACCAGATACTAGGGACTGAATTGTGTCCTCCCAGATTCATATGTCTAACCTTAACCCCCAGTGCATTTGGAGATGGGGCTTTAGGAGGTAACTGTGAGAAATAAGTTTCTGTTGTTATGACAGCAAGCCATCCAAACCCACAGTGACGTTGGGGATAAGTCAGGAAGGCCAAGGCCAACATTACAGGCTGGTGCCTTGGGGCCAGTGGCCCTCAGGAGCTCAGCCCAGCGTGGTCAGTGGTTTGACCGCATGCTCACCAGAATGCTGACAAGCGACCCTCAGGAGACTGGAAGTGACTGGAGGGACAGCCCAAGAGCCAAGGCAGAGCTCGGGCCCCACAGGCCAAGGACAGGTGGAAATAGCACTGAAGGTAACTTCAAAGAAAGTGCTCTGCGAAGGTCATGAGGACTTAAAAATGACCCCTGGGGACCTCATGGAGCTGGAAGTGGGAGCAGGAAACAGATAAAATTCATCTTGGAAGAATGCAAGCTCCTACACCTGGGACAGGGAGGTGGACTGGAAGGGCCTGGCCAGAAGCTCGTCTGTGCGGCCTCTCTGACTTTCTGGGGTGGTCTCAGTGCGGGCGTGACTTAGGCATCTGGGACTCCCAAGCCAGGGGTTTTGGAAATAGAGGGCTGAGGTCTCTGCTTCCTAGCTGGCTGGACAGTGACCTGGTGGTGCAGGCAGGAGAGGAGAGGAGCACATGCCCCTGGCCTTGCTTGCTGGTGCCGGGCACCAGTGGTCACCCCGCCCCTTCACAGAACTTCCCTGCACCTGTGCAAGGCCCCATGTTCCTCATTTTTGCAAGTTGCTCAGTGTTTTAAGTACTCAGGTGTGATGGGCCATTAAAAGCTGCCTCTGCCACCCCAGGACAGAAGCCAGGTGCCCTGGCCAGACACAGGACATTCAAAGAAAATGGTCTTGGGATAGGGGGCTGCTCCCCATGGAGAGGTGGGACCCACAGATGGGGAAGAGGCCCTGGAAGCTGCCCCTTCCCTGAAGGCAGGAGGAGACATGGGGTTGGGGGGCAGTGAGGGAGAGGTCACAATCCTGGCGTCCTGGAGTGTGTCCTGGATCCCCAGAGGGCAGGCTGGGAGATGGGGTGGGGAGCTGAGTCCTGGGCCCACCACAAGTGGGGTGATGGAGGAAAGGGCTGGGACAGGGGCCACACCTGGCTGTCCCACCTGTCTGAGCACGGCTACACTGCTGAGATAAATTCCAAATGCAGCGCCTCGGAATGAGGGAGAGACGCAGGGACAGTTGGTTGTTCCCAGATGTCAGCGTTCCCAACCTAATTGGCATGTTCAGTGCAGCCCCAACCTTAGAAGAGGAATTGTTGGGTGAGATTTTTGGTTTCATTGGATACAGTTGCCAAACCGGTTTCCAAAAAGTCCTTCCTACAAATTGCCAATTCCCTCACACCTTCAACAAGGGCGATCAATTTTTAAAAAATGTTTGACAATGCAACAGGGGAAGAAGTCTCACTTGTATTTTCACTTTTGTAATGATTGGACAGGTCGGGAAACATGGCATAAGTTTATGAGCTGTGCGCCTTCTGTGAATTGCCCGCTGGTTCTCCTGCCAATTTTTGCACTAGATAGTTGCCTTTTCCTTATTTATCTGGCAATTTCATAATTACATGAATTAGACTTAATTTCAAAATGTGTCACTTTTCCCTCTGGTTTGGTTCTTAATTTTAATTTTTGAATATTAAATATTTTACTTTTTAAAGAGATTTTATTTTTATAGAGGGGAAGGGAGGAAGAGAGGGAAACATCAATGTGTGGCTGTCTCTCACGCGAACCTACTGGGAACCCGGCCAGCAACCCAGGCATGTGCCCTGCCTAGGAATCAAACCTGCGACCCTTTGGTTCACAGGCCGGCACTCAATCCACTGAGCCACACCAGCTAGGGCTACTTGAACACACTTTAAATTTATGTGTAGTCAAGTTTATCTATCATTCTTTTTCGTCAGTGTTTCTGGTTTACTGTAATACGTAGACTATAAAAACATTCATCGCCTTCCCAGCATGTTCTCTGTTTCTTTTTCAGATTTCAAGGTTTGACCCATCTGGATTTTATTTTGGTGTCAAGGAGTGAGGGAGGGGGCCCAGGGAACCGGCTTCTATTTTTCCAGGCGGCGGGTCAGCTGTCCCAACGCCGATCAACTGAAAACCTTCGATTGGAAGCGGCCGCGGCACCAGCACGTTCCAGGCTCCGGCGCCTGCCCCGCTGCGCGGTCCTGGGAACCCCGCCGCCAGGTCTCTGCGGCCAGCGGCTCCGCCCTGGTCAAGCCGTTAGCCCCACCCCCCACGGCCCCGCCGAGGACAGGCCCCTGACCTCCCGCCCACCCTTGCCACTTCTTCGGTCTAGAAGAATCCTCAAGCCGACGCTGCTTCCTTGAGAAGGCGTGTTCTCTGACGCTATTTGCATAGAAGCGGGGCTTCCGGCGCCGGGCGGCCAGGACACCCAATCCATGGGACCTCCACCAAAGCCTTCATTTGCATGGGGCGGGGCCTGCCTCGGGGCCTGAAGCTCCGGGCTACTTCCCCTTCCAGTCGCTTTACGCCCGCCTTCTTTCCGCCTTCCTTCCGCCTTCCTTCCGGCGCCCCACCACCTTCCCTCTGTCTTTTGCCGACGCCACCCGAGGCTTAAGCACGATGCTCCCCAGAAGGCGGCGGGCACGGGTCGAGGACCCCGGTAACTTCTCTTCCGAAGTGCGCTTCCCCGGGGTCACCATCTACCTGGCGGAACCGCGCATGGGCCGCAGCCGCCGGGCCTTCCTCACCCGCCTGGCGAGGTCCAAGGGCTTCCACGTGCTGGACGCCTACAGGTGCGTTGTCCTGCGGCACTTCGCGGCCGGGCAGCGAGGGCCGCAAGGAGAAGGGGCTGGCAGGTCTCTCTGAGATGGTAAAGACTGAACAGTGTGCACCCGGCAGAGCGAAGGCCTGCAGGAGTGGAGTGAGGCAGGGAGGAGGGCAGGCCCATTGGGCAAGGGCTCCAGGCCTCACCCTCCCTTCCCTCTGCCCAGCTCCGCAGTGACACATGTGGTGATGGAGCAGACTTCAGCTGAAGAGGCCATCTGCTGGCAGGAGAGCAGGGCGGCCCTTGCCCCAGGCTGTGCCCGCGCAGCACTGCTGGACATCAGCTGGTTCACAGAGAGCATGGCAGCTGGGCAGCCGGTTCCTGTGGAGGACCAGCACCGCCTGGAAGTGAGCTGGGCAGAGGAGGAGCATAGGGCCACAGAGGAAGGCCTGGTGCAGGGGCGGCTCCGCTGGGACAGGTGGCAGGCAGCAGTGTCCAGAGGAGGAGGGCAGAGAGGTCTCTGCCCCGACGGCCAGACCAGGCCACCCACCTCCTGCTCTCATTGTTGCTGCAGACTTCCTTGGGTCCACCTGTTCTTAGTGTCTTTAGGCCTGTCTTCGTCACCAAGCACATGACTGTGACCCCTACGTGCAATGACCCGAGGGCCAGCAGGAGGCCTCTTCCTGCCCCCATGGGTCCTGGGCGAGCTGAGTGGGGGAGGTGGGCAAGAGCTCCTGGCCTGACCTCTGAGCCATGAGGCCTCAGTGTCCCTATCTAAGGGGATATGGCAGTGGGGCACATGAGGCATGTGCGTCGGCAGGAAAAGTGCCCCGTGAGGGTGGCAGGTGGTGTCACTACCGCCCCTCTGGCCTGAAGGGTCATCAGCTTGCTCCGTAGGGCAGCGCTGCCTTTGGCCTAGGCCTCTGGTAGTGCTGTCCTGTCAGAGTTGGCTCCTCCTCTCCTGTGTGCCAGAGAGCCCCAGGTGACCGCCCAGAAGAGGCGAGGCTTCGGGGGCTGCCAGCCCTGCACCTCAAAGGGGTTGTTCATTGCCCGTCCCTAGGAGGCTGTGCCCAGGAAGGGGCTACCCAGCCCAGTGAGGATGCCACCCTATGCCTGCCAGCGGCCCACGCCCCTCACACACCACAACGCCAGCCTCTCGGTGAGCCATGGGTCCCACCCACTCCTATGAGCACTCCCTGCCCTGCCCTGTCCTGTCCCAGCCTTGGGGCAGGTGGGTTGGAGCAGGAGGGGTAGTTGAGGCTCCCGCCAGCCCTGCTGTTGCAACTCACAATGGCTCCTCCCTGCAGGAGGCTCTGGAGGTGCTGGCAGAGGCAGCGGGCTTTGAGGGCAGGGAGGGCTGCCTCCTCGCCTTCCGCAGAGCGGCCTCGGTGCTCAAGGCGCTGCCCTGCCGGGTCACAGCCCTGAGCCAGCTGCAGGGACTGCCCCGCTTTGGAGAACATTCCCGCAGGGTCGTCCAGGTAGGCATTCCCCACCCATAGCAAGGCAGACTTGTGAACCCAAGTGGGTGTCCAGGAGCTGGGGCCCAGTGACCACAGGTGGCTCTGTGGTTCAGCCCGGCTGGGGAGGAGGTCGAGGCTCCCAGGTGAGGGGGACAAGCCCCCCTGCACCCAGACACCGCATGTAAGTTAGGGCCACACCACCTGCTCCAGCGGGGCTGAGAGGACTCGGGCTGCAGGCTGGTAGCTGGCCCTGCTGGCACCCACCCAGATTGGGATGCAGCAGAGAAGCTGACCTGGGCACGAGCTTTAAGTGCAGAGTATTTGAGGAAAGTGGGGTTTTGTCCGTGTCACTGGGACAGGACATCATGACAAAAGAGACTTTTGAACTCAGTTACACGTTTAAAGGGAGTTGCGTTGAATTCATCACCTATGTTTTGGAAAGGAATTGTTTACATATACTGGGACTTACCTGAGAGAGGAAGCCAGACGCTCTTGGGCACAATCTCCGTTTTCAAGTCCCTCACTTCTGATGCCACAGAGCCCTGTGCTGAGGGTGGGATCGTCAGGTCCGTGGCCCCATCTCTGCTCTGCTCTGTGGTCAGGCTGGGCTTTGCTTTGTCTCGCCCACAGGAGCTGCTGGACCGTGGAGTGTGTGAGGAGGTGGAGAGAGTCCGGCTCTCAGAGAGGTACCAGAGCATGAAGGTGCGCACAGGGCGGACCCCAGTGGGGCTCACAGTGCCTCATTGCTCCCCAGGAGGAAACCCCCCGGGTCAGGCAGTCTCAGGAAGTCAGATATGTATGAGGCAGCCAAGCAGACCACAAGGAGAAACTTGTTTTGAGCACAGGAATGTTCTAGATCACTCAGCACTACCTGTCCTTGTTGGGCTGTTGAAGGAATAGTCTGCAGTGGTACCTGCTCTGTCACCTTAAGCAGAACGCCTGGCAAATGTTCCGTGGGGACGACCGAGTGCGGGCTGCTTGCAGCTCGCTGTCCTGTCCTCCTGATCACATGCTCTGATGTCTCTGGGTCATTGCACCCGCATCCAGGGTGCGCCCCTCCTCTGCCCCCTCACCTTGGGTCTGATGTGGAGCTGCTGGTGCCCCAGTGCCCCCTCCTGCGGCTGTGATGCCCTGCTTTTGTGCTGAAGGTCGTCAGATGGGATTCCTGTGGGGCGGTGGGGCTTCCCTGGGGGGTTGCCAGATGTTGTGAGGATGGGGGGGTCAAGAAGGGGAGGGGCCATGTATGAAGAATGGAGGGGCTCAGGTAGGCAGTGAATGGGGTGTGGGGGCAACCAAGAAGCTGGCGAGTGGGGAAGCATGGACAGAGGGCGGAGCCGTCTGCCTCCTCCTCATGGGCCCCCTGCGCCCCAGGAGGCATCCAAGCCTGCAGGGAAGTACGTTAACAATTACTTATTTTTATAAACAATGTGACTGGCTTATTCTCGGCACTTTTTCTGGGAGGACTCTGTTGGTGACAGTGACCCAGCCCATGCTATTGGCTAAGGGGATGAAGTAGGGGGTGGGGGTGCGCACAGCCCCGGAGAGGCAGGTTGCAGCAGGTCTGGTCTGCAGGAAGCAGTGCTTGGGCACCTCCTCTGTTGCTGCTGCCCCCACCAGCCCGGTGTGACCCCCAAAGGCACTCCTGCCACACTTTACTGCCTCTGCCACTGCACAGGCCTGACCTTCCATTTTAGTTCCAGAAACTCCCGGGGAGGGGCCAGCCCAACCAACAAGCTGTGAGACAGGTGACTGGTTGGGCCAGGGCCAGGGAGACCTGTGGGAGATAGGCAGTCACCCCAGGCAAGGCTGGCTCCAGGAGGGCCACCGCCCCACACCCCTCACCTGGGTGTCTGCGGACCAAATTGATGGCTGGGCAGTGAGGCGAGCTGTTGGGGGGTCACCCAGACCTGGTCCCCTCCAGCGTGTTGTGTTTGCATTTGTGAAGGACAGGAAATGTGGTCAGACCACGGCTGGAGGTGACAGCTTGCACACGTGCTGGGGGGGGCCTCTCTCCCAGCAGCTCTTCACCCAGATCTTCGGGGTCGGAGTACGGACTGCTGACCGCTGGTACCGGGAAGGGCTGCGGACACTGGACGACGTCCGGGGGCAGGTGCAGAGACTGACCGAGCAGCAGAAAGCAGGTGACCCTCAGGGAGGCCACGTCTCGGACCCCCCAGAGCACTTGTGTCTGTGTGTTTCCCACACCCAGTGCTGAGGCTGCCTTGGGGGGCGTCGGGGCAGAGCAACTTGGTGGGAGGCAGCATCTGTGGAGGGCTTCCTGGGGTCCCCACCAGTTGCAGTCAGAATCCATGGTAGCCCAGACTCAGTGGATGGTGATGGTCACAGCCACTAGTGTGACATCAGGACCTCCTGGCTAGACTTGGACTAGATCAGGCCTGGGCCTCTTACACCTGAACAGCGTGTGCTCAGTGTTCTGGCCCACTGGCCGATGGTGTGGGGACTCATGTGGTAGGAAGGACAGGACCTTGAAAGTTGGTTAGGCCTGGGTTTGAGTCCCACCTCCCTGATGTCCTCTGTGAATTGGGGGGAGGCTGTGAGCGCCTCTTGAAGCCATCAGGTCACAGGCGTTAAGCAGAGTTCACTCTGGGGTGGGTAGGAGCCCTGCTGGATGAGCCCCACGGCCCAGCCCCCCACCTCTTCAAATATCTTCTCAAGGGCTGGAGGAGGGGCAGTCTCCCAGGGCCCCAGCAGACACAGAGCTGTGTCCAGTGGAGCGTCACAGGCTGACACCGGCTGGTCCCGTGACACGGCACAGCCGAAACAGCCAGCAGTGCTCACTGCCGCTGCCAGCAGCTACCACCCCCCCACTGGAAGCCCTCTCGCTGCAGGTGGAGAGGCAGCGATCCCTGACAGGGGAGGCTGTGCCTTCAGGCTGAAGTAGTGCTTGTCCCCCAGTGGTGGAGCCGGCTTCCTCATGTCCTCCGTCAGCTCCCGGCCCCACTGCACCGCTGGGAGGACCAGGCATCGGCAGGCTCGGGCTCAGCAGTCTCAGGATTTCCGTGGGGGCAGCTGGCTGGAGGGCACAGGGACTTCTGTTGTCTCTTTCAGTCCTACAGGAACCCACAGTTATCTCTGAACGAAGGATTGACATTTAAAAGGGAGGAGGGGATAGTGGAGAGTAAGATAGGGTGGATGGGTCGGTCAGGAGGTCCGTGCTGCCCGTAGGACTCCGGCACCACCGGGACCTGAGCACGCCGGTCCAGCGGCCCGATGCAGAGGCCCTGCAGCAGGCGGTGGAGGCAGCCGTGGGGCAGGCCCTTCCTGGGGCCACTGTCACATTGGCCGGTGGCTTCCGGAGGTAAGGGGCCTGAGGTGTGCTCTGGCTCAGATCCGAGGTGGGCTGCTGAGGTGGGCCTCCCCACTCTGAAGGGCCTGGGCCGGCCCAGAAGTCAGACCTGTCCCTCAGGGGGAAGTTGCAGGGCCATGATGTGGACTTGCTCATCACGCACCCCCAGGAGGGCCAGGAGGCGGGGCTGCTGCCCAGAGTGATGCGCTCCCTGAAGCAGCAGGTGAGGGCTGCCTCTCCTGAGGGTGCTGCTGGGTCCCGCCCTCCCAGGGCTCAAACTGTCCATCATGCCCCGCTCCCCTCCCCCCCCCCCCCCCCCCCCCCGCCCCCAGGGCCTTGTCCTGTACCAGTGGCACCAGCTCAGCCGCAGCAGAGACCCCACCCACCTGACCCGGAGGAGTCACATCATGGACGCCTTTGAGCGGAGTTTCTGCATTTTCCGCCTGCCAGGACCCCTGGGGGCTGCCTGGAAGGCTGTGCGCGTGGACCTGGTTGTGGCTCCCGTCAGCCAGTTCCCCTTCGCCCTGCTGGGCTGGACTGGCTCCAAGGTAGGCAGCGAGCTGCTGGGGCTGTCTGGGCCCAGGCTGCGGCCCTGCTGACTCCTCGCTTTCCCCAGCATTTTGAGCGCGAGCTTCGCCAGTTCAGCCGGAAGGAGAGGGGGCTGTGGCTGAACAGCCATGGGCTGTTTGACCCCGAGCAGGTGTGTTACGAGGGCAGGAGGTGGGGAGCCTGCACCCACAGACAGGGCCCTGAGGGGCACTGCACCCTGGGAGGGCTCTTCCCTCCCTTCTCAGGGAAGCCGCCGTGGCGGACGGATCCTGGACATCAAGGCCCACCTTCCCATTGCAGAAAACACTTTTCCGTGTGGCTGCAGAGGAAGACATCTTCAGGCACCTGGGGCTCGCATACCTTCCCCCGGAGCAGAGAAACGCCTGAGCCCCTCTGCCGGCCCCGTGACGCTCTGGGAAAGGGGGCTGCTCAGCCAGCCGGGTCCATGGGTGCCCTTGGCTGCTGACCGTCTGTCTGCAGGCCGAAGACACTGCCCCAGCCCTCACCCTTCTGGGTGAAGTCCCCCACGCGCACCCCCTCCCTTATGCACAGCCCGCCAGGACACAATGGGGTGAGCAGGTGGAGCAAACCAGGCTGTCTCCTGAAAGTGCTGCTGGGTGGGGCTGGCTGGTCTGCCCCCCCACCATTGGTGAGCTGGGGCGTCATCCGGGACTTGGGTAGAAGTTGCACTGAATCTGCAGAGCGGTCGAGGGGCACTCCCCTCAGGGGGTCTGTGACCCGGGGTGCCTTACCACTTACCATTCATTTGGATCTCCTTTAGTTCTGCTGATGTTTTACAGCTTTCAGAATGTAAGTTTTGCAACTCTGTTAAATTTATTCCTAATTATTTCATTCTTTTGATGTTATTGAAGTGGAATTTTGTTATTTTTTTCTTCTGATTGTTCATTGGTGGTATGTAGGAACACAGCTGACTTTTGTGTTGTGAAGCCTGGTGCATGTTGTGTTAAACACAGTCACCGCTTGGTGGGCTCCACATGACTGCACACAAGTCTGTGTCGGGGGTGGGGGGTGGCGTGCAGGGGAGGCACGTTTGTGCTCAGGCCCAAGTCCGAGGTGGCAGCCGACCCCTTGGTGGCCTTCTGGTAGGGGGAGGGTGTGGTCGCTGGGGCAGTGGGATGGGAGGAGAGCGCGGCTGTGACTTGGTTTCCTCACAACCCCTGCCCCAGTGGCCCGTGTGCCCCAAAACTGAATGTAGAAGCTCTGGGCCCGGCCCCAGCCTTGGTCTGCCTGAGTGCTAGGCTGGGCACACACCTGACAACCGGCCCCTCGGATTCCAGAGGCCCCTCAGGGGCATGAATCTTGAATATCTTTTTCTTTCTAAAGATGGTTTCAGCTGGAAGGGGTGAGCCTGGCTTGGGTAAAGGCAGGTAGGGTGGGAGAGTGGGGCATATGTTAATGAGACCTCAACAAAGGCACCCAAGAGCAGAGAGGGGACCCCTGCTCCACTCTGGCCCAGGAAGCCAGGCCTCCAGCTCCCTGGTTGTCCTGGCAGTGCTCTGCCTGGCTCGGCCTCAGCCCCTTGCTCACACTGCTGCCTGCTGCCCTCCTGCAAGGCCACATCTCTCCCCAGGGCTGCAGACCCCAGCTGCTCCCCTGCCCCAAGTGGACTAGGGAGATGCTGGTGCAGCCCCTCTGAGCCCAGCTGCTGCCACTAGCTCCCACAGGGCTCATCCTGTGGGTGGAGCTGGGGCACAGAGCCACCACACACAGGGCCAGGGGAGGAGTCAGACTCCTGAGGGAGCCCCTGCCCTGATACGTAGCCCCCACTCTCAGGTGAGCAGAGCGGAGCCACAGGGGGAGTCGCACATGTAACACACATGCCCACCCGCCCATAGGCTTGTGCACACATGCAGATACACGGGCATGTGCACACGTGTGCACACACATCCCTTGACTCCGGGTGTGTCCTCACTGGCATGCAGGCTTGTCCCTGGCTGAGTGATGAGGAGAAAGCTGGTGGGACTTTGTGCTGGTGTCAGGGGCCCCCTGGGAACAGGGGTTGACGGGGTTGCAGCCCCACCCTTAAGGAGCCTTTCCCTGGAGAGCCCTCTGTCTCTGCTAGCGCCCACCTCTCAGGCTCATCGAGACCAGGATGTCTGCCCTTCCTGCCCAGCCTTGCCTGGCAACACCCCAGCCTGGGCTCTGGGCTGGGGACTGGTGGCTATGAAACTATTTTAAGTCCAGCTCTCAGCCCACCCTCCCCCGAAGCCTTTGCTACTGGCCACCTGCCGCTGCCTGTCGGTCTGGGCCTGGAATGCTGATTGGCAGTTGGGCAGGGTGGGGGCTGGGGACGGACTGTTATAAGCTGGTGGCACGGGGCAGGCAGCTGTCCTCTTCCGGAGCCCACCACGGTCCCCACCACCGCAGCCATGTCCACTCACCGCCTTGTGATGGTCCGGCACGGTGAGAGCACCTGGAACCAGGAGAACCGCTTCTGCGGCTGGTTTGACGCAGAGCTGAGTGAGAAGGGGGCCGGGGAGGCTCGGAGAGGGGCCCAGGCCATCAAGGAAGCCAAGATGGAGTTCGACATCTGCTACACATCGGTGCTGAAGCGGGCCATCCGCACCCTCTGGACCATCCTGGACGGCACGGACCAGATGTGGCTGCCCGTGGTGCGCACCTGGCGTCTCAATGAGCGGCACTACGGGGGCCTGACGGGCCTCAACAAGGCAGAGACGGCCGCCAAGCACGGGGAGGAGCAAGTGAAGATCTGGAGGCGCTCCTTCGACATCCCGCCGCCCCCCATGGATGAGAAGCACCCCTACTACAGCACCATCAGCAAGGTAGGCAGCTCGGGAGGGGGGGCAGAGGCCTCTGGAAGGGGGGCAGGGGTCTGTCTGGGACGTGACCTGCGGACGCCCCCAGGAGCGTCGGTATGCTGGCCTGAAGCCCGGGGAGCTGCCCACCTGTGAGAGCCTCAAGGACACCATCGCCCGAGCTCTGCCCTTCTGGAACGAGGAGATTGCCCCCCAGATCAAGGCTGGCAAGAGAGTGCTCATCGCAGCCCACGGGAACAGCCTGCGGGGCATTGTCAAGCACCTGGAAGGTGAGGCTGCCCCAGGAGGGCTGTGGGTGCAGGCAGGCGGGATGACACGAGCTGTGGGGCCTGTCCTGCTCCTCATCTCTGCAAGCGCCCACCGCATTGCTGAGGTGGCGGGGCCGATGCCAGTGCTGAGGGTGGATTTTCAATTGAACTGGGAGGGTTGGACAAAGTGTTTGGAGACACAGCTTTGTGGAATTTGGGTCTCATTGCTGTGTGTGTCCTGGGACATTGGTTTCCTTCTGAAGACTGAGGTGAAAACCTGCCACCACTAACCCTAGGCCAGGCCCTACACAGGGCCTAAGGCACGGGGCGGGCCCAGCTTCGGGAGGTGAGCCCTGGGCAGGGGGTGGGGGACGCTGGGAGTGGCACCCTGACAGGAAAAGGCCGGGCCGGCTGGCTCCCCATCGTGCTTTGCTGTATGTCCCTGGTCGAGTCAGGTCCCCTGCAGGGCTTCAACCACCCTCTGAGGCAACTCCTGGCTCCCCTGGCTGCTGGAAGCGGGCCCAGGGTGGAGCCCTGCCCCCAGCCCCCACATTCACCCCTCCAGGCAGAGAGAGGGAAGACCACTCAAAAGGACACAGGGTGGGTGGTGGACTGGAGCTGGTCAAGGGCAGGATGTGGGCCTCAGGGTTTCCAGGCAGCAGGAGAGTCTGTCAGCATCTGAGGGGCCTTCAAGCTTGTGGGGTCAGGGAGAGTGGAAGGTGGAGGCCCCAAACCTCCTGCCCCTGCAGGTTCATGGGCAGCTGGCCAGAGCAGACAGGCAGGCCCCCGAGGCATGTCCTCCCCAGGATGCCAGGTCCACACAGATACCCCATAGCAGGCACTGGACCCAGTGGATGGACAGTCCATGTTCCACGCCCCCTTCCTGGGGTTCCTGCAGCTCACATGCCTCTCAGCACACTGGGAACATGACTGAGGGCTCCCACTGCCCAGGGAACTTGCCTCCCTGCTTGGGGCGGGTGGAGGGGGGCAGTGGGCGGAAATACCAAAGGGCGAGCTATTCCAGGCTGGGGACTGCAAGAGGCTGGTGGGTCAAGTTTCTTCAGAAAACATAGTGCTTTCCACTTGGCAGAGCCTCCTCTCCACCTCGGCCACACAGCTGTCCCTCACCTGCTCCACTTCTTAAGAGCACCCCTGCTCCTCTGCTCAGGGTGCCCCAGCTCAGCACCCCCGGGAACTGAACAGCTAGCACCCTGCCTGAACCCAGACATCCTTGGTCTGGCCAGAGGTCACGCTGGGCCCAGGCTCATGGAGCAGCCCCAGGTCACAGCAGCCCTCAGTTTGGGCCGCTATTTCTGTAGTCTGAGGCCTCGGCTCTGCCGTGACCTTCTGCAGGCACATTTCTCGGCCTGGCTGCTGGGAAGGGAGGGCTGTGCCTGGCTGAGCAGCCGTGGCTTGGAAAGGTCACGGAGCCTGCTGAACCAAGAGCAGCTACTGCCTGGTGGCCAGGCCAGGAGGGGCTGAGGGTCTGCGGTTTCTCTGGTCCAGGGATGTCTGACCAGGCCATCATGGAGCTGAACCTGCCCACGGGGATCCCCATTGTGTACGAGCTGGACCAGGCCCTGAAGCCCACCAAGCCCATGCGGTTCCTGGGCGACGAGGAGACTGTCCGCCAGGCCATGGCTGCTGTGGCTGCCCAGGGCAAGGCTAAGTGACGAGTGGGCTCCGGCAATAAAGGCACCTTCCCCAGACCTGAGTCCAGTGTGGCCCGCATACCCAGCGCGCATCAGGGCTGGCTTCACAGGTCTAGAGCCTGAGAGGCCACAAACGCTGCCCTGGGGACCTTGGCCCCCCATCCCTGGCTATCAGGTGACTCTTGACAAGTCCCTCTGGTGACCCCCAAAGCCAAAGACCCACTTGGTAACCTTGCTCTAGAATCAGGTGCCTGGGGTCACCTGGGTTGAGTCCCAGTGACCAAGCTGTCCCCACCGTGAGTAAGCACAGCAGCCAGGAACCCACTGCCTTTCAATGGGTTGTCCTCGGCTGCCCCTGCAGGAGGCAGCACCCTGAGCCCCACCTCCACATGCAGCCAAGACCACCGCTGGCCCCAAAGCCAGGAACACCGGACTCATGGGGGTCTCCAAAGCTGGTGGGGAGGGGGAACTGTCACCTTCACGGAGAAACCAGGACAGTGAGGCCTGCTGGTGGCTTGTCCTGACCAAGGGTCACACAGGACAGGCCACCTGTACCAGGCAGGGAGGGGTCACTGGGCTTGACCACCACCTGGGGTCTGCACCCAAGGCTGCTTCCACCCAGCAGCTCCCCAGGTACATGAGGGATCGGGTTCTCCCTGAAGTGCACTGAGTGCCAGGTGCTGCCCCACACACGCATGCACACACACGTGCTGCCCCACACACGTGGGCATGGGCCCTACAGAAGGACCAAGGCGGGCCCTTGGCCTCTCCCAGAGAACTAAGTGCAAGAGGCTCGCTTCACTTACATCTGAATCTTTATGCCTCTCAGGTGACTGTAGCCGGCCAGGCCAGGGTGCACACGTACCAGACACTGGGAAGGGCTTGTTTCCCAGGGTCTGTCAGGCCACAACAGGGCATGTCAGAGCCGGGGCGTGTGGGGCAATTCTGACCCAAGT
This sequence comes from Desmodus rotundus, assembly GCF_022682495.2. Classification (NCBI taxonomy): domain Eukaryota; kingdom Metazoa; phylum Chordata; class Mammalia; order Chiroptera; family Phyllostomidae; genus Desmodus; species Desmodus rotundus. Next base: position 192,348 of record NC_071392.1, on the reverse strand, counting down.
GTGGTGGTGGGCTGGGACCCGGGGAAGACAGCAGGCCAGAGCGCTTCCACACTCAAGACGGAGGCCTGGTCATCCCTGTCCTGCCACCCACAGCCCACTGCCCACGCTGAGCGACAGAACGGCTGGAGCACCAAGCAGGGCCTAGGAAGACCAGCTCCTGCAGCCCGAGCCACCATGCCTGACCCTGACTCTGCTCATAAACTGCGGAGTCGACGGTCCCCAGGTCCGACAGTGGTGGCTGCGAGGAACAGGAAAAAGGCAGGTGCCCCGCCGGCTGGGCCTGCGGGAAGCATGTGTGGGGTGCCCAGGCTGTCGCTGCCTCCAAGGCCTGTTCCTGGGAGCGCGCCGTGGGCAGTGGTCACGCTGCCACCTCTGGCCACAAGGCCCTGCAGGCATGGGGGAGGGGCCTTCACTCAATGAGCTCCACGTAGTTGGCAGGAAACATGCCGAAGTGGCCGTCAGGCCCATAGCCGCGCCACCATCCTTCATCAATCACCTCGATGCCCGTGATGAGGTTCTCGGGGTCAAAGGAGATCTCGGTGTCGTCAGCTGCAAGGAGGGTGAGCCCAGACACTGCATTGGGGGCTCAGACCCCGCTGGCCCCGGCACCAGCCCAGCCTGTCCCAAAGCCGTGCCAGTGGCGTTTCCCCCTACACACCTTTCCACAGGGTCTGCCTCTGGGCTTGCGCTCCAGCAAAAGGCTGGAGACAGCACTTCCCTCCCCCTGTCAGCCTGTGCCCTGAGGTGACCACCCAGAGTTGCCTCTGTGCTCCAACCTTCAGGCTCTACAACTAGGCTGACAACTGGGATTGACGCTGTGGGCAGCAAGGACCTGCCTGGGGCCCACAGAGAGGCCTGGCTGCGCAGGGCATCCACCCCACCCCCTCTCATCCTCCCATCTTCTGATACCCCCTGGGGCAGCCCTCCCAAGCCCAAGAACCAGCTCCTGTCCTAGGCCCTGTGGTCTCGGGGGCACGTTACCTGCCTGGTAGTCATACAGGGCCCGGGCACAGAGTCCCTTCCCGCTCGGCCCTGGGTAGTGGCCCATGTGCACAGAGCTGGCATCTGGCTGCTGCACCTGGCATGGACAGATGGGAAAGAAGTCATGTCCTGGTTACCTTGGCCCTACCCCTGGCAGGGCTCCTATCAGGCTGGGGGAGGGCATGGTACATGGGGGTCCTCCCCACCCACCCCTCCCACATGATGGCGCTCGTCACACATCTTAACGGATAAGCAGCTCCAGAGAACCTGCAGGCAGTGAGCCTCGCAGATGAGGCCCAGGAGGCTGTTTGAGGGCACAGGCCCTCACAGCTCTGCCCTGCTACAGGGAACTCACCATCGGGGGCTCCTCGTAGAGGGTCTCTTGCTCTGGAGGCTCTTCATAGAGGGTCTCCTGCTCTGGGGGCTCCTCATACACAGCCTCCTCTTCGGCCTGTGCCAGGCTGGCAGGGGCACTGGGCACTGGCTCCTCAAGGAGACCTACACGGGAGGATGCCGTCGGCTCTGGCCCTGGGTCGGGGAGAGGACACTCCCTACCCCCGCTGTCTCACCCACCCCCGGCCCCCACGGGGTCAGAGAGCCTTGCCTGCCCTGGGTCTTGAGGTGGTGTGAGTTGACTCCCTGCCGAGGGGGCTCTCTGGCTGGGTGAGCTGCTTCTGCAGGAAGGGGCTCCTCAGTTTGCCTGCAAACCGACAGTGATGGGGCATCTCACAGCAGGAGGCAGAAGACCATGTAGGCCCTGCCTTCCCTACTCCCTGCCAGGAGGGCGGGCCTGTGCCAGGACAGTGGCTGCACACAGGGAGTGTGTGGGGACAGCACACACACCCCTTTGCGCTCTCAGCAGCCCCTCTGGGGCATGTGCAGCGTGGGAGAGCTGGCCTGGAGGACTGGTCCTGTGTCCTTTCAGGACCAGAGAGGTGAATGATGGTGGCCCTAGGACCCAGCTGACAGCCTAGGGTGAGCTAGACAGGGGCTCCAGGAACCAGGGCTAGAGGATCTCCAGTCCTTCCCACCAGGTCTCTGCGGGATGAGGTCAGGGGCAGGAAGGGGACACTTGGGTCCCCTCCCGACACTCCTACCCCTGGTCTCAGGAGTACAGGCTCTCCTGGCTCACTTGTCTCGGTCACCACCTCATGGTTCCCAGTGGGGCAGAGAGTCTCACCTGGCTGGGGGCTGGAAGCAGTTGTGGTGGACTGGGCTCTCTCCTTCTGCTTGAAAATCTCCCGTGGGTGAGCTGACTGCTGACCAGGCTCCTGGGGATCACACAGACCCTGCATGGGTGGGAACCCAGGAGCCCGCGACCTGCCTGGCCCCACAACGGTGGGGGCTCACAGGCCCCCCAGGACTGGGCTGAGGGCCATGCTGGGAACTTCCGCCCTTCATGACCCTCTCTGAGGCATCCCAGGTCCCCACCTGCCCCAGCTGGCTGCAGGACCCCAGGCACCCCCTCAGGCCACGGCAGCTCGCCCGGGCGCCGCCACGCCACTCCCGACAGGCCCTCTGGGTAAGAGCACCCCAGTCTCACCGGCTCCTCTCTGCTCCTTGAAACCACTTCCTGCTGCTCATACTTCCTGCTGGGAAGGCAGAAGACAGAGCTGAGCCTCTGTCTGCTGACCCCTGACCTCCGAGGGCAGCCCCACCTCCCTGCGGGCACACCTCTGGCCTTGCTCCTGGTAGCGCTGCTCCCTGCGGGCAGCCTCCCGCAGCTCGCGCTCCCGCAGCTCCTGCTCCAGCCGCTGACGCTCCTGCTCCGCCCGGCGCTTCTCCGAGGCCCTCCGTTCCTCTTCCTCCTCCTGCAGGGAGTGCGCTCAGCCCCTACCCAGTGCAGTGGGGCTCCAGAGTGACACTCCTAGCCTCCGTCCTGAAACCCTCTCCCCGCGGTGTCTGGCTGTGCATGGCACCAACCAGAACATGGCTCCAGGAGCCCATGGGAAAACGGGGACAGCGCGAGGAGAACGCTCACTGCACGCCCAGTGCGAGCCGGCCGCCCCACACGTGCCCACGACGCCATCAGGCCGGCTGCACTCACCTCTGCTTTGGCCCAGAAGCTGTCTTTGCCGACCCTCTTGATCTCAGACATGGCATTGGTCTTCTGGTACACAGAGCCCTGTGGGGACAGGGGATGCAGCGCTGGGCCATCTGCAGGAGCTGAGAGGACAGCACCTGGCAGGTGTGGCATCCCTCAGCCCTGTGAGCTGACAGGCTGACAGCACAGCGGCCCAAGATGCCCTGGACACTGCTGCACAGGTGGGTCTCTGGTTGCACCAGGCCATGTGGGTGAAGCTTGGGAAGGTGTGAGGCTGACCTCTGGTCAGGGGCCATTCCTACGAGGCTGGCCCGCCAGCTGCACAGCAGACCACCACACAGCACCCACCACATCCCTGCTTTGTGTCAGCAGACTTGGCTCCCCACCCAGCACCAGGCCTGCAGGTGTCTGCCCATGCCTTGGAGGGGCCTGCCCTGCCCACCACTTGAAGTTCTTCCATGATGGCCACCACCCAGGGTCATGTAGTACTCGCTGGTGCCATGGCCTCGAGAGTGGCTGCGCTGTCCCTGCAGGGAGCCTCTGAACACACACAGCCAGCATCACAGGCTCCAGGAAGGCCCATCAAACCAGAGGTCAGGGTTGAGGGCTGCTCCTCGTGCCAATGGCACGCAGCTCCGGCTCCCATCAGCAGTGAGTCGCCGTCTGTGCATCGATTGGGCTCTGGGGCTCGAAGCCGGGTGGGGGGGAGCCAGCCCACAGGGGAGCAGGGGCTGAGGGCAGGTGCAGCCGTTTTGGACCCTGGCAAGTGCTCCAGACCCCGGCCAGCAGCACTCACCACTGGAGCCTGGGGGCCTGTGTCCTGGAAGCGGCTGCTTTCTCTGTGGAAAGTGTAGTTGGCACCCGAGGCCCTGGCCACCTTCTGCATGATGCACTCGGGCTCCACGTCCTCTTCGGCCCTCGCGTTGATGGTCACGTGGGCCCCCTGCAGCGAGAGCTGTGCATCAGGGAAGGCGCTGCAGCTCAGGAGGGGACAGGCCACACACCAGTCTGTGGAGGCTCAGGAGACCCCGCTGGGAACTGGGCAAATGCGCCTGCTTGTGCCAGCCTGTGCGTGGGGCCCTCGTGGCCTGTGGCACATTCTGTGGCCCGGCCCTTCACCAGATGGCTCAGGTGCTAGAGGGTTTCTTTCTGATCAACAACAACTACACTTGACAGACACCTGGGAACGAGCGTGTTTTCTATGGGAGCCTGGTCTGCTGAACTGGGCCTGTGGTCGCACGCACTGGCCCTCAGCACCCAGTCAGCCCTGGACCCTCTCTTTAGCTCCTAGGTGGAGAAACTGAGGCAGATCTGAAGAAGTGCTGGCAGAATGGGAAATCGAAGTTCTGAGTCTCCCTGCCGGTGACCTAGAATGCAGTCTCCTGACACGTGAACGCCCTGGAAACCACACAAGGCTCCCTTTACGACTGACACGCAGACAGACAGAAGGGAACGCGTCAGACGGGACCTGCTGCACGGGGTGTGGTGCCCGCCCCCCAATCCAAGGACACTGCTGAGTGTGTGCAGCGTGTGGGAGGCCAGCCCTGCCCAGGAGCAGCCCCTGGCAGCCCTTCCTCCTGCCCTCCCCCGCCCCGGGGCCACACCCAGGCAAGAGCAGGCAGCAGCAGCAGTCACACCCAGGGGCCAGACAGAGCAGGGGGCGTGGGCACACTCCGGACGCTGGCTGCAGGTCCCACTCACTCACTACGGGCACCCGGCTGGAGGAGCTGCGGGGCCCTGCAGGTGCGGCCCTCACCTTCAGGAAGCCGGCCAGGGTGCTGACGTGGTTGGCGCACACGCCCTTCCTCGCATCGTTCACGCCCTCCCCAGTCTGCAACACAACACACCCAGAGTGACCCGCTGCCCGTTTCTCACAGACACTGCCCTCCCAGGGACTCGCAGCTTCCCTGTGTCCCCAGAGGGAGAAAACAGACACCACAAAGTCCAGGACCAGGTAGCCCCACCTCTGAGTCAGGGAGGTGGTGGGGGCACCTAAGAAGCCCCTCTTCCCCAGCCCTGCCCTGCCCTGCCCTGGCAGAGCCTCCCTGCCTTTCTCCCGGTCCTCTGCTCCCTCAGGAACACCGCCCGGAGGGGACGAGGACACGGGTGTCCTGTGACCATTAGTACTTCATCCTGTGGGCCTAATTCTGGGCTCAGAGGGTGAATTCTGAGCTGCCAAGGCCCCAGGCGCCTTCAGGCCACAATGAACGAACTCACCAGCTGTGAGCTGTCCTCAAGCCTCCCAGGAGAGGAGCCCCTGGAGCCCCCAGGTGCACGTACCCAGTTGACGAGGACAAACTTGGGCAGGCCGGAGTTGGGGTCCTTCACCCTGCAGAACGCGTACATCACCTTCCCGCTGTTGAGCTCCTCCACCATCTCCTCCAGGCCGCCCTCTGCAGCAGCCACAGAAGCATCAGAGGTGCCAGGCACCCGCCCACCAGGACAGGGAGCCCAAGCTGCCACCTGCACCAGAAGGAGGCCCTGGGCCAGCCCACCCGCCAACGGGTGAGCTGGGTGGGACACGGGGCCAACAGCAGGCTGCGCCAGTGGCTTTTACTCGCACTCGTCTGAACACCACTGCTGTAAAATGACAATGTCATCTCCACCACAGACCAGGCACCCCACTGTGAAAAGGAAGGCCCCTGTACCACAAGGCTTCCATGGCCGGGACCCCCCCCAAGGGCCCCTGCCTACCTCCCTGCTCAGACTGCAGGCCCACTGGAGCGCCGCTGGCAGATGGGAACATCCTGCACGGGCTCAGCTGTCAGACTCTCGGAGGGAGGGGTGGGCGCCGGAGGGGCTGCCAGGCCACTGTCTCCTAACCCTGCCTGCACTGGGGCTTGCTGCTCTCATCAGCCTTCCAAACCGCCCCCGACTGCGGGGTCTGTGGCTGCTGAACTCTGCACCTGCCGCCTAGGACATCGCAGTGTGCGCGAGACCATTGCAGTGGCAGACCTTCTGGAGAGAGGACTATCGGGAAAGGCACTCCAGGGTTGGGGGGCTCTCCACCAAGCCACCAGGACTGTGTGTGGGTGGCAGGGCTATGCCTGGCTCAGGTCAGGGGAGCCGGCCTTGAGCACAGGGAGTCGGGGTGGTGCAGCTTGCACCCGGCCATTCTCGGGACCTTGGCCGGCTGGCCTGTGCTCCCTGCAGAGACCTCCGGCTGCCCTGTCCTTGAGCGACCGTCTCAGGGCACCATGAGGGCTCGACTGTGTGCACTGCTACGGGTGCTGGGCCCACAGTGGGTGCGGGCAGGAGGAGGGGTGTCTGTCCCGCCTCCTCCACCGGCCCAGGCCTGAGCCCCATTCTCCTCTCAGCTCTCCCAGCTGCAACACCAGGCAGCACTGCCCTGCGCCTCAGGCCAAGGATGCCAAGAAGGACTTAATTCCACCTGGAGACACCTGAAACCCCCATTCTGCCTGGTCCATATCCCCAGAAGGCCTCGTCACTGACACTGACCGGAGCCCCTCCCGCTGTGATGGCTGAACTGCTGCCTGAGCTGCAGCCCTCACAGTCACACTCTCTCCCCCCAGAGCCCCCTGGGCTCCTCCCTTGGCCATACTCACCCCCAGTGCCGGCCACGCGGATGTCATTGCTGTTGCCTTCGTAGGTGAAGAGAGCCCTGCAACAGACAGGTGGGCCCTAACGCCAGTGCCGGGGCACCGTCTGCCCTCGCCCCAGGAGCTCAGCGCGGCAGTCACACTGCAGGCCAACACAGGCCCCTGTGACCTGCTGGGCCTGACAGAGTGCGGCCTTCTCAGTTCTGACGCTGAAATGGAACTGGCCTGACTGACCGCAGGGCCTGTGAGGGAAAAACTTAAGATGAGGCGGTGGGTGGGGTACATCTACTCTGAGGGAAACTGAGGTGTGAATTTTTATGCCAACATTTTATACATTCGTGTCTGAGATGCTCGCCTGGCTATGAATTCGAAAAGACAAAGACACCCACATGTTCCTGAACCCAGAACCCCCCCCCGCCCCCCCGGAGGATCAAGGAGGAGGAACTGGCGCCAGAGCCCGCAAGGCTGGCGGAGCAGGTCTGTCTGGGTAGGGACTGTCCCGGCAAACACACACCTTCCCAGTGTGTGCAGCACCAGAAACCACGGGGGCCACCACCCAACGCGACGTCAGGTCCTCAGGGGTGGGCTCCTCGTGGGGCGAGACCTAGACCAACCAGAGCCTCACTCTCCACGGGGGGCCCAGAGCCACAGCTCCATTCTTGCAAGACTAATTATTCATAACATTTCTGGAAAAGATTTGGGGTTAAAAACTGGTGTCCCAGAGGTGTTTAGGAACTAGGATAGACTTTACTAAATGTGGGCACAGCTAGGGAAGGGCCCTCGACAAGAACAAGGGTTACTGTGGAGCACAGGCCTGCTGAGCCGGCCAGCCTGGGGCCCCAGGGTAAACAGTCTGCAGGAACCTAATCAGCTTCCCCTTGCTTCCCGGTGGCCTTGCTGACACCACTGGGCAGAGCGGCCTGTGCCCTAGAAAGCTGGAAGAAACGAGATCTGACCCCGGCCCAGGGGACCTGGTTGACAGGGAGGACAGGCTGCCAGGAAAGAATAAGCTTCCTAGGAGAGGAGAAATAATATGGACGGCGAGAAATGGAAAAAGAAGACCTGGGAGGCAGTGGACCTTTGGGAGAACATTCTGGAAGAAGTGGCTTCCCAGCAGTGCAGCCATCAGCACCAACAGTGCAGCCATCAGCACCCCAGGCAGTGCTGGCTGACTACTGGATAGCATGTTAAAGGGAAACCTGGTCCAACCATTGTCTCCCTGCTGCTGGTCGGAGTCCTGCTCACCCTCCTGCCGCAGGAAAGAAGTCCCATCCTCCCGAAGCCACAGAAGAGAAGGACACTGGACAAGCAGCAGCGACAAGAGTGCTGCTCAGCCCAGCTCTCCACCAATGGACCCAGCAGCCTGGCTGGGTAGCTCAGTTGGTTGGGGCGCCATCCCCATTCACCACAGTTGCAGGTTTGGTTCCCAGTCCATGGTTTTCTCTCTCCCTCCCTCCCCCCGCCTCTCAATACGCATGTCCTTGGGTGAGGACAAAAAAGAAAGAATCAACCAATGAGTGCATAAATAAGTGGAACAAGTTAATATTTCTAAGAAAAAAAAAGAAAAAAAAAAAAGAAGGGATCCAGCAGCTACTGAGAGCCAAACTCCATACCAGCCACCCACCTTCTGACCTCTTCCCCTTTACCCTGGGCCATTCTAGGGTGTCGCCCCCTAGAGGCTCGTTGCACACCTGTCAATCCCAGCCCTCTTTCAAATCAGCGTGAGAAAAGTGGCGCTCTGGCCTGGGCAGGACGCATCGCGGGGCACCGGCTCCTTGTGCGTCAGCCCTCCTTCTGAATCCACGCGCAAAGAGCCTTGCTGCTTGCTGGGGGTGGGACGCAGCGCTGAGTGCGCCCCGACAACGGGACTCAGAATGGACCCAAACATTGGTCCGGGTGCAGGAGCTGTCTAGGGAAGAAGGACCAGGGAGAGCCGAGAGGAAGACCCCAGGCGCAGAGCTGATGTGGCTGCCCCCTTCCTACATCACTTCAGGACCCCATCCACGATCGTCCACGCAGCACCCACCAGGTCGGAGGGGAGTGCAGCCACCTCTTCTTGCTCTGATACCACCTTTCCTGTCCCCCTTGGTCCGTCCTTCACCTGCTAGGCCTCACAGCCCTGCACCAGGGACAGAGACAGGGCCCGCCCCCACCCCTTCTCACACACAAAACCAGCAGGGTGTCTGCCTGGGTCTGGGGAATGTGACTGCAGTCAGGGGGCGACGCAGGGAGGAAGGCCCTTCAAGAGGGCCGCCTCAGTGCTGAGACCCGAGCTGTGGAGGGTCCCTGGGACGACGAGGAGGTGCACTCCAGCAGAGGAAGCAGCCGGAGCAAAGGCTCAGAGGGGGAACCAGCCTGCAGGTTTGAGGAAGAGAAAAAGGGCAGCAGTGCGGGGGCGGGGGCCCAGGCACGGAGGTGAGAGCTGCTGTGAGAGCCTGCCAGCCAGACGAGGAGGCTGACTTTCACCGAAAGAGCATATGGGAAGTCACTGCAGCGTGACAGGCAGGGAAGTGACCACAGTGAGTGGGGACCTGCACACGGTATCTGTTGACAGAGGGCAGAGGGAAGGGGCTCATGCTGCTGAGGCTGGGGAGGTGGGTGCGCTGACAGGGTGGGAGGAAAGAAGACGCTTATTGCCCTCCTGAGGGCAGAGAAGCAATGGGGTGGTAGCAGGCAGCTCCGGGAAGCAGCCCAAGGCCAGGCTGAAATATGGGAGGCCTGAATGACATCTCCCCCGGCCAGGGACAGTCCCGAGAGGACTGAGGACAGAGAGAGGGGCCTAGAGGGAAGGCCCGGCAGGACGCCCAGGAATCTCCCAGGTTCGGTCAACCCTAATGGAGGGGACTGCACAGGGGTGACGCCTCCAGGTTCAGGTCCGGTGGCCCAGTGTGGGTGTGGAAATGGGGCACGCATGTAGAGATGCTGCTAGCGAGGTTTGGAACATCGCTAGAGGTCGGAGGGCCTCCAGAGAACAACAGAGGAGGGCGGGGGCGGACATCTGGACGCTCCCCTGAGAGAAGTAACAGTGCCTGGCCTGCGGGCGAACTTCCTGAGGACTGATCGCAAAGAAGAGAAGGGGAGAGACTTTGCCCGTTACCGGACACCGCTCCCTGATAGAAGAGATGCTTTCTGGACAGAGGTCGCACAGCCTGGCTGTCCTGCAAAGTGCGGCTCAGGGCCACGTGGGGCCCAGTCAGCGGGGGCCCAGTTCGCGGAGCCCCCGCAGGACAGGAGCTTGCAGACCAGGTTCTGCTGTTCCCCAGCTGTTGCCCACAAGGCCTGGGCTGAAGGAGGGGAAAGGCCCTGACTCCCTTGGTGTCATACCGGTACACGGGAGGAAAGCCACTGTGCTGGGCACCAGGGAAAGCACAGGCAAGAAAGCAGCAGCACCTGACAAATGGAGGCCAGTCCCAGGAGCGCAGCCACACCCGCTGGCCCTGCTCTCCTAAGCCGGTCATTTTAGTCTTCCCTACTAAGCATTTCTTAATACCGGAGTGCTCCAAACCAGTCAGCGAAAACGGCTCAAATGAACCGGACAGTGACAGAGCATTCCCACCCAGAGCCACCACCAGCTGCAGAACAGTAAGCTGACCCTGAGCGTGGCTGCTCGGGTCATGCCAGAGCCCTCAGACCAGGACTCCAGGGCCGTGAAGCCCCATCATCCTCCTGAGGGGCCCTAACCTCGGCCACCAAGCAGAGGTCGCACGCGGAGGCGGACGTACAACGGTAGCACGCGCCGTGAGACACTCATCTCCCCGAGGCTCCCGCACAGGAAGGGGCTCCCCTGGATGGAGGGAGGTTCTTAAATCCACGCGCACAGAGAACCTCCTGGTCTGATGCCTCCGGGACGGGGGCTGCCCCGGCCAGACGGCCGATCTCAGAGGCCCGTCCCGGGACGCGTTTGCAGCAAGCCGGGCGTGGCTTCCGCTTTCTCGGGGAGGCTGCGAGGTCCCAGGCAGGAAAGCAGAACCTGGCGAAGCTACCAAGGGCAGCCAGGCAGAGTCCACCACGGAGGCGCAGACCGAGGGATGGAGCGGCCCTGGGGGGTCACGCGCGGCGGGGCAAGCAGTGACAGGGTCGGGACGGCACCTCTCGGGGCGCGGAGCAGGTGTGGGGCACGCAGGTGAGTCCCTGTCCGCCCGTGGCCGCGCGGGTTGCGCCCCTTGGCTCCCCCGCCCGGCCCGGCCCCAACCCGCCTGGGCGCCCACCAGTCGGTCGGGGACTTCTCGGTGACCACGCGCAGGTACGCCTCCTGCAGCGCCGGTCCGTTCCGGCTCAGGTTCGCAGCCATGGCACAGCCGGATCCCCTAGCAGCCGCCACCACCGCCTCCGCCGCTTCCTGACCCGCCCCGCCCCCGTCGGCCGGAAGCGGAAGCGGGTGGGCGGGGCCCCGACGCCAGGGTCTCGGGTGGGTGGGGCGCAGAGAGAGTGGAGACACTCCTAGGGGACCCGGCGGAGAGACCGGCTGGTCCCCTCTTGGTTGCTGCTGCTCAGAGCGCGTGCGCGTCCTCCTCCGACTCCGGTCACAGTTACCGCTCCTGCTGCAGAATCTGGGGTCCCGACGCGCGGGGCCCCGGGCCTCTGCGTGGACCCTCGGCGGAGGTTGGAGGTGAACCGATTGGGACGCGGGGAGAGGGAAGGCTGCGCGATGCCACTCCGCCACCAGCGAACTCGGCCCTGGGCGTCCTCGCCTGCCGCCTGGGAATTCGATCTCAGGCGGAGGAGACACCATTCAGACCGAAGCCATAGCTCCACTTTTAATATTTTTAGATAGAAGGGAAGGGAGGGAGAAAGAGAGGGAGAGAAACATCAGTGTGTGGACCTGGCCCACAACCCAGGCTGGGAATGGAACTGGCGACTCTTTGGTTCACAGTCCGCACTCAATCCACTGAGCCACACCAGCCGGGACTGATGGCTATTTATTCAGAGTCCTCGTCAGCAGACGTGTCAATTACCAGCAAACCATTTTCTCAAAACCACCAGGATCGTGTCTTCGTTCGGGCCACACGTGGCCCCATCACCACAGTTAGAGAAATGGAGTCATCACTTTTCCTGCGCTAAACAGTAGACTTGTTTACGCTGCATGATAAGTGGAATCCAGTAACAAATACCTCACAACTTGAGAGTTGGGTTTTTTTTTTTTAAGCCTTCCTAATCGAGTTGCTGTTCGGTTTGGACGGGGAGTCGCAGTGGCAGGAAGTGCCGGTCTGGGACGCAGGCCCTTGGGGGTGGGGTGGGGGTGGCGGCAGGGTCTCAGTGGCAATCTGGATCAGGGCACACAGGGGCACGAAGGCTGTCTGTTCCCCGTTCCCGGCCACCTAACCGTTCACCAGTTCTCAGAGAGGGGCCTTTGCTGCTCCCGAAGCTGTGTGAGGGTCTCTGGCTCCTAGGTCTGGCCTGAAGCTTCAGCCCAGCTTCTTGCTGTCAAGTGCGGGCTCACAGCCTTTGAGCCGCAGGTGCACAAGGGAAGGGCACCTCCCTGCAGGGGGCTCTGAAGTTTTGCGGATGTGTTAACCGGAAGATGTCCACAGATCCATCAGGCCTCCTGTTGCCGGCTGAAGGGCTGAGCTGCTGGGCATCTGTCACCAAATGGAGAAGTGACCAACTTCCCACACAGGGGCGGTAGCCTTACACCCCTCACCTCTATCTGAACAGGGTGGGTGGGGTGTGGGGGTTTGGGGGAAGAGGCGGAAGGAGACATTTTAAGGAAAATTAAGAAGCCACTGTCTGGTTTGATAGGTTTTGCAGATTCTTTACAGTTTTGTGATTTTATTAGTAAAATCTCAACAGGGGGAAACCTGTGTGGGGATGAGGAGGCCAGCAGACTGGTCAGGAAGAACAGGACAGTAGGTGAGGGAGCACTCCTGCTGCCGCGGGGTGCTGCCTGCCCTGTCCTCCACTCCTGGGAGGACCAGTGTCCATGACTAGATCTAATCCAGGCCCAGTCCTTATGCAGCACTGCCCGGAGGAAGCATGTGTCACAGTGACAAGAGGCACAGGAAGGAAGGGCTGGTAGGGCAGGACAGACAAGCGGCCCACACTGACCTGGAGGCTTCTTTGCCCCGCACTGGGTACCAGAGGCAGACCTCAGGCCAGACCTGTCCTGCAAGCACCTCTCTGGCACTTGAAGAGACTGTCTGCTGAATTTCAGAGACAGAAACCTGCTCTCCTTGAGCACCTGCAGTGAGGTGAATTGGACACATCCTCAGCTCTGAGCTGCTAGGCCCGGGACATTTGCATCCTGGCATGCTATCCCTGGTCAGGATATTTAGACCCTTTGCCATATTCTCGGAGCCAGAGCCTGACAAAGGATGAAGAGCCCAGCGCTGTCCAGCTAACTCAGGTGCTTCTGGCTGCAGTTAGTCATTTGTTCACAGTGGGTCCACTGCTTAAGACCATGTCTCTCCCTGTCGTCTCTTGTCCGGAGAAAAGCCACATCACCCCACACTTGGCTTTCTGGAACTACTACTGTCCAGTTGCCCTCCTGGGACTCACCTTGGAAACCTGACGTCTGCGCATGCAGGTTACACGCAGGCCCCCTCACCACAGTGCACCCTGCAGTAAGGTTTTCAACCCTAGGAGCCCGTTCTTCAGGCCGACAAGCAGGTGGGTTTCTCAGGGGCTGCCAGTGCGGGGATTTGCCGGGATCGGGCTTGTCCAAAGGGTCTGGCAAGGACAGAGTCCAACTCGGGCTGGCAAAGGGCCAAGACAGTTGACTCTGGGGATCCCAAAGGGCTGATTTCACTTTCTTTCCATGTGTCTCCAACAGAGAGAACAGGTGTGGGGAAATTTTGTCTGGACTCAGGAAATTCATAAGCTTCTGGGAGTCATAAGCTATTACACTGCAAGGGCACCCACAGCCTCAACACCAGCTTGGGATATGGGATTTTCTCTTAAGCCTCTGACTTGTCTCTGAAATGTGACCCTGGCCCCCCTCCCAATGCTCAGTGACGCTTGACTGCAAGGTGCATTGTGACCACTGTCTGAGAGCCTTCCCAGGGGACATGCTAATGGCCTCTGCCTGTCTAGGAAGGTCTAACATTTTGTTTAAGCAAAGACCAAAGGGGTAGCAAAGAGACAAAAATTAAAAAGGTAGCTGTCACTGTGGCGACAGGCAGGGAATAGGGCCCATGGAACCCCAAAAGTAGCCCATGGCTTCCCCTATAAAGGAAATGCAGGCAGGACTCAGATTGCTGCCTTGAAGCAGTGAAGTTGTGGACAACTCAGAGCTCCTGGAGCAGGTGGACCTCCTGCAACATCTTTCCTTGATCTGCCTGCAAAGGCCCCATTGGGCCACTGGAGGGCGGAATTTCATGCTGCATCCCCTGCTGCTACTCACCCCAGTGTTACTCCCACCGCTTCCTGGGAGGGGACCACTTAGAAAAGACCAGGTCAGATTTGACTTTAGAGGTTTGAAGCCCTTCAATTTCCCTCCCTCTTGGAAGGTTTAATCAGAATAATCCACCTGCCTTTCTGGCTGACCTAATCTCAAAGCTTCAAATCTAAAGGTAACCCTTCAAATGTGCTGCCTCAGAGACCTAAGAGGAGGCCAGTCACTCGCTCAACAGGCTGTTCAAGGTTCCAAAGAACCTGTTAAAAGTCCCCATGTCTTCTGTTCTGCCGGGGGAAAAGGTAGGCTTAAATGCCACCTGCCGTTTAGAATGATGAGTGAATCACAGTTTTATTCACATTTCGAAGTCTCTCCCTGCCCCTGTGCTCTGGTCTGTGGGCGGCTCACACTGAGCTTGGTGGCTCCGAGGGGTAGGTGGGTACTGAAAATCCTCATGTGGAAAAGCAAACTGCAGTCTCCGCAGGTCTGGCCTCTGAGGAGACAGCCACCTCTCCTGGGATGTTCTGTGCTTGCTGTCCCGACCGTTTGGTGTGCTGCTGCCACCCAGCGACTGGGGATGCCAGCGCCACAGAGGGACACCGTCCCGGTGACAGTGCTCCTGACTCCCGGGAGGAGCGGAGACCTCCTGGGGCAAGGTCTGCAGCAGACGGTGCTCACTCTGCGTGGGGCACCCAGGCTGGCGCTGAGATCCAGAGGCGAGGGCGAGGCGGAGGCCCGGGTGGTGCCATGGCGAGGGGTGCCACCTGAGGTCGTGCAGGAGAGGTGCACGGCACATTGTCCCCCCATGAGAACAGCAGTGAGTCGGGGTGCAGGGACCGATTCCAGTGTGGCCAGGAAGGCTGCAGACCATAATAGTGAGTACTAATTTGGCATCAAAGATGTGATGTTTTCAAAGCCACAATGGCTGAGGGGCACCAACGGGCTGCGGCTGGAGAAAGTGCAGCCACTGTCTGTTTACACAAGAGAGGATGCCCTGGGAGGGCTCGGCCAGGAGCTCAGTGTCGTGGAGGGACTTCTTTGCTGGGAAGCCTCCCAGGCACTTACATAGCATACTTCTGTGTCCACTCTCTCGCTAGTCTGTTGTATCTGGAAGAAAAAAAGCAGAGCGGGTGACACCCTCATTCAAAATGGCCACTTCCTTTGCACTCAGAGTAGAGAACAGAACTGATGAAGGGGACTGCTGCCGCCTCTTGGCAAACAGGAGGGACTAACGAGTGAGCGAAATAAAGGTCCTGGTGCAAGGATGTGTCATTTGTACCACACACCCCTTACTTTGTGAGTCCTGATACTTCTCCATAACTGTCTGCTATAGAAGACTCAGTAATGTACCAAACCTCCTCTCTTCCTCTCTCCTGTCCTACCGCGTGGTTGTGGAGGGTCAGGAAAACATACACAGAGGTCAGCCAGGAGCAGCCCAGGCTGCCCAGCACACAGACGCCAGCACACAGGCTTTGGAGCCTCCCACCCCCTGAGCAGACCTGGTGCCCACAGAGGGCTGTGGAAGCATGCATGTTTATTCCCATTACTGAGTGAGGTCTGGAGCGGTGAGGTTATAAGACAGATTTGCAGCCACAGAGGGCAATGAAGAAACCACTTCTGGTATGTCTCAAGTATCTCGTAGTAAGTGGTAAAATAAATAAATACAGTTTATAATCTAGTCAATTAAAAATGCTGTCATGGAAAACCCAATGAGGGAAACAGTGACATCTATCAAGCTTTCAAGATTAATATGTAAGTTGGAAAAAACCACTTTCCGTTCTAATCTCTTCAGACAGAAGAGGATTCATAAACTAAAAGACTCACTGCAAATGTTCTTTGAAGACCCAGCAGCTACCACTGCCCGCCCCACCCTGCATCACCCACTGAGACCCAGCACTGCTCACAGGCCGAGGCTCTGATTCCAGGGCCCTGCCAGGCCAGGCCCTTTCTCCCACACTGTCCGTGCTTCACCTTCAAAGCCATCCTCTTAGGCTTCAGCGTGGTGACTGCGCCGGTCTAATGGGCTTCTACTATTCTGGGCCCAGTCACCAGTTTGAACAGAGTTGAGGAGGCGAGGATGAACAGTGGGGTAAAGACAGTCTCTTCAATGAGTGGTGTGGGCAAAACTGGACAGATAGCATGTGAAAAATGAATCTAGACCACTTTCTTACACCACACACAAAAATAAACTCAAAATAGGTTAAAGGCGTAAATGTTAGACCTGAAACCATAAATTCCCAGAAGAAAACATACAGAGTAAGCTCTTTGACATGCCTCCCAGCAATATATTTTTGGATATATCTCCTTGAGCAAGGGAAACAAAAGAAAAAGGGAACAAATGATACTGCACCACACTAAAAAGGTTTTCACAGTGAAGGAAGCCATCGATAAAGTGAAGAGACAACCTACTGAGTGGGGAGAAGACATTCGTCAATGCTACATTCAATAAGAAACTCATACAACTTAACACCAAAAAATCACTCTGATTTAAAAATGGGCAGTGGACCTGAACAGACATTTCTCTAAAGAGGACACACAGATGGCCATGAGACATGAAAAAACGCTCAACATCACTAATCATCAGAGAGATACAAATTAAAACCACAATGAAATACTACCTCACACCTGTCAGAATGGCTGTCATCGGTAAATGAACCAAAAAAAGTGTTGATGAGGATGTGGAGAAAGGGAACCCTAGTGCACTGTGGGTGGGAATGCAGACTGGTGCAGCCCCTGTAGAAAGCAGTGTGGAGGGTCCTCAGAAAATTAGACAGAGCTGTCATAGGACCCAGCAATTCCACTGCTGGGTGTTTGTCCAGATAAAACCACTAATTTGAAAAGGTATACCTAAGCACCCCTATGTCCATCGCAGCATTGTTTACAACGGCCAAGACACAGAACCAGCCCAAGTGTCCACCGGTAGGTGAGTGGATGAAGAAGGTGTAGTATATACGCAGTGGAGCACTACTTGGCCATCAAAAATAATGAAATCTTGCCATTTGCGACAACATGGATGAACTGGAGGGTATTATGCCAAGTGATCTATAAGTCAGGGAAGGACAAATATTGTGTAGTCTCACTTATATTTTAAATCTTAAGAAACCAAATGAATAAACAAGAAGACAGAGGGTCTGTCGCGAAAACCCTAGCACACTGCTGACAGATGAGCCGCAGTCGGGACCCCACCCTGGCCGTGCTCCTGCCTTGACTGGCCTTGGCCCGACCCTGCGTCTCTGAGAAGACTCTCTGGCTCACCCTGCAAACTTCAGAATTTAATCCAGAATTTTCTTGTTACATTCTTCTAAGTCCATTCTTGACTGACCACTGGCTTTGCTGACCTCAAGGGCAGGCTTGGCAATAACACTTTAGGGTTCGGTACCAGCAGCTGATGAGCTGCCAAGGAGGGTGAACAGGTTTCATCTCCTCCCTTCTCAAAGCCAAAGGGCATGTTCCCGCGAGAGTGGGAATCTGAGCCCAGGGACACCCGCTGCATGGCCCCGGTACAGGCAGGAAGAGGTCTGCCGGAACCTGGCCAGCCAAGAGGCACCAGGCCAGAGTGGGTACCCCCGACTTCCGAGGAGCCCAAGGAGGGTGCGTACTTTTCTCTGTTGGCCTTGTAGGTGTGGGCAATCTCCGGCATCAGAGGGTCGTCAGGGTTGGGGTCGCTGAGCAGAGCACAGATGGACAAGAGCACTGGGAAGAGAAGCAAAGCCGGGTTGGCCACGAGACTGCCAGATGCCCCCGGTTTGGAGAGCCCACAGCTCAAGCTCTCTGTGGACGGAGTGAGTACTTTCCTTCAACACCCCGTCTGAATTATTCTGACTGACTCCCAGTGGCCACGGAAGTGCTCTCTCAGCTCCTCTCTGGGCTCGATGGCAGTTTTATTTCTCCTGCTCTGGGTAACTCGCGGTCGCCACACACCTTTGGTGTTGGGTCTCAGGGGCCTGTTTGCTTATTGGGAAATGGGGACTCAGAACATTCATGTGGGGTGGGCAGCTCTCCTTCTGGACTCACCATGCAGTCTTCAAAAGCCTGTCCTGCCAGCGGCCTGTCCTGCCCCTCCCCTTGCTGGCTGCTGGGAGCTCTGCTCTGCCTGTTCTGCTCCACACCCACCTTGGCTTGTCCCTTGGGCTCTGGGCCCCGTTCCTCTTGGGCAGAGCTTTTCACCTTCTCACCCACCCCGCAGACAGGACATTCATGCTGTTGACACCCTTTTGTTCAGAGGGAATATCCATATTTCTGAATCCCGTCGAGACTGGTGTCTTTAATTGCAGGAGGAGATGTGTTCAGCACACTGCTTATGGGGGGGTAATTCTTCAAGACTGTGAGGCCCTGGGGTGTGGGGGAGGGGCCTGTCTCTCCATCCTTCTGAGGCCTAGGTCAGAATGCGTGATGGGTAGACGAACAAATGAGGGAACAGAGAAGGCAATGCAGTATTTCCCTTTCTTATTTCCAGAGAAACATGTTCATAAAACCAGTGTTCTCTCCTTGCACCCAAGCACCAGTCGGGCTGGAGCCCCTGCAGTGAGCGGTCTGTGTGGACACCGTCAGGGTGGGAACAGGGCCCCGTGCCCTCTCCTAGGAGCCGTGGAAAGCCACCTGCTTTCTCTGAGCCTGTTTCCTCCAGGGACGTGGGGCAGAAACACTGCTGCAAGAGCCACAGGCATGGGACAGGGCCTGCAAGGCGTGTTAGAGCCTGGCACACACAGCTACCTTTGGACACTGTCAGTGACGGAGACCACAGGGACTGCAGGACATCGAGGCAGATGCTGCCGTTGCTGCTGATGTTGGGGTGGTAGATTTTGGTGGTGAAAGCAACCTGCAGATTGAGAGACCTCAAGTCAGTCAGGCCACATGGACATTCTAGACCTTAAATCTAGACAGTGTCTGTCTGGAAAAGGAACCAAGTGAGGTGGAAGTGGCTGCTGCTGGACTACACCTGGCTCTGCACAGTCCTGGGTGAGCAGGGCCCCCACCTGAACCCTAACAGGACACAGGTGGGGGCGGCTTCTCAACCTGTTTTCATCTCACACAGAGCTGTGGCTGGGGAGCTCTGAGGGGCTTGTTCACTCAGCTCGGACACAAGGCCCACGCAGGGCCAAGGCTGTGACTCAAGGTCCTGCTCTGGGCCGTGAGACCCGGCATGAGCCCTGAGCCGTGGGGCCCTGGCACAGGCTCAGGACTTCCACGAAGTCTTGCCAAACCTTTGTCCAATCCTGAGAAAATACTGCAGACCCCAAATGAGGGACATTTGGTAAGATAATGGATGAACACTCTTCACAAGCATCAAGGTCATGAAAGCCCAGGGGAAACTGAGGCAGACTGTGACGGTGAAGGAGACAAGACAAGGCAGCGGGACGGACGCCAGTGTGAACAGGGAAAACGTGCCTGGTGTCGTCAGCCTGGTCCAGAGCTCTGTGGCCAAGGCTGACTCCTGGGCCGGCAACAGTCTCTAGTCACAAAGAGGCTGGCGTCAGGGAGAGCTGGGCGAGGGATGTATGGAAACTCTGCTATTTTTATGATTTTCTCTAAGTCTAAAATTAATTTTTTAAAAAGTCTTTAAAATATAAGCTGACACATCCCATGCTTCTTGGGTTACTTGGTTTATGCTAGCCACAGAAAGCTATTAAAACCAGTTTCATGCTCATACCAAACAATTAAATCCAATCCTTAGTATTTGATATTTTGCCAGTAATTCTACTGATAAGGGATTATTCAGAGCCAGTCACTCAATTGGAAAATAAACGTCAGCCTCCATTCTGCAATGGCCGTGGACTCATGGTGGAGCCTCTCCATAGGTGTGAAAGCTTAGACCCAACACGGAGGGCGGCTGAGAACTGCTGGCAGCGTGCGTCTCAGTGGAGGGAACCAACCGCGCGCAAGTCTGCTGCCCGTGGACCAGTGCGTGAGAGTCCGGCACAGCAGTATTTTCATCTTCTCATTGTTCTGGATATTGCATGGAACTGGTACTAATGCATTTTCTGCAAAACCTTAAAAAGTGCTCCAAATGTTGGCAGTCAGTGTATCAAGCAACACAGTGTCTTTGGTATATTCGACTTCTGTTCTTCATGCATCCGAAATTTCATTTTCTCTTTAAATATAAAATTTTGCTTTTGTAACCACTAACTTAAAATTCTTCAGTACTAACCTGGGTACATAAAAGAATATGCATTGTTGGAGGATAATGTCCTTTCTTAGATTGTAGCTGTAGTCATCCCTGTTCAGTTCTCAAAGTGTGTTTAAGACTTTATTTATGTACTTGTTTATAGAACCAGGGAAAGGGAGGGAGAAAGAGAGGGAGAGAAACCTTCATGTGCGAGAGATACAGCAATCGGTTGCCTCTTGGGCAGCCCCAACTGGGGACCTGACTCGCAACCCAGGCATGCGCCCTGACCAGGAAACAAACTAGCGATCTTTCAGTTCACAGGCCAGCGCTCAGTCTGCTGAGCCACACCAGCCAGGGCCAGTTCTTAAAGATTTTTTATAAAATAGAATACAACTTCAAATTTCCTTCGCAATGAGGTGTATACAAAACATTAATGTATCACAAAATGAAAGTTTGTACTTAATGAGGAGATGCTTTATGCTGTACTTTTTGGTGTTTTGTTTTTTTTTTTGAAAAGTTACATTTAGATCTATTCTGAAGCAGTTCACTTTTAACAAATGCAATGTTATAGGTAAAAAAAAAAAAAAAAAAAAAAAAAAGGCTGACTCAGAGAAGACTCCTTCCTGGTCAAGGTGGTGGAGTAGGTGAATGCTGTGCTCACCTCCTTCCATGACCACATCGAGAGTGTAACTCAAGTATAGGACGACCACCCTTGAGCGCTACCTGAAGACCAGCTGAACAGAGCTCCTACAACTCAGCATATAAAAAACAAACGACAGAGATTGGTAGGAGGGGCGCAGATGCAAAATGGGCTGGTCCAACACCCACATGTGACAGATAAGACCTGGGGTCCCTCCTGAGGAGCGAGGGCTCCCAGCCAGGAGCACCTGTGCCAGGAAGAGGAGCCCATGCAGTAGCTGGCTGTCAAACTCCATCTGGGTGAGACAAAGGGAGGTCTGCTGTGGACCCAAGAGCCTCTCCAAGGGCCCAAGCACAGACCCGCTCAGCCACAAACACTGGCTCTGAGCCCCAGAGAAGGGGCAGCAGCTCTACTTCAGGGCAAGGGCTGGGGGGGCAGCTCTCTGAGACTAAAGTGCCAGAGGAACCCATTGCTCCTTTGTTCAGTCCTCCCTCTACCCAGCTGGCAGGTGCACTCCAGCACCAAATCTGGCTGACACTGCTCTCACCCACCCTGGTGAGTCCCTGAGCCCCAGCTCCCACCGGTTCACGCACCCAGCCCAAACCCCCTTCAGAGGCTAATTCATACAAAGGGCCAGCCCAGCCTGCACTGCAGGCTCTCCTAAAAGCTCTCAAAGATCCATGGATGCAGACCAGCTATAAACACAGCTGAGTACATATGAAGCACATGGAAACCACAAGACATACAGGAAATAAAGAAAAAGGAATGCAAACACAACGCTACAGAAAGTCATCAGCATACAAGAGAAGGGAGCAAGAGAATACGAAAGGAACAGAAAACCTACACAGGAAGAAAAAGTGGCCAGAGCTGTAGGCCCTGCCGGGTGGTTCGGGGGCTGGAGCCTGTCCCAACACACCACAGTGGCAGGTTCGACCCTCGTCAGGGCACACACAAGAGTCAACAAAGGAATGTGAAAATAGTGGGGCAACAAATCAATGTCTCTCTTCTCAAATCAACAAATTAAACAAAATTTTAAATGGCCAAAACTACACACCTATCAATAATTACTGTATCTTTGTGAAATATCGCTTCAGTGATAAGTTTGATTGCTGCAGAGCTATTAAAATGACTGTTCCATATGCAAAAAAAATTACTTTAAATGTGAATGGGTTAAATGCTCGCATCAGAAGAAAAATGAACATATGTTAAATGGAATATTATTCAGCCATAAAAAGAATGAAATCCATTTGTGGCAATGTGGATGGACCTAGGGGTTTTTTAATATAATTTTTAAAATGATTTTATTTATTTATTTTTCAAGAGAGGGGAAGGGAGGGAGGGAGACAGAACTATCTGTCAGTTGGTTCTCACATGTGATTCGACTGGGACCTACCCTGCAACCCAGGCATGTGGCCTGACTGGGAATTGAACCTGCCACTTTTTGCTTTGCGAGATGATGCCCAACCAACTGAGCCACTCCAGTCAGGGGTCCAGGGTTTTTTTTGCTAATAAGTCAGGCAAAGAAAGTTAAATACCTATGATTTCACTTATATGTGAAATCTAAGAGACAAAATACCCAACAAAACAAAAACAGGCTCATAAGACACAGAGATCACACGGAGAGTTGCCAGAGGGGCGGGTGTTGGGGGCGGGGTGGAGGAGGTGGAAGGACTGAGAAGCACAGACTGGTGGTTACAAAACAGCCACCGGGGCTGCAGGGAACACGGTCAATGATACTGCAGTAACTAAGTGTGGCACCAGGCGGGTACTAGATACATCAGGGGGAACACTTCGTAAGTTATGTAAACACTTTGTAAATTATATAAATGTCTCGCCACTATGCTGTACACATGAAATACAGTATTGCTAACTCTAATTGAAAAAAAAATTAAAAGAATTGGCTGATGCATCATTTCTGGCTCATTCACAGCCAGAATTGATATTCTTATTTAAAAATAATAAAAATATGTACATGGTGAGGCAAGGTAGGTTTACAGTTGTGAGTATATAAAACCCAGAGTTTATTCATGGATTATTAAGTATTGTGCTATTTTCCATATGAACAACTAAACCTACTTTTGCCCCACCCTGTGTTGGTGTCTGCAGAGAAAACCTGGAGGAATGTATACCGGGCAGTTAGCTGTGGTCTTCTCCGTGGGTAGGTTTATAGGAGACTGATTTCCATCTGCACACTAGGTCCCCAATGTCCTAATTTTAAAATAATCAACTTACCAGTTTTGCAATCAGGCACAGAAACAATTTAAAGTGATGTGAACCCACACACACCACGGTGTCCACCTCTGACCTGCTGCCTGTCCTCTGGCTCCACCGTGCAGCATCCAGGAACCGCCTCTTCTCCTCAGCCCCATGCACCCACCAGCTGTCGGCCTCTACCTCAGAGCCCAACTCCTGGGGCCCCTCTGGCCTGCTCCCTGCTCTGTGATCCCTGACATGCTCAGGGTGACCCCCCCCACCCCCCACCCCCCACCCCCGCTGCTCTGTGCTTCTCTTGAGCACTGGCCACATAGACAAGACTGCTCCCTTAGGAGACCGGACCCCTCCCGGGTCAGCTCTGGCGTGTGGTGGGCAGTAGTCCTACTTGGCCAGGACGGTGGGTCAGGTCCCTCCCTTCTCCCTCCTGTTGGTGGCACTGTCCTCTCTCGGAGACTCCACTGCTGGGATGGGGTGTGCATGAAGGGAGGTGACTTGCCAGGGTCCTGCTGACATTCAGGTGTCCCATGCACTGTAGGGCATGAGCAGCCTTCCTGGGCTCCATACCCTATAAACCAGCAGCAACTGCTCCCCCCCATCCCATTTTTACACCCCAAACATCCCCGGACATTGTCCATTGTCCCTGGGCAGGGGCTGAGTATCCCCATCCTAGACTGACGGGGACGCAGAGGAAGGGGCCAGACTCAGCCACAGCCAGGAAGAGCACTGTCCAGCCAGGGCTCCAGAGGAGGCCCCACCACGGGGACTGCCTGGAGTCTGGGTTGTAATGTCCTGGGGGCTGTGACCGTGCAGGTGGGCGAGGCCCTCAGGAGAAGTCCACGTGCAGCTGTCTGCACCAGCGCTTCAGTGGCCCTGGTGCTGTACTCGATCGTCCTCACCTTAGGGGGTTTGAATGGGTAATCGGTGGGAAAGTGGATGTTCAGGAAGAAAACGCCTCCTTGGTAGGGACTGTCATTCTGGAAGGACGAGACACAGGAGGCAGATTAGCATGCACAGAAGCGTCCAGGGAGGAAGTGAATGGGGTGGTGCTCAGCAGTGACTACCTACCGGGCCGGTGATGGTGGCCTGCCAGTAGAACCCTACAAGAAAAAGAGGGGTGGGTGTCAGAGACTCCCCACAGAGTGTCTGCCTCACCCCAGGAGCCACTTCTGACAAGTGTGGCCCAGGGGCCCCCAGAAGCACCATGACTCCCAGACACTCAGCAGGTCTGCATGCAGTTAATGGCTTACCACTAGGAAGGCTGCAGAGGAGCATCAGCTGAGGGAGAAGCTCACAGACACATCCAGATGGAGCCCAAACGCAGAGCTTCCACTGTCCTCGGCTCTAGAGTCAGGATGTGTCACCATCCCTGCATCGACACGTGACAATGTGCAGAGTACTGGCCGCAGGGGAGGTTCCTCAGGCAGCATGGCTGATACATGGACCACCCATGCGGCTGATCTGAGTGTCTAGTCCCCCTAGGCATGGCCCACAGCCCCTGGCAGAAACCACATGGCCGGTCTCCCTAAACCATGCTGTTGGTGTGGGTCAGAGCCCCCGGACAGACAGACAGACAGTCCTATCAGGCAGAATATCTCAGAGATCCCCTCCCAGAGGCTGAGGCTAAAAGCCAGACTTTTTTGACAGTAAATTCTTTAGTACCAAAGTGCTGGTAAACTGTAGTTCACTCTTCTCTTTGCACAGAATTAAGCCCTAGGTTGGCTTCAGCCACTTTCTGTATTACTTTTTATTTATCTCTTACACTCCTTCCTTCTTCCCTGGGTTCAGTCTGAAGCCAAGGGTCACCTTTCAGGTGCCAATACCCATGGCCCTGGGGCCTTGATAGGCCACCCTCTCCCACACCACTCCTGGCAGTGCCCAGGGTCTGGGAACTTGGTGACAGGCCCACGATAAGCCTTTCTTCTCCTTTCCCTCCTCTCTCTTTTTAAAAAATCCTCAGTCGAGGACATTTTTTTTCACTGCTTTTAGAGAGACAGGAAGGGAGAGAGAGAAACATCGACGTGAGAGAGAGGCATCGACTGGTTGCCTCCAGTACGGGCCTGGACTAGGGATCAAACCCACAACCCTCGGGCTGTGGGACTATGCTCCAACCTGCAGCCACACCGGCCAGGGCTTCCCTTCTCTTGCAGGACATCAGGCCTGGGGCTCTCTCTGGCATCTCAGGCTGCTGTACTGCCCTACCCAGCCCTGGAGGAGCTCTTGTGCACTCCGCAAGGCAGGCCTCGGGGGGGAGAGTGACTTACCACCAAGCTCCCAGGACAACTGTCTTTGTGGAGAGTGCCTACTTGCCCACCGAGTGGGCTGCTGAGACCACCTGCAGGGTGTGTCACTCTCTAGGGAATTCTGTCTTACAGCTCTGGGATGGTGTGGAAGTAGCCCAAGGTTTCAGACCTGCCCTGGGCTCCTGACACCTGGTCCAACACCCCACAGACTCTCCCTCGACAGCAGGACAGGAAATTGCCAAGGCATGAGGAGGGGCAAGTGCAGAGACCAGAGGGGAGGTTCTCCAGACTCCTAGAGAGGCTCCAAGACAGTCAGGGCAGCCCAGGACCTTCTCGGCCCTTCAAGAAAGCGGTATGGAAGAGCACACCCCTCCCTGCAACAAGGCTGCCTGAGCTGACCCAAGTGCCACTTCTTTTACTTTTGACTTTTTTTTTTTTTTTGCCAACTCATGCTAATTATTAGCTGTGGTTGGCAGGTAGACATACCTTTCCCTAATAATACTATAGATTGAACCCTTTATCAAATGGTTTTGATGACTAACATGCCAGAGACTGGGAACCCATATTGGAGATTTCGGAGAGTAAATAATAAAGGTGGTTCCTTCCGGTGAATAGGTTGGGAGTCTCTGGTCCTGTCACTTGAACTCCTGAGGGCTGTGGGGGGCTAAGCAGGGTTTGGTGGTGTGGTCAGAAGAGAGGACCCCAAAAGAGAGGAAGAGAGAGGAAACTTTGAGTGCTCTTGGAAAGGGGCTGTTTGCCCACAGGGAAGCAGGAAATAGCCCCAAAGGTGAGCTGTGTCCAAGGCTGCACACAGCTCATCCTCGGAGGTGCTGAGCAGGGAGGGGACCTGGGCACCCTCCAGGAATGATGCAACCTCCTGCAGGGGCCGCCGTGAAGGGGAGAAAGCTCGGTGCAGGGCAGGCTGCGGGTGCCGCTGGGAAGCTAGGCTGAATCAGGACCAGCTCAGTCTTACCAGCCCCCCTAGTTTGGCATTGTCGTCACAGGTAACAGGGGGAAATATGCTATGGAGACCTGGGATGCTTGGAAAGACAGCATGAATCAGGTGACAAGCAGGACCAGGAAACAGAGGAGCCACCGCTACCTTGCTCATCAGACTGTCACACACGTCTTTGCACCTCCCCTCTCAGTGCCCCACCCCCCACCCCAGGTGCTCTGAGCCACAACAGCATGTGCAAGTGGCACCACCCCCGTTTCTTCCAGCTTTGTGAAATTGCTCTCTCTTTACTGCAGCAACACAGACGTCCCGCCACGCGGACGAGATCGAGCCCCGGGGGCGGGCGGTGGTGACGGCTGCACAGCAGCACGAATGTTTTTGACTAGGCTGTGTGTGAGAGGCTGGTTAAGATGGTAAACTTTGTAATGTGCATTTTAACACAATAAAAAAACATTAAATGTCATCTTGGCCAACTGAAGTGAATCAGGGCTGTCCAGGCACCGCCACTTCCCGTTCTGACAAGCCTCTCATAGCTGCGGGCAGAAATCCTGTACCATCTCCACCCAGTCAGCCCCACGACCACGGCCCACCTTCTGGCTCCCTGCACTGGCCTAGTGTGGAGATGTCATAGGACTGGAACCACGTGCTAGTCCTTTTGTGTGTGACTTGTATGACCAGCATGTTTTCAGGGCTCACCCATGTTATAACACGTGTCAGAACTTCTTTCCTTTCTATGGCTAAACCGCATGCTGTTGTATGCCTATGCCACATTTGCTCACTTTTTCATCTGAGGATGGGCACCGAGGCCTTTGGGTGAGTGTGAATGAGGGTGCAATGCACACTGGCACACGACTTCTGTGTGAGTCTGTTTTCAGGTCTTGGGTGTCCATGGAGGGCACTACCCCTCTTTGACACCAGCTCACAATGAAGACAAGGGAGAGCGGAGGCAGGATGGGAACAGACTATGCACTTGGGGAGCCCGCGTGCTGTGCAGCATGGCCTCCACTGGTGAGCTGTAAAGGAGAGCGGGGGGCTGGCCGGTGCTGCACCAGGGAGGAGCAGAAGTGAGAGAGAGGCTCCGGTACCGCCCTCCCCTCGGCAGAGGCGAGGGTCATGCCTCACACAGCAGCAGGTCCTCCACCACCAGCTTCATGACCGTTTTTACCATTCATGGCCATTTCACGACCACACGTTTTTGTTGGTCAGAGGCACTTTGCAAAGCCAATGTGCTTCAGGACAGGGTGGCTTTCTAGTGACCCAGTGGAGGGAGGTAGTGATTTCAGGCTGTGAATTCAATGCATCTAATGAAAAAACCAGTTAACAAGCAAATGAGGGAAAGCAACAGGTTTTCTTAAAAAAAACTGCTGGACTCATCAATTTGGGGGTCTTGACTAAAAGCTCCTGAGACCTGGAGCCTGAAAGATACTTACAATCATCTCCCACAGGTCCTGCGGAGCACTGGGCAGGAGGGTCCCTCTGCAGGTCTGTTAATTCCTGGAACACGAGAAGTGGGCCCAGAGTTGGCGTGTGCTGGGGTGCTGTTCCGCACCCCCACACCTCTGAGACAGAAGTGCACTCTCCTAGTGGGAGGGGCTCCTAGGCCTCAGGAGGGGGCTGGCCTGGCTAATGAACATGACAGCCCCAAAGGTCTGCTCATGCCTGTGAAGACACCTGACAAGTACGTGTTATCATTTCTATTCTGTAAGTCAGGAAACTGAAATGTAAAGCGATTAAGCTGCTTGTGCAAGGTCACAAAGCTGAGAGGGCAGGGCAGAGTTCTGTATGTGTGCCTCCCCTCCAGCCTCCTCTCTCACCCACTCAGGTGGAGAAGGGCAGGGTTTTAGCTCTGAGCTCCCGAATTAGGGCGTGGAAGCACCTACCCCAGAGCAGGTGCTCAATTAAGGACAGAACTCCTGTGTTTCAATCTCCTTCTCCCTCCCACTTGAACCACTACTAGGTGTGTGGCCGTCCCGGGGCTCTGAGTAGGAGACTAAGGACACATGAGTCAGTGTAGCACAGCCACCCCATGTACCTGCATAAAAGAAGGAATGACACCAGAGCTAGTGTCCTTTATGGGACACTAACTTCTGGCCTCAATGCCCAAGTTGCCCTGGCCCAGCATGAGCCTCAAAGCCCAAGCTTTTGGGCAGTGACTCTCAAACTTCAGCTTGCATATATGAGCATGTTTCCCAATGTTCTCCATCCTCCCAGGTTCCAGACAGATCTGGGTAAACTTTTTGGGATTTCCAGAGTGGTTCTAAGCACAGGAAGGAGGCACAGACCACAGCCCATCAGGTGACAGGGAGACTCCTCAGGGGATGGAAACTCGGGGGTCTGGAGAACACGCACACATTTCAAATCTGGCTGGTGACGCTCCTACCTGAACGAGCCTGAAAATGAGCTCAACCACAAAGACCCTTCTGATCCCACCTGATGACTCAGGGGCATGCTGACTATTCTAGTCCCGCCCCCTCCTCCCAATTCTCTGGCCACCTGAGCTTACCCCTCTCCCCCTCAAATACTGGCCATGAAGCCAGTATTAGCCAGCAAGCAATACAAATCGGGCCTACGTTTTATTGGAGGGTTGGTTTACAAACACCTACCGGTTCTCAGTATCTAATTTGTCCAAGTGGGTTGCCCTTGGCAGGCAGGTAGTAGGCAGCATTACTAGGTATCACAATAGAAATGAACTTGGGCAACAGCTAAGGTCACACGAGGGGACCAGATGACAGGGGCTTATAGATTCAGGGGCTTATAGATTCAGGGCGGCTACACACCTCAGCACCCCACTACCACGTGCAATTCTGAGAGAAGGGCTGTCTGGGCAAATCCTGGACAGACTACATGCAGAGCAGGACCCGGCTACCAGGTTACCCCCACTCCTCCGCGCGTGTGCATGGGCTGTCCCTTCTTTAGATCGCCTGTTCCTCTTTAGGGGTGTGGTGAGTGGTTACTAAGATGAGGCTTCCTGAAAGACTGTGAGTCTTCACAGACCCCAACCAGCACGGAGGAGTTTCAAATGCTAATTGGGATTTTTAGGAAGCACACTGTGATTTGAAAAATAAGACCCAAACATTCCCTCGCTTCCCTTAAAGGGGACAATCACCAAAGTGCTGAAGAAAGCGCAACGCCAGCCCGCTGGCCCCGCCCCAGGCCCCGCCCCGCGTACGCAGGCGCCGCGTGACGCAGGCCCCGCCCACACCAGGACGCGAGCACCACGTGATGCCGGCCCCACCCCATCCGCGTGCCGAACCGTTTTGAAATTTACTTATTTACTTATTTATTTATTTACTTATTTATGGGGAGGGAGGGAAGGAGAGAGGGAGCGAGGGAAGGGGGAGTAGGAGAGAGGAACACTGATTTGCAGTTCCATCTATCTGTGTATTCATTGGTTGCTTCGGTTTGTACCTTCACTGGGGAAGTACCCGCAACTTTGGCGTAACAGACGCGCTCCAACCCACGGAACCCCCAGGCCTGGGCCCTAGCCCCGCCCCCTTAGGGCTGGGCCAGCGGCGGTTCCGCCTCCCTCAGTGGCGCCTCAGCCAACGGTCGCTGAACGGCCGTGACCCACCGGCCCGCGAACGACGCTTCAGACTCGCGAGGAGCTTGAGGACCGGAGGGCTCCTGACCTTCTGGATCCGCTTCAGCGCCATCCTTTCCCTGCTGCCGGGGACCGGGCAGCCGGCTCAGGGCTGCCAGAGGCTGCCCGTTGCCGCCTCCGCTGCCGCCGCCGCCGCGCAGCGCTGCCAGAGGGAACGGCCAGCCGAGCACGGGCGCCGCGGGGCACTGTGGGCCGGCGTCCGCCGGGGGGCGCCGCGGGGCACTGTGCGGTCTGGGGGAGGTGGGCTCTCGGTGCCCGCTTCTGGGCACCCTCTCCGGCTGTCACGTGGTGGTTCTCAGCCCTGCCTTGAACTTGAATTTGTAAGTATTCACTGTAAGTAGTCACTGCCGTGGTGGGTGTCAAATGTGTTCCCGCTGTTTCCACAGAAACACAGGGAACTCCGCGGCGCGCTCGGCGGTCCTGGAGATGCGCGTTTCCAGCCTCGTGGGGATGATTTTGGGGTGGCCGGAAACCCACCATATCCAAATTTAGGTCTCTGTCCCCTTCCCCTTTGCCCAACACCTGCAGGCCTCTAGGACTGGGCTTTACAAACTGGGTCAGGGACAATTAGTGTGCCGCGAAGTAAGTGCAGTGGGTCGCAACCAACGTTGAAAAAGAAAAAGGAAAAAAAGCAAACCCTGGCCGGTGTGGCTCAGTGGACTGAGCGCGGGCCAGCGGGCCAAAGGGTCGCTGGTTCAGTCCCCAGTCAGGGCACGAGCCTGGTTGCTGCCAGGTCCCCGGTAGGGAGAGGCAACCACACATACAATCTTAAAAAATAAGTGTAGAGGACAAAATCAGTGGGTCGCACGTCGTAACGATTCTGGGGGTTGTGTTGTGTGCGAGTATAGGTAGCGATCCTCCGAACTGGGACACTTTCGAGACCGGAGCGAGGTGCGCCCTGAGGCTGCCTCTGGCCAGACAGGACCTCTGGCCCCTACAGGTGTGTGCTCAGTGCGCGGACGTGTCCACGGGCCCCCGGCTGCCGTCCGCTCGTCCTTCCGCGTCTCTGACACGCGGCACACGCCCCGGCTCTCTCGAGGGCGCACCTTGTCAGGGTGCGTCCCCGCCTGCAACTGCAGGGATGCCCTGCGGCCTGCAGGGGTCGCATCCGCTGTCATCTGGGGCCCTTCCGCGTCGTCCTGCCGGGTGAGGGTTCCACCCCTGTCCCCGCTGCGACCCTCCGCTCCCGGCCGCCCTCCGTCTGGAGAGCCCCTCCTTCTTTCCCCGGAAACGGCCGTCACTCACCTTGCAAACCCCGCCCCCCGCCCTGGCCGTGACGAGCTGCTCTCCTCGTCGCTGTGCGACAGGAATCCCTGTCGTGACTCCTCCGTCACACACACTGCGTTTACACAGCTGTGCCCCTGGGAACAAATGGCCCCATATTTCCGTGTGTTTACGTATTCCTGTCGAAGATAGACCTCAATTTCAATGACGGGTATCTCTGGATGGTGATTTACTAATGACGTTAACTTCCAAAATTTACTTAGAATTTGCAACACTCGTTTAACAGAGAAAGGAAAGAAACAAATTTGTGTTGAATAGCAATGGGAATTTCATTTCTACTTCCCGTTGGTAGTTTGGTGCATATTTCTTTAAACTTTTAATAGTGTTTTATTTTGAAATAATTTTATTTAAAAAGGTTTTTTATTGATTTTTTTAGAGAGAAGGGGAGAAACAGATTTGTTGTTCCACTTATGCATTCTTTGGTTGCTTCTTTAATGTATTGATTTTAGAGAGAGAGGAAGGAGGGGACAGATGGAGGGGAGAAACCCATTGATCTGTTGCTCTATGCACCCATGCGTTCATGGGTTGCTCCTGTTGAGAGCTAGGAAAGAGGGCTAGGCAATTATAAGCATTGCTAAGCAGAAAACCTCTTGAAGGTCGCCAGGATAGGGGAGAGAAACAACATTGTCGGCCAAAGTAAGGGTAAACAATACGTGATTTGCAGAGGGCTTATTCTGAGTTACAGCCAATTAGAGGGCCATAAAACTTTAGGTGCCAGACTCATCTCAGGTCTGGACCCTTATCTTTAAACTGAGGGTACAAATTAAGTGGGACAGACAGATGGTTCTTATCAACAGGAGACAGACAGATAGTTCCTCCTGACCCCAGAGCTATGCAGAGATAACCGCAACTCCCGCTTTTGTAACTTGCTTGCTTCGAGCGCGTATAAAAGAGCTCGCCTGTGAGCGTTCGGCGCGACTCCCCTTTGCAGCCTTAACGGGCACCCTGGGAGTTCGCCTCTGCGCAGGTAAAAATAAAGTACCATCTAAGTGCACTCCACACGTCTCCATTTGATTTTCTGCTCGCGTTCGGGATACAACACTCCTTGCACGTGCCCCCGCTGGAGATGGAAGCCGCAACCCGGGTGTATCCGGACGACGCTCTAAACAACTGAGCCACCCAGCCAGGGCTGTGGGTCGCTTCTGGTTTGTGCCCTGACCAGGGATCCAACCAGCAACCTGGGCGATTGGAATGACACTCTAGCCAACTGAGCTACCTGGCCAGGGCTGGAAGTAATTTTAGATGTACCAAACTGTTGCAAATATAAAAAAAGATTCTAAAATTGATAAATTGGACTTCAGAAAAATTTAAAACTTTTCTGCTTTAAACAGCACCATCAAGGAAGCAGAAAGACCCCACAGAACAGAAGCAAATCATATATTTGATAAGGGTTCGGTAACCAGAATACTTAAAGGAACTCTTAGAGCTCAGAAAAAAAAAACAAAAACCCCTCAAAAGAAAAAAAACTGGGCAAAGGATCTGAATAGAAACTTCTTCAAAGAAAATACAGACAATAGCGATTAAGCACATTAAACAAAAAAGGTCAACTTCGCTGGCCATTAGGGAAATGCAAATCAAAGCCACCCTTAGATACCACTTCACATCCTCTATCGTGGCTGTAATCAGAAGGACAGACAGTTACAATTTTGCTGAGGATGCGAGACGTTGGAGGGATGAAAAATGGTGCAGCTACTTTGGAAAAGTTTGGCAGTTCCTTAAAAAATTAAACAGAATGTATGACCTAGCAGTTCCATTCTTAGGTATGTACCCAAGAGAAAATAAGACATGTCCATACAGAAACTTAAATATGTGTTTTTTTAAGGTGCATTTTTCATTCTAGTCAAAAAGGTCAAAACAACCCAAATGTTGACTGGATAAACGAGTCAATATATATTGTGATATATGCACACAGGGAATCTCTTTGGCAATAAGAAGGGATGAAGTACCGCCACAACACGGATATGTGGGGTTACTGGGGTCGTCATAACCAAGTATCACGAACTGTGGCCTAACAGAAAGGTTTTGGGGGGTAGAAGTCTGAAATCAAGTGTTGGCAGGGTCGGCCCCTCTGAGGGCTGGGCGGGAGAATCCTGCAAGCCTCCCTTTCCGCTTCTGGGCCTCAGGCCTCCCTGGGCTTGTGTTCTTCCCGTGTCTTCAGACCATCTTCACACCTGCCTCTGTGCCCAGGCTCCCGCTTTTTATGAGAACTCAGTCACGTTGGGTTAGGCCCTCCCATCACCTCCTCTTACCTTGCTATCTGCAAAGATCCAGTTTTCAAATAAATTCACATCCACAGATACTAGGCATTAGGATTTCCAAATCTCTTTTTGGGAGGGGAGACAGTTCAATGTATAACAGTGGACAAACGTTGAACACATAATGCGAAGGTCAGATGTGGTATGATTCTGTTTATATGAACTGTTCAGAATGGGCAGCTCCGTAAAGTCAGAAGGTAGTTGAGTGGTCGCCTAGGGCTGAGGGAGCTGGGGAGTAGTCAGTGATTGCTCGTGGGAAAATTTTCTGTCTGCGAAGCTCTTTAAAATGTCAGAACGACGATGCACAGAGTTCTTGTACACCCTTCACCTGGTTCACTGCCACACAGCCGTGTAGTAGGACGGCAGCAGAGCTGTCCAGAACGGCCACAGCTGTGCAGTGCTGCGGACTGTCCACAGGCCTTATCCCAGTCGCGCTAACTCACTGTGCCCTTCCTCGGGGCAGGATCCGGCTGGGGATCCCGTGGGCATTGTTCATCCTGCCACTCCAGCTTCCTGCAAGTTTAGACAATTCATTGCTGTTTCTTTGTCTCTGGACACGTTTGCAGTATCGGAAAGTCATTTTGTAGCATGCCCCTCCACCTGGCTGTTGTGGTTGAGATGGGGGTCACGCGTTTGCAGGAGACTGTGGCAGCAGTGACGAGTGCCCTGCTCCGTGCGCCAGGCGGTTCAGAGGGTGCACGGCCTTGACAAGGATGACTGGGTAAGCCTGACCACTCTGTTGGTATTTCTCAGATTGCCCCGTTGTAAAGCTTTTAAAACCTCACTTTAAATAAGTAGCTTTAGGGAGAAACTTTGAGACTTGTACTAATATCTTCTTTTTCAAAGATTTTTTTAAACTTATTTTTAGAGGGGGAGGGAGAGAGAGAGAAACATCAATGTGTGGCTGCCTCTCATGCACCCCCACTGGGGACCTGGCCCACAACCCAGGCACATGCCCTGACTGGGAATCGAACCGGCAACCCTTTGGTTTGCAGGCCAGTGCCCCATCCACTGAGCCACACCACCCAGGGCAGTAAATATCTTGTTTTATCATACTTTCATCCACTAGTTTTAGGTGCCATTCTTGCCTACAGTGGTGGTGAATGTGATGTTTACCACGTGCTCATTCCCTATTTCTCATTTACTTGCCATGTTTATTAAGTGGCATGTTACTGAGAGGAGGAGCTGCCTTTTCTCCCCCATTTACTTCTGTTGTTTATGTAAGTATGGCCTCCTGGGTACTGGTGCCGTCTGTGTCATCCCACCTGTGTCGCTCCACCTGTCTCAGATCTGGTCATTGAGAGGTGGTGAGAGGGCCTGTGGGATGGCCCCGCACCAGGAAGAAGGAAGCTGGACCCCAGCCATCCCACCTCCTCGTGCTCGGTCCCCTGTGTAATCTCTCCTTGAGGGGGGGCTGGATGTGGTGGCATTTCTAATGATGAGCAAAGGTGATGAGATGTCACTTCTCGGACGAGGGTACAGAGAAGACTGGCTTCCACTTTCAGCCTCCTCTCCTCTCTCCTTCCCCTGATGGAGCTGGCGGCCGGGACATGAGCTGCCCTCTGCAGATGTCCTGCGCCACGGGACGGGTCGGGGCCTCCTGGGAACAGCCGGGAAAGACAGGCCTCCAGTCCCCAGCCCTCAGAACCTAATCCTGCTGACACCACGTGAACGAGCTTGGAAGCGGGTCCCGCCCCATTCACACGCTGCAATGGTCCTGGCTGACAGCTTGACTGCCATCCCCTGAAAAACCTCGAGCCAGAGGAACTTGATTAGTTTGCTGTGACTTCCGTAAGAACACGGACTGGGGGCTTCACCGTGGAGCTTGTTTCCTCAGAGCTCTGGAGGGCAGAAGTCCAGGAGGAGGGGGTTTCTGGCGAGGGCTTTCTTCCTGGTGTGTGCACAGTCCCTTTCTTGCCTCATGTCCACGCAGTCTTCCCTTGGAGCATGTACACAGGGAGGGGCGGGCGGGCAGAGTGCTAGCGCTCTGGTGTCTCTTATAAGGACGCTGGTCCGATGGGACCTCATTTAACCGTAACTATTTCTCCGAGGCCCGTCTCCCAGTGTAGCCGCACTAGAGGGTAGGGCTTCACTGTATGAACTTAGGGGGAAAGAAACACCTGGTCTGCAACAATGACGAGGGGCTGCATGCCTCCCCCACCTGGGGTCAGGAATGAGGCAGGCTTGTGCTCCCTGCTACAGCCCCACATTGTACCGGAGGCTCTAGCCATGTCCACGGGGCCAGGAGAGAATTAAAAGGCAGGTCTTTATCCCCAGATGACATGCTTGTCCACACACACAACCTGAGGGAGATTACAAGCAGGTCCTAGAGCTACCCACAGGTCAGTTGTGATGCAGGACCAGTAGACTGTGTTTCTATGTGATAGCAACACACAGTCAGAAATTGGGAAAAAAAAAAAAAAAGGGCCCTGGCTGGTGTGGCTCAGTGGATTGAGTGCCGGCCTGCAAACCAAAGGGTCACTGGTTCAGTTCCCAGTCAGGGCACATGCCTGGGTTGCGGGCCAGGTCCCCAGTCACACGAGAGACAACCACACATTGTTTCTCTGCCTCTCTTTCTCCCTCCCTTCTCCTCTCTCTAAAAATAAATAAATAAAATCTTAATAAAATTTTCTTTTAAAAATCGATTTTGCTAATCTCTGCCTTTTGATTGAACAATTTAACCCATTTACAGTTAAAATAATTATTGACGAGAAAGAACTCACTGCCATTTTGCTATTCTTTTAAATATCCTTCCAGCTGCAAACAGAACCAAAGTTGCTCCCTCCCCACCTATCCCCCGTGCCCCCCAGCAAAGAACCTGGGTTAACGGGACCTGGAACACTAACCCTTTCAAAAGCGGAGGACCACCCTGTGGTGACGCCCCTTGACCACCAGTGGTCAAGCTCTTCCAGGTAGAATGGCCTTCCCTGCGCACCCCAACCCTGTTCCACATCCGGGTTCCCATTTCCCAGGCCCCGCATCCTCACCGCCTTGAAGTGCAGCCCAGGGCCACCAACTCCGGCCCTGGGGAGGGCGGGGGCGAGAGCAGGGAAAGACGCCAGAGGCCGCTCCTGCGGGGTCAGAGACGCTCGTTCTGCCTGGAGTGTTCGCTTGGTTGCTGGAAACCTTAGGCTCTTTTTCGAAGCCCCGAAAATGAGAGCGTGGCCCTCCCTAGTCTGCCATTTTGCGGAATACTGGTTTTTAACCCATCAAATTGGCCATGATAGGGAACGATGTGAAATTTA
Organism: Desmodus rotundus; assembly: GCF_022682495.2. NCBI lineage: Eukaryota > Metazoa > Chordata > Mammalia > Chiroptera > Phyllostomidae > Desmodus > Desmodus rotundus. Next base: position 155,893 of record NC_071392.1, on the reverse strand, counting down.
TAGAGGGTTTTGGGAAGCTAGCGCCGTCCTCGGTGTCGGAGACGGCGCTGGGAGAGCGGGCTGTGTGTGTGTGCGCGCGCGCGCGTGCGCCAGTACCCGTGTGTGTGCAGAGACGTTTGTATCGGAAAAGATTCAAGAACACTGTATCCCCTGACCCAGAAATTCAACGCAGAAACTTGGCTGAAGGAAATAGTCGCGGCACGTGGGGACGGTCGCGTCCGCAGGGTCAGGACCCCGGACCCAGCACGAAGTGCCGGCTGCGCGGACGACGGCCCACCGCGCAGTGGAACGCCACACACCCGCGTGTCCGTTTCCGTGAACTGACACCGCTCAGTATTTTAAACTACGTCTTAAAACCAACAACGTTACTGTAGCGAAACCATGCGGCCTCTCTCACTCCCGTGGTTGCCCGCTCCCCAAACTCTTCCCAGCCCCGGTCCTACCAGGTTTGCGCCTCCTCGCTCGCCCCCCACTTCGGCCCCACCCCGCGCCCCCGCCCCGCCCCGCCCCGCCGCCCGCAGCGCCCGGCGGGCAGCCGGTGGCCGGCGAGGCCCCTCCCCGAGCCCGCGGCGGAGGAAGCGGAGGCGGCGGCGGCAGCGCGGAGACCTCGCCGCGCTCATGGCGTCGCCCGGGTGAGTGCGGCGCTCGGGCGCCGCCGGGGCCTCTGCTGGGCCAGGGAGGGACAGGGCGCGGGGCGGGGGCGCGCTTCCCTCCCGGGCCTCCGCCCGCCAGGCCCCGAGGCCCCCTCTGGCCGACCTTGGGCGGACGCGCCGCGGGGCCGGGCCGGGCGGGGGAGGGGAGGAGAGCGCGCCCCGGGGGCGGGCCTGCCAGTGGTCCGCTCGGCCTGCCGCCGGAAGCGGCCCAGACGCCCGAGGGGCAGGGGCGAGGGCGGGGAGGCGCGCGCGCGCCCGGCGCCCCCGGTCCCCCCTGGGCCCGGCGGCTGTGGGCCTGCCGGGGCGGGTGCTCTGTTCTGACCTCACTCCCTGATGTCGTCTCGGTGTTAAACGTTCCTTCCTCTAGGAAACGACAGTGCCAGGCAGTTTGCAATTTTAAAAATATCCTGCTTGCAAAATAAAACCTCATTAATTCATTATGATCACTTTTTATTTTGGTAATTTAAGTCATGAAAGCTGGGAATGACAGTCCAGCTCCTCCCTTCACGTCCGGGCGGGGGGGTAGGGGATTGGACTCAAGGTCACTGCTGCAATTGGTAAAACCCGCCGTTTGGCTGCGTCCGCTTCGCAGAGGGCGTAGACCTCCTGCTGGGTGCGAGGGGATTCAGGCCACTCATCTCCCCACCTCACAGGAGGTGGAGGTGGCTCTGGGGACAGCAGCTGGGTCCGACGCCAGCTGTCATGGCATTTCCCGTCCACTGGCTGTCTTTCTAGGCCCCGGGCAGCAGTGGTCCAACTACCCAGTACTTTGAGCTCATAAATAGAATAAACAAGGGCCCATCCCTCACAGGCCTGGCTGATTCACCCAGGGACCAAGGTCCCACTGCGTCCAGCCCGAAGGGTGAGGCAGCAGGCAAGGGGCTGAGCCTGTGTGGGGAAGCCCTGAGGCCTTTTAAAAAGTGATGGTGCGTTTGGCATCCAAGCCCACCACTGTGTAGACCTGTCGGAAGTGGACCTAGCGCCAGGCTGCTGTGTCCTTCTGTGAGGCAGCAGGCCCTAAATGGTGTCCCTGTGGAAGGTGGCACTGGCTCAGACTTGATCCCTGTAGTTCCAACTGTTTGTGAAGAACCCCATGAGTCTGAAGTTGACACAAACCTGTAATTTTCTGAGGGGTACCCCCTGCAAAGCTGAGGTCGCAAAATCTTTAGTATACTTGATGTCATTTCACAGAGAGAACGATGCACTTATGCTCTGTACAGATCTGGGGACAGTCCACACCTCTGGACCTGGCTTTCTGAGACCCTCCGTCCTCCGTGGGTCAGCCTACCAGCAGAGTGGGGTCCGGGCAGGGGTGGGAAGCGCGCCGGGATCTCTGATGGGCTGCGTCCGGAGGGGCCTCCGAACCTGCTTCCCGGGAGCGTGTTGTGGAGCCCTGTGCAGGTGCTTGGCACATACAAAGTTACCGAATCTTCACAACGGCCCGATCGGGAAGTCCTGTCGTACCCCCATGGTGCAGGTAAGGAAACTGAGGCCCAGCCAAGAGTTTAAATCACAACTTGGTGTAAAACGACCGCATCAAGGATGGTTGATTTAAATGTGGCAATGTGGCTGCTGAAGCGCACTCGGAACTGCCGGGCTCTGCGTTCTGCCCTGACCGTGGAGCAGCCTCAGCGCCCCTCCGGCGCGCTCGCGTGAAGCCGAAGTCAGGGTGTGTGCTCGCCGTTCGTCGCAGGAAGAAGCAGTGTTAGCACAGCAGTTGTCCCTTTGGTTATGGCTTTACAAAAGATGGCTGAAAATGAAGAATAGAAGTGGCCGTTCCCTTGAAAGAAGGGCTCCAGTCTGAGGTGGTGCTTTCCTAGACCCACCTGCCAGAGAAGGCCTTTTCCGTTGCAGTTCAGCTGTGGTGGTGGCTGTAGGTTCTGTTGTTGTGGGTTCTCTACATTGTGACCTTTTTTTTAAATCCTCACTCAAGGATATGTTTCTATTGATTTTTTTTAAGGGACAGAGGAAGAAGGAGAGAGAGAGAAACATGGATGTGAGAGATGAACATAATCGGTTGCTTCCCGGACACACCCAGCCCTGGGATTGAACCCACAATCTAGGTGTGGGCCCTGACCGGGAGTTAAATCTGCAGCCGTTTGGTGAACAGGACAACGCTCCAACCGAATGAGCCACCCGGCCAGGGCTCTACATTGTAGCTTTTTATAAAATTGGTAGTTGCCTTATTTTTAAAAAGAAGCAATTAATACCTGTGCCTGGTTCACATTTCCAAAGGTGTAGAAAGGACTGAAATGAAAAATCAAGGCCCTTGCACCCTGCTCCTACGGAGAGGGTGTCCCCCAGGGGCAGGCACAGTGGGATCCCATGTCCTTGTTTTGTGCTGACCCTGAGCACATTGTGCAGCTGCCCTCGGCTCCTTCTCACGGGTGCATCAGTCTGTGAGCCCTGGAGGGTGGCCTGTTGTCACCTGTGTCACAAGTAGTTTCCATCCACCTGGCATTTGCCTTTCGACTTTACGCTACTCTGAGATTTTTAAAAAACACTGTATTTATTTATTTTTAGAGAGGGGAAAGGAAAGAGAAAGAGAGGGAGAGAAACATCGGTGTGCAACCTCTCGCGCGCCCCCAACCAGCGATCTGGCCCGCATCCCAGGCCTGTGCCCTAACCAGGAATCGAACCGGCGACCTTTCCGTCCACTGGTGCTCGGTCCACTGAGCCACACCAGCCAGGGCAGAATTTTTAAAGTATTTAATGTTTTCTTTCAGTGCTTTTTTTTGTTTCATTTTCTAATTCGACTTGTAGATGCATTTGGCATTTGTTCTGGCGAGAGGAGTCTCAGGGGTCACCTCCAGGTAGCTGCAGTGGGAAAACCCCCAGGCCCTCGTCTGTACAGGGTTTCCGGGCCCTCCCCCCCCTCCCCGGGGGTCGTGTCCACCGGCGGGCACTGCGCCTGATTCTGGGGGGGCCAGGGCTGCGTGTCACTGTCCTGCAGGGTTTTCCTCCTTCATTACTGTTCTTTTTCAGAATTTTCCTGATTATCATCGTGCGGATATTTTTCCACAGAATCACCTTATTTATAAGTGAGTTTTTCAACCTAAATTCACATATAGGCTAATTGAGGGAGAATTGTCTTACAAAATTGGATCAAGCCCTCTTTTCCCCAAACAGCCTGCCTGTTCATTTGTTCCGGCGTCTTGTTCTTTGGCATTTAGAGAGTCCTTTCCTGTGGACGTTGCACATTTGCAGCCTATGCCGTAAATGCCCCTTGTGGACGCTGTGAGTGGGAGCCTCGCAGGTTCTGACATGCTGCTCGTGCGCAGGGAGGTGGCCAGGCGCCTCCAGCTCTCCGTGCTACCTGCTTGCCGTTGGTTTCCCGTCCGTCTTGGGTTTTCAGGTCTTTCTTTCTGTGGATGCAGAGTGGGTCAACGCTGCCTTTGTTGAGGGTGGAGGGTCTGTCTTTAGGGAAGGAGCTGACCGTGGTCTGTGCAGCGTGGTGGAGGGCGGACGCCCTGGGCCCTGCGGCGAGCCTTCCAGCCCTGTGTCTGTGTAGCAGCATGGGCACCCAGCTCTTGCCCCGCTCAGCCCTGCTCACCCAGACCCTCCCACCTCAGGCGGTGCAGCCCCTGAGCTGGGAACCTGGAGGCCCCTGCACTCTGCCTTCCTCACATGCTCTGGCCACTCTGCTGAAGTCCTTTGCAGAGACTTCAGAGCCTCACCCCTGCTGTCACCGCAGGTGCTGCCACCCCAGCCTGATCTTCGCCATCTCTCGTCTGCTGTCAGCATGGGACAGGCGTGTCGCTTTGGACTCAGGGCATCCTCCGGAACCAAAGCCAGTCTTTTCTCCTGGCCTAGGAGCCCTATCTCCTCTGCCCTCCCACAGCCTCCCTGCTGCCTGCTCCGTCCCAGCCGCCCAGGGCCTGGCCCACACCTCTGCCTGGACCTCTCTGCCCAGAGAGTTGTGTGGCTGGTGTGTGCGCCTCCTGCCAAGCCTGTGTGGACAGGCGCCCTGCTCCGGGAGGCCCGCCGGGAGCACCCCACGGCTGCAGCAGACTGTCCGTCCCGTTCGCTGTACTTTACATCTTCAGTCCTCTCTTGGAGATGTAAAGATTGGTCCTGAACCCAATGACCGGTGTCCTCAGAAGATGCAGAGAAGAAACAGACGCTTGAGGGGAGAACACACGGGAGGACGGACCTGTGGATCCTCTGTCCAGAGCCACCCTCACTGTGTCTGTTTGTCCAGTGCTGGGACGGCACCCCAAATGGGGGCTTAAAGCAAGGCCATCTCTTCCCTGGTAGTGCTAGGTGCAAGGAGTCCACCCTGAGGGGTCCGCGGCTGGTTTCTTCTGGAAGCGTCTGCGCCTCACCGAGCATCCGGTGTCCTTGCATTGTAGATGCGTCACTGTGGCCCCGGCCTCCCCGTGTCTTTCTTCCTGTCTCTCCAGATGTTCCTCTTCCAAGGGTACTAGCCATCGCACGGGGCCGCCGACCCCAGTGTGACCTCACCTTTGCTTAATTAGTTCCAAATAAGGTCCCATCCCAGGCACTGGGCTAGGACTTGCACATGTGTTTGGGAGGATTTGAAAGTGTTTGTATGAACCTGAGGCTTTGTGGGTGGAGTAACTGGCTTTGGGTTTTGTTTTGTTTCGGGGCCCAGATGTGGAGCTGGATGAGGAAGTGGCAGGGTTGTTTTATTTATTTATTTTTAGAGAGAGGGGAAGGGAGGGAGAAAGAGATGGAGAGAAGCATGGAGTGTGTGGTTGCCTCTCACTTGCCCCCAACTGGGGACCCGGCCCACAATCCAGACCTGTGCCCTGACTGGGAATCGAACTGCGACCCTTGGGTTCGCAGGCAGGTGCTCAGTCCCCTGAGCCGCACCAGCCAGGGCTGAACCCCTGTTTTATCAGCAGTGGGCTCAGATGGGGTCAGAGTTCTTAGTGCTCTGCGGGACAGTGACTGGACAGCCATGTCCACAGTGTCCACCAGGAGAGGGCCGAGGGCGGGCCCCAGGGACACGTGGGACAGCAGGCGGTCCGGGGAGGGGGCTGGGCGCACAGTTTGTCCTGCTGGTGAAGTGAGTGGAGCGGGATTGCTTGTCCCGGAATGACCTGCTCCAAACTACAGTGGGCTGTGGCTCAAAGGGGCCCCTGGTTGTCGGGCCCCGTGAGGCTCCCCGGTCGTACTGTGGCCCCGACTCCCCACTCACACACCATTCTCACAGCCTTTCGGTTTCATTAAATAAGGACATGCTTCTGCTGCTTAAAAGACCTCAAATAAGACAGAACAAACTGATACACGACCTAGAGGTAACTAACCACTACTAACTTTTAAAACTTTTTATTTAGTAATAATTTCTGCTGAGAGATAAATTATAAAAGTGAAAATTCCCCTATTCTTGGCACTTCAGCTCATTTGCTAGTCTCATTTCTCATTCTTTCCCTCCCTGCTGTCTCTGTGTGTGTAGGTGTGCACCCTCACACGTGAGTGTGCATGCGTGCCATTTTCCCGAAGCATCACAGAATAAGCCGCCCACCTCCTCCCCCACTGTGCCCTTCAGCCCTCGGCGTCTGCTCGCTGCGAGTCGAGATGCTCTTTCGTAACCATGGTGCTGTCACCACTGTGCGTGAACTCAGCGCTGACAGCGCCCACACTCCAGCGTGGTCAGCGGGCCCCGAGGTTTGTCCCTGTGCTCCCAGATCCAGTCTAGTGTGAGGAGTGGCACTCTGTTTTCCTGTCTCATCAGCACCTCAGTCGAGGACATTTCCCCCTTTTTTGTCTGCCATGACACTCACACTTTGGGACAACACAGTGCTCTCCCCCATGGAGCCTGAAGTTTCACTTTGGGTTTGTCCACATGACCTGGTCCAGGCTCTGCGTTCCCAGTGGGAATCCTGCACAGGTGATATTGGTCCTTTCTCAGGGACCATGGTGGGGGCCACACAATGGCCCTGTGTCCCCGTTGTCCCTGGCTTTGACCACCCACTGAGGCAGAGCTGCTGGTTTGCTCCCTGGTACCGGGGAAGCAGCCTGTGAGGAGACGTTGTTCCCCGTGTGCGTTTCTGTATGAGGCTTGGTGTTGGTTGGTGCGTCCCGGTGGTGAGGGTGGCAGGTGGTGCTGTCCCAGCGGCCACGGCCCCACGGCTGCTCTGCCAGGACGAGAGCCCTCTCCCCCGCTTGTCTGTGTGTGTAGTATCTGCATGCGCCACGAATGCCCGCTCTCAGTGGCTTCTAATTAATTACTGCACTCGGTGCTGTCCACGCTCCGTCGTCCCAGACACGACGGTGGGACCCCTTCACTCGGACCACCGTGTCTGGTGACGTGCCCCAGCCCTTTTCGAGCTCGGTGTAGTTTCTGGAATTAGATGCTTGAGCTGCTCTGGTTCTTCCCTGCACCAGGCCTGGCGTCAGCCATTTCCCCACAGAGACCTGCTGTCTTGTAGCGAAGATTTTAAAGGGTGCTTCTGCGGCCCTTTCAAGGGGACAGAGCCAGGAAACCCACACATGTGCACGCAAACCTGCAGACATGCGTGTGCACAAGCGTGTCCCGGGTGGCTCTGTGAGTGTGTTGTCTGACCCCTACTCCTCACTCACGGGACCGTGCTCACACCTCCTGGGACGCACCTCGAACAGTGGCTTCTGAAGTGGACCGTGCGCACTTCTCAAACCTACCGAGAAGAATTTGAGGCCATCGCTGCCTGCTCACCTGGTCCACTTGTGGCGAACACCTGCAGGGCCCCCCCCCCACCCCCCCCCGCCCCTTGCAGACGCACGGGGAGCCGTGTGCCCTGGCCTGGCTGCCCTGACAGCCTGTGCGTGTTTGTCAAGGGATGAGGCCCATGGGTGTTTTGTGATGGTTGCAGAATATGACCGCAGCAGAATTCCCTGTTACTGGACTTTGATTTGAAACATGTCCAAGTTTTTGCTGTGATATATAAGGCTGGCATCAACATCTTTGTAACTAAATCTTAATTGTTTCCGTAGGACGGAAGTGGAATTACTGGTCAGAGGGTAGGTATATTTTCATGTCTTTCTCGATGGCTGTGTCTGTGTCCCAGCTGGTAGTTTCTGGGAGGGCTGGCGTTTCTTCCACATGGCTGTGCCCCAGACCCGCCCTGGGCTCCTTCAGAAGCAGGGATGTCCAGGCCTGGACTCAGAGCCTCTGAGGTTCTGGTTCAGGGCTCTGGGCTTCGACCAGGATTTGTAGTTTTGAAAGGCTCCCCATGAGATTTCGATATGCTGCCAATTTGAAAGGAGAAAGTAGTATTGCATTATTTTAATTATAACGTTCTTCTGAAATTGTTTCAGACAGTCAGATTTGGCGGAAGTGGCCCCAGAAATCAAAGGCCCTGACAGACAGGCGGCGGCGGCTGGCGCAGGTAAGGCAGGTGCACTGCTTCCCACAGCCCGCCCCGGCCTGGGGCGCACAGACTGAAAATCTAAGAAGCCTAAGGCTTTGCTGTTCCTTTTACAAGTGTATTCCATCTAGGGGTCTTTTAAACACTCCCCTGTACATTGTTCCAGATGGGACCCCGCGTCAAACAGGTGGCAGCCCCACCGGGACGCTGCCCTGCAGCCTGAGCTTCGTAACACGTGTCCAGGTGACCATCTGGTCCCCACCCCGGGCACGGCTGAGAGGGGCCGCTGTACTTTCTGGGGACCACAGGTGCAAACTGGAACTGTCCTGGCAGACTGGGGCTTGTGGACTTTCTGGCCACGGTCCCTATTAGCTGGTTGTTCTTTCTCTGGACATTGTTGGGGTGGCAGCTGCCCCTCGTGACTTCAGCTGTAAGGTGTGGCCACCTCCAGGCGTCCTAGTTTCTCTCAGTCACTCATTTTGGGTGCACCTGTCAGTAATTTGGTGCTTCTCCAAATGAATGTGTTCAATTGGCTAGTAATAGTGTTATGCAAAATACAAATACAAATACCAAGTAAATACAAATATTTACTCAATGAGTTAGGACCTCACACCCACTAGAATGGATACTATCAAGAAAACAAAAAAAAACCCCATGTTGGCCAAGGTGTAGCAGACTTGGAGCCCTCGGGCACTGTGGGTGGGAACGTGAAAAGGTGGAAAAGGGGAGGGGCAAGGGGGCCTTGCTGCAGGGGCTGGGAGGAGATGTGGAGAATTCCTCAGTGGCCCCAGAGCTTAACTTTCAAGTGATGGAAATGTTTTGTAACAAAGTAGATTAGTGGAGATTGCACGGTTTGGTGACTATGAACGGCCACAGGGTTATTCGTTATAAAATGGTTTTCTTCCCCAAAGGTTTTTTGTTGTTGTTGTTAAAATACACATGATATTCACCGTCCTAACCCGTTCCGAGTGTCCAGTTCAGGGACACTTGGAACACTCCCGTTGTCGTGTGTCCGTCGGCACTGCCATCCCGTGGCTGCGCTCGCCCTGGGAGCGAGAAGTCTGCTACCCATTGCACCGTGCCTGCCCACTCGCCGCTGGCGCCCTCCGCTCTGCTTTCTGTGTCTGTGGTCAGACCGCCGCAGCCCCGCCTGGAAGGGTTCCCACAGGGCTGTCTTCCTTTGACCGGCTCGTGTCCCTCCGCGTGCGGCCCCTCCATGCTGCCGCATTCTGCAGGGCCTCCTTCTTCTCAGAGGTGGAGTAACAGGCGGCTGTGCGTGCGGGCCACGTTCTGTCGGCCCATTGGTGCGCTGACACACGGGCGGCCCCCTCGCTGCAGCTGCCGTGCTGAGCGGTGTCAGGAGCACGGTGTGCGCGTCTCTCTTCGGGACCTGTTTTCCGTGTTCGCAGGTGTACACGCCCGACGTGGCGTTGCTGGGACATGTGGGAGCTCCTGCTCGCGGGCGACACTAAGGGTGTCTGTATCTTTCTTCCAGACCTGGAATGGAGAGAAATGGAAGGAGATGACCGTGAGCTTCAGTACGGAGGTGGGAGCTCCAGGGTTTGGGACAGCCTGGGGTGGGGAAGGAGGGAATGGGCCCCTCGAGCACTGGCTGGGGTTCGATCCTCTGAACAATTGTCGAGTGGGAAACAGCAGGTTCAGAGACCAGCCGAAGCCGGCTGGTGTGCGTCCCGGCTCCCAGTCTGAGGGACACAGTCTGCCCTTTGCTGTCGCAGACGGTGCGGACGAGGCTCAGGACGGCGGCTTCCCAGCGGGTAGGTGCTTTCTCTCTCGCTTCCTCTCTGTGCCCCAGCATCCAGTCCTGTGGAAGGGAGAGGACATCCGCGCTGGTGGTCCCCACCCCCGGCTGCCTCGCAATCGCCTCTAGTGTGCTAACGCTTTATATCAACTTACGTATTAATAACACCGACAGGAAAACAACCCCCTGCGAGCTGCCTCTGTGCAGAGTGGCCCAGTGAGTTGGCACCCTAGGGTGTTACTTTTAACAGGTTCTCACAGGGGCTCTGAAGCACAGCAAAGCCTGGGAACCACCCATCTGGCCTGGTGGTTTCACTGACAGACCCGTGCAGGGGAACACCCAGGGCATGAGTGTGTAAATAGGCCAGTTTGCTCTGGCTTTTCCCCTTCATACCTAACTACTGCGCTACTTAAAAAATCACAGTTGTTCCATGTGTGATAAGACGACACCCCTGGTTTCATTCTGGCAAAACTCAGAAACCTGAACAGGAAGAGTTTCTTCTTCAGTGTCTCTCCCCAAGTCCTTCTGTTCCTGCAGCAAATCACCACCCCTGGTCCGAGTGCAGCCATGAGGCCCAAGAACCTACTAGGCGCCTGTGCAGACGGCAGGCAGAGGGTGGCTGAGGGGAGGGAGGCCACCTGTCTGGTGCTCTGAGTGCTGCTGGACGGACGGCCGAGCCCTTCCCACGAGCCTCCCCCATGACGCTTCCTCTTTGGAGAAAGGAGTAGAGTCCTGGGTAGCTACAGGATCTTTATTTATTTTGTTGGTTTACTTAACATGTAAAGTGTACTGATTATACGTAGTACGAAAATCGGTACGAGGCCATGGCTGAGACAGGGAAGCGGATGAAGCCTCTGGCAGGGCTGGGCTGCCGTGAGCAGCCGGTCTGTGAGCGTCCATGCCGTGAGGGGCGCTACATGAAGAACCGAACAAATAAGTGCAGAGTTACAATAGCCTCTAACTATCACAATACAAATGTAACCCCCATTATTGGCTTCAGACTGGCAAGACTGTTTAGCTATGGTTTGCAGCGCTCTGTACCTAGCTGTCCCTCCCTGTTTCCTTCCAAAATTCTCTGGTTACTTTGTAAAGAGAAAAGAACAGGAGCAGGAAGATCAGAGTGATTTAGTGATCATGTTACCTGTGGGACATTCCCGGTGACGGGGAGAGGGGAGCCCACTGCTGGCCCGAGTGTGGCAGCAGCACAGGGTGTGCTGGGGGTGAGGGTGGGGAGTGCAGCTGCCCACACATCTGGGTGCATGGCTGGTCACCCAGCCCGTTGACTCAGTGCTGCCAGAGCCTGTGGGCTTCCAGAGCAGGCGGACATGTAGACTTCTGCAGGGACCCCAGTTCCTGTCCTCTTTCCTCTGGAATAACCCACATGACCCCTGTGTTTGCATCTGTGGGGTGGGATTTGCATGTGTCTTGCTCTCAGGTGGCCCAGGGGCCCTGCGTCCTGCTGTATTAAGGGGGCCGCCCCCCTCCATGCCCCCTCCCTGCCTCTGCCCAGGCCCCTGCCTGCACGCGAGCACTCACGCCTTCATTTCCCTCCACAGTGGAGAGGAGCCGACTGCAGGAGCTGCTGTCGCTGCTGGGACTCGAGACTCACCAGGTCCAGAAGCTCGGCCTCCAGGACGCCCTGCAGATTAGCAGTGGCAGTGTGAGGAGCTGGGCTCCTCAGGCTCCCAGGGACCTGCCCTGGAGCTGCCTCAGGAAGCTGCAGGCCCTCCACGCCGAGGCCCGGAGCACCACCGTGGTGCTGGACCTGCCCCCGGACGCCCGGCCTGCGGAGAAGGAGAGCCAGATGGAGGAGGAGGTCATCTACTGGGACTCAGCTGATGACATCTCCGCGGACATCTACTCCTTCTCGGAGCTGCCCACCCCCGACACGCCTGTGAACCCCTTGGACCTCCTCTGTGCCCTTCTGCTTTCCTCTGATGCTTTCCTGCAGCAGGAGATCCTGCTGAGAATGTCTCTCTGCCAGTTCGCCCTCCCACTGGTCCTGCCCGACTCGGAGAACCACGCCCACACCTTCCTGCTGTGGGCCCTGCGGGGTGTCGTGCGGACGTGGTGGGCACAGCCCCTGAGGACTGTGGGCAGCCTCTGGGAGGACAGCGTAGTCCTGCCCCGGGCGCCCACCTTCGCCTTTGTGCGCATGGAGGTCAGCAGCAACTCCAAGTCCCAGCTGCTCAACGCCCTGCTCAGCCCGGGCCACCGGCAGCGCGACTGCTTCTGGCACCGGGACCTGAGCCTGGGTACCAGCTCCCGGGAGATTGCAGACGGGCTGGTGGAGATTTCCTGGTTCCTGCCCAGTGGCCGGGAGGACCTGGACCTTTTCCCGGAGCCTGTGGCCTTTCTGAACCTCAGAGGTGACATTGGGTCTCACTGGCTGCAGTTCCGGCTCCTGACGGAAGTGTCTTCGGCCGTGTTCATCCTGACCGACAACATCGGTGAGAAGGAGTACAGACTGCTGTCCTCGGTGAAGGGGTCGGCCACCAAATTCTACTTCATCCTGAGCCCCTACCGCGGGAAGCGGAACTCAAACCTGCGGTTCCTGAACCGGCTGGTGCCCGTACTGAGGATGGACCACTCCCACGTGCTCGTGAAGGTCAGCAGCACTGACGGCGTGCGCTTCCTGCGAAGGGTCCGCTCCATCCTGGCGCAGGTGGCCCGGGCCCCCTGCAGACGGGTGTCGGTGGAGGACATGGCCCACGCAGCCCGCAGGCTGGGGCTCAGGGTCGACGAGGACTGCGAGGAGTGTCAGCGGGCGAAGGGCCGGATGGAGCGCATCACCAGGGACGTCAGAGACTCGGACGCCTTCCTCCGGGAGGAGCTGAGGCTGCAGGGGGAGCTGTGGCGAAAGGTGGCCTGGGTGGAGAAGGAGCTGTGCCGGGCGCAGTGGGCTGGGGACCCGCCGGACAAGCGCCTGGCCGAGCTGAGGCACCGGCTGCTGGAACTCCGCGCGCAGCAGAATGGCCACAACCCGGCCGGGGGTGTGCAGGAGTTCATCGCAGGCGTCAGCTGCCCCTCCCTGGGCGAGAGGCAGTATTTCCTGAGGTGGATGGAGTGGGGGCTGGCTGGGGCAGCCCAGCCGAGGCCGAGGCAGCCTCTGGAGACGGTTCTGACACTGAGGCCGAAGCAGGGTGGGGCCGGGGCCCTCCGTGAACACCTCTGGCCGGAACCCCTGGGGGTGGAGCACTTTCTGCGGGAGATGGCGCAGTTTTACGAGGCAGAGAGCTGCCTGGTAGAGGCAGGGAAGCTGCCGGTGGGCCAGAGGCGATTTGCCCACTTCCCAGGCTTGGCCTTGGAACTGCTGGTGAGGGGGCTGCCCCTGGAGCTGATCGATGGGAGCACGCTGAGCACCCCCCTGCGCTGGGTCACGGGGCTTCTGAAGGAGCTGCACGGGCGCCTGGGGAGGCGGTCACGGCTGGTGGTGCTGTCGGCGCTGGGTGTTCCGGGCACGGGGAAGTCCACTCTCCTCAACACCATGTTCGGGCTTCGGTTTGCCGCAGGCAGGGGCTACGGTCCTCGAGGGGCCTTCATGCAGCTCGTCACAGTGGCCGAGAGCTTCAGCCAGGACCTGGGCTGTGACCACATCCTGGTGATAGACTCGGGGGGGTTGATAGGAGGTGCCCCAGCCACCGCCGGTGAGCGCTTTGAGCTGGAGGCCTCCCTGGCCACTTTGATTATGGGGCTGAGCAACGTCACCGTGGTCAGTTTAGCTGAGACGAGGGACATCCCGCCGGCTGTTGTGCATGCGTTTCTGAGCCTGGAGAAGACGGGGCACATGCCCAATTACCAGTTTGTGTGCCAGAACCTGCACGACATGGTCCCCGGCCCAAAGCTGCGGGAGAGGAGGCCGCTGCTGGAGCAGCCTGCAGATGGGAGTCGAGCTGCCGCCCAAGTGGACAAGCAGGGAGACAGCCTTCGGACGCTGGCAGGCCTGGCCTTCTGTGACCCTGAGAAGCAGCACATCTGGCACATCCCTGGCCTGTGGCATGGGGTGCCCCCCATGGCCACCGCGAGCCTGGGGTACAGTGAAGCCGTCTTGGAGCTGAAGAGATGCCTGCTGGAGAATATCAGGAACGGCCTGTCGAACCCCAGTAAAAACATCCAGCAGCTCATTGAGCTGGTCAGACGGCTGTGAGTGCTGCTGCTCTGGGGGGCGTCCACCTGGGGCTAGCGCCCTGCCCATTTGAGAAGGTAAAAGAGTGAAAGTGGGGCCTGGAGTTTCCTAAACAGCCTAACCAGCGGGGAGAGGAGAGAGGCAGCGGGTGGAGTGACCCTGGGGCCGCCGCACACAGAGCTCTGTCCCAGCTCCTTGGATGCCTGGCGGTAGGGCGTCTTCGTCTGCACGTGGAGCAGAGAGCGGCCTCCATCCCTGCATCCGGGCGCGTGGGTCCCCACGAGAGGGGTCGGGAAGGGCCCCAGGGAGCAGACAGGCTCTCCAGTGCCTGCAGGTCCGTGAGTGCCGGTGTGGGGACGCATGGTTCCAGCCTTCCCCACCCTCGCCCTGCTCGCTCTGCCACACCCCACTCCCCACATCATCTTGTGTGCCCCCCAACACGGGCGTGGCTTCATGGGACTGGCCCGAGTCTGCCCCTCCCCTGGACAGTGAGCTCTTGGGAGGCGGTGCTGTGTGTCACCCACCTTTGTCACCCTGGGGTCTGGCGCACTGCAGGCACTTTAATAAAGTTTGTGAAACGAGTGACCACCTGGGTGAGAGTGATGGCCGCTCCTCTTCGGCCTTGATGTGCCTGTTACCTCCGCGGGGACCACGTCTGTCTGAGGGAGGGCTGCAGGGTGGGCCCCGGGAGAAGGTCCCGCCCAGGCGGACACTGCGACAAGGAGCCAACGTCATTGCAGTCACTGCGGATGGGTGTCACCATCACGGTCCCATTCTGTAGCGAGGACGGGCCCCAGAGCAGGGGACCTGCATGGGCAGAACTGGTAGGATGCTGCTGCCCTCAGCACTGGGCCTCCGCTTCCTGCCTGCCCTGCCCAGCCCTGCACGCCAGCCCTTCATTTCACTGTGGTGCTCCCAGGACCAAGCATCCCACCTGCCACCATTAGAGCCAGAATTTGGGGGCCCTCCCACCTTGATTCTCCAGGTAAAGTCTTGGCCTGTACTGGCCCTTACCAAGGCCCCCTTGCTGAGCCTTGGAGCCCAGTCCCAGCCGTGTCACTAAGCAGGGACTCTTGGCTTAGGCGTTGGGGCCTCGTTCCGTCTGTGTTGTGTGGCTTCAGGAAAACTCAGCCCCGAGGTGGAAATCAGGAGTGCTCCCTGTCCTTTACTCCTTTTGCCAGACTTGGGGAGAGAGCTGTCTGGCCTGGACCCCTTCTGGAACCTGGGACACCCGCGTGGGTTCTGTGAGCCTCTGGACTTGGGTGACGGGCAGAGAACTCGGGAAACCTGATCTTCTAATAAATTTAGGGAAACGCTTTCCCTTCTGAAGCTGAGAAAGAATACGTAATCCTCAGTCACCAGAAGCCCATCTTTCTGGGTTGTTAAATAACACAAGTTTTAAGTTGTTAGTTCCCCTGGAAATACCCCAGGCCTCCCATTCCTTTTCCCCCTGGGGTCATGGGTCTGCCCAGATGCTGCCCCCGCACAGTGGGAGGTCACCCCAGTGTTTCTGGGCCCCAGCGGAGGCACTGGAAACCCGCCTTAGAACTGTGGAGTATCAGCCAGGTCTCTTTAAAATCGACGCTAGCCCTTCCTGAAATCTGAAACAGGGAATCCAGCCATGCGGGTTCCTGCCTCATCCAGGGTTCTTCACTTGGGGGTCTATCCGTTGTCCAAAGTTAAGTTTCAGTCATTGAATTACTGAGAATTAGATGTGTGCTTTTTCTTCTGGGGAAAGCATTCATAGCTTTCAACAGTTTCAAAAGGACACACTTGTCTTTCTTAATGATACATGAAGCGGTGTCTGTAATTGACGTTATCTTAGTTTTACTGAAACACAGTACCCAGCAGGGCTGGTGGTAGAAAGCTGATAGGGTGGCTCTCCCCAGCTCCCCGACAAGAGTTCGCCCAGGAGAGAAAAATCCTTTCTCTTTTTTCTGAATCAGTAGTGGAAAAAAAAATATTTTGGTCATAAACCTATCCTGACTTCCTCAGACATCAACAAACCTAATTCAGAGTGTGGCTTTACAAGCACTGGTGAGACAGGACAGCAGAAGAGAGCGTCAAGGTGTTCTCGCTCCTGGAAGTGGTGACTCTCCACGCCCGCCCCCCCCCCCCGCCCCCCCCAGCACCCATGTGCCTGGGCCTCCTTCCACCTGCCCTTGGCCCTGTCCGCAGGCACTTCTCCCTCAGGACAGCCTCTGGTGGCAGCCCCACTTCTACTCCACCACTTGAGGGGGCGGGGGCCTGCGTCTGCTTTTCCACCCTCCCCACTGAGCTCCCTGCTCCCTGCGGCAGGCAGCGCACCCCAAAACCAAAGGCAGCAGGGCAGGCTTGGGACCTAACCCACTGAACCAAGCCGCTTCTGTGCCCCAATAGTGGAGGGGTGGGGTGGGGAGGGAGACATGGGGCCAGAGCCCTGCTGGCTGCCCGGACGAGAAGGCAGAGGACGGAGCTTTAACTCGGGCGCAGCAGTGGCTTGGTGGAGTGTCCGGGATGGAGCTTGGAGGCTCTGGGATTCTTCTTGGAGAGTGGGTGGGTTACGAGGGGAAAACGAGCCACCCAGAGTGGTGAAGGCCATACGTTTACAGAACAGCAAGTGATGGCAGTTCTGAGGGTCAGTCAGTCTTGTGAGGAGAACCAACGTGAGTGGGGAGGTCTGGGCTGACTCCCAAGCCTACAGCCAGGTGGGCGGTGCTGGCGGGGGCGGCCCTCCCTGAGGCTGGATGCTGGTGAGTTCAAGGAAATAAAGGCCATGTTTCGCCAGGCTGTGCCTGTCCAGGGGCCCAGAGGCCCCCTCTCACACAGTGTCTCCCCTGGCTGGCCAGTGCTCTATCTAATACAGGTGAGCCCTCGGGCTGTGAGGGACCCACTGGACAGACCCTCTCAAAGACATCCAGACCACCCAGCGGGCCCCTCTACTACCTTGCCATCCGAGGGGGGCAGACAGGGCTGAGGTCAGTCCCTTATGAGTGAGCTGGTGTAAGGAGCACCTGCCCCCCAGTGGTGCCTGCAGACCAGGCTCTGAGAGTGCCGCTCGAAGGTGGAGTTCCGGGCCCTGGTTCTCAACGCTGGCTGCCCGTGGGTCTCCCCTGAGGAGGACCCGGGAAGCTGTGGGTGGGCCCAGGGGCCTGGCACATGCAGTGGGGGTGGGAGCCTCCACTTTGACAGCGTAAAAGCGACCAACCCCTGGAGATCCTGAGGAGAGCAGAGGGCTGTGTCTGAGACAGACTGTTGTGCGGCCTCGTCTCCCCAGCACAACTGCAGACTCCCCAGTGGGCCCTTCGTGGGGGTCAGTCACTCGTAGATGCAGCTGCTCCTTATCAGGAAGCCCCCGCCCCACTCTGGGCAGTCCTCAGTGGTCTGTGCTCAGCCAGAGGAACCCAGGCCATTCCCGTCCTACATGGCTCTGAAGGCTCCCACCCACCCAGTGGGGCCGTGGGCCCTGGATACCTGCTGGCAGGTGCTCATTCTAACCTCTGGTGAGTGTCCCACCTCCATCTTCTCACCTGCCAAACCCAGACAATCCCGCCTTTGCCAGGTTTGACAGGGGAAGCAGAGTTCATCAAAACACCAGGCCTGAAAATTACAGAAAAACAAAGTAACCCATTAAAAATTTCCACTGGTGATGTAAAACAATGTTTGGTGTTAAAATTGTCCTTTTAGTTATTTTAACCATGCAAACACTCTCATGATACCTGACCCTCATCAAAGGAGCAGCTGAAGTCCTTTCTGCAGCCAGGCACAGCGTGAGCAAAGGTAAGTCCTCTGCACAGCTCATCCTTGACAAACTGCGTCAAGTTTTGTTTTGTTTTGTTTTTTTAATTTTTATTGTTATTCAATTACAGTTGTATGCCTTTTCTCCCCTTCCAAGCAGTTTTAACCTGAGGTGTCAGGTCTCCCTTGGCCTCTGAGCTTTTGCTGGTGTCTTCTTACCCAAGGATACTCCTCCCCAGTCTTTGCAAGACAGCTCGCTTTTTTGGTTGTTCTTCAGCTCTCAGCTTCTGTGCCTGTCCAGAGAGAGGCGTGATTTCAGATCCAGGGTGCAACATCTCATGCTTTTTCTAGGCTAGTTGAGTCTTCGTCCTGCTCCATACAGAGGAGGGTTTCTCATGGCTACGGATAATTCTTTCTCCTGGGAGATTTTTCTCTGCTTGGAAGGTGCTTATTAACATTCATTGCCTCTATTCACTGCTTGCCAGCAGCTCCCTGCCTAACCCCACCCCGAGGACAGTCTGAAAGGTCACCAAATGCCCCTCAGGGGCAAAGTCCACCCTGAAGGGTTGATTTCAACCAAATCAGCTTTGGTTGAAAACCACTGATCTGGAAGCTTTGATCATCTTTGGAACCTGAATCACCTTGGTATGCAGCATTTTTATCATCATTCTGTACAAATTATTTTCTAATTCCAATTGTGATTTATTTTGGGTGATTATTTAGAAGTGTATTCCATAACTTAAAAATGAAAGTACTTTCTAGTTATCTTTTGTTACTTGATTTCTAGATTAGTGGCAGTGAGAACAAGAAATATTTTACATATACAGATTTCAGTCCTTCAAACTGTATTGGAACTTGCTCTATGTCGCAATACGGTCGGTTTTTTAAAAGTCCCAAGGGTGCTTGGAAAGCATCTGTAATTTGCAGTTTTGGGGAAATAGTGAAGTATTTATGTATGTTGAATCCAATTTGCTTCTCGTGATTTTTTATATTTTTACTAATTTTTTGGTGGGCTTTATTGGTTCTGAAATGGATGTGCTTTATCCCTGAATAAGAGAGATGTGTTAAATCTCCTATGGATTTGTCTGTTTCCCCGTGTAGCTCTGTTCTGCATCACTGAGTTTGTGTTAAGTGAATAGGAATGTGGAATTAACTGGTAAATTGAATTTACTGGTATGAAGTACTCCTCCTCATTTGTAGTAGTGCCTTTTTTTCCCTTCAAGTCTACTATATGTTATTATATACTTTTCATTTGGTTAATGGTTCTATAGTATATCTTTTCCCATTGCTTCACTTTGGATCTCTTTGTATGTTTCAAATAGTTCTCACTGTTTTATATTAGGCATGAGTGGTTATTAAAATCAATAAGGAGTTGATTTGGATGGAGGGTATGATGTAGGGGGTCCAATATTTTTTCCCATTCAGCTGTCCCAACACTTTATTTATTTGTTAAATATATTTATTGATTATGCTATTACAGTTGTCCCATTTCTCCCCCTTCACTCCATCCTGCCCAGCCCTTCCCTCCCACATTCCCCCCCTATAGTTCATGTCCATGGGTCATACATATAAGGTCTTTGGCTTCTATATTTCCTATACTATTCTTACCCTCCCCCTGTCTATTTTCTGCCTACCATTTATGCTACTTATTCTCTGTACCTTTACCCCATCCCTTCCCCTCCCACTCCCCTGTTGATAACCCTCCATGTGATCTCCATTTCTGTGGTTCTGTTACTGTTCTGGTTGTTTGCTTAGTTTGCTTTTGTTTTTGTTTTAGGTATGGTTGTTAATAACTGTGAGTTTGCTGTCATTTTTACTGTTCATAGTTTTTATCTTCTTTTTCTTAGATAAATCCCTTTAACATTTCATATAATAAGGGCTTGGTGATGATGAACTCCTTTAACTTGATCTTATCTGAGAAGCACTTTATCTTCCCTTCCATTCTAAATGATAGCTTTCTGGATAGAGTCATCTTGGATGGAGGTCCTTGCCTTTCATGACTTGGGATACTTCTTTCTAGCCCCTTCTTGCCTATAAGGTCTCTTTTGAGAAATCAGCTGACAGTCTTACGAACTCCTTTGTAGGTAACTGTGTCCTTTTCTCTTGCTGCTTCTAAGATTCCCTCCTTCTCTTTAATCTTGGGTCATGTAATTATGATGTGCCTTGGTGTGTTCCTCCTTGGGTCCAGCTTCTTTGGGGCTCTCTGAACTTCCTGGACTTCCTGGAAGTCTATTTCCTTTGCCAGATTAGGGAAGTTCTCCTTCATTATTTGTTCAAATAAGTTTTCAATTTTTTGTTATTCCTCTTCTCCTTCTGGCACCCCTATAATTCGGATGTTGGAACGTTTAAAGATGTCCTGGAGGTTCCTAAGCCTCTCCTCATTTTTCCGAATTCTTGTTTCTTCATTCTTCTCTAGTTGGATGTTTCTTTCTTCCTTCTGGTCCACACCGTTGATTTGAGTCCCAGTTTCCTTCGCATCATTATTGGTTCCCTGTACATTTTCCTTTGTCTCTCTTAGCATAGCCTTCATTTTTTCATCTAATTTGCGACCAAGTTCAACCAATTCTGTGAGCTTCCTGATTACCAGTGTTTTGAACTGTGCATCTGATAGGTTGACTATCTCTTTGTTGCTTGGTTGTATTATTTGTGGAGCTTTGATCTGTTCTTTCATTTGGGCCATTTTTTTTTGTCTTGGCTTGCCTGTTGCGCAAAGGGGCAGAGTCTTAGATGTTCACGGGGCAGGGTAACGCTGGTCGCTGCACTGTGAGGTTGTACGTGGGGGAGGGGCCGAGAGGGAGCAATGGCAGTTGCTCCGCTCTCTGCTGGTTTTTCAGTCACTCCCTCTGCTATCCACAATCAAATTGGGCCCCTCTGGTGCTGATTCCCGAGTGGGTGGGCTTGTGCACACTCTAGGCCCCTGTGGGTCTCTCCAACAAACTCTCCTGTGAGGATGGGAGTTTCTCCTGCTGCCGCCTCAACCTCCACGGGTGTTTTCACTCAGAGGTTTGAGGCTTTATTTCCCCGCGCTGGAGCCCTGGGTTGCGTGGTCTGCTTTGCTCCCTCGCTGTTCTTCCCGGTTTATCTATGTGCAAATGTGGGGCCGCAGGGTCTGCCAGCCACCACCGTGCTGCGCAGCTGCCTGTCTGCGCCCCTCCTACCCATCTGGATGAATGTTTCTTCTTTATCTCCTTGGTTGTCAGACTTCCATAAGTTCGATTTTCTGTCAGTTCTGGTTGCTTTTTGTTTTTAAATTGTTGTTGTCCTTCTTTTGGTTGTGCGAGGTGGCACAGTGTGGCTACCTACGCCCCCATCTTGGCTGGAAGCCCACAAACTTGTTCATTTAAAAGACAGATACTTATCCTTTCCAAGTTCTGGGGCCAGAAGTCCAAAATCAAGGTGTCGCATGGCTGCACCCCTTCTGGAGGCTCCTGATCTTCTTCACTTTCTTAGATAAGTCCCTTTAACATTTCATAGAATAAGGGCTTGGTGGTGATGAGCTCCTTTAACTTGACCTTATCTGGGAAGCACTTTATCTGCCCTTCCGTTCTAAATGATAGCTTTGCTGGATAGAGTCATCGTGGATCAAGGTCCTTGCCTTTCATGACTTCAAATACTTCTTTCCAACCCCTTCTTGCCTATAAGGTCTCTCTTGAGAAATCAGCTGATAGCATTATGGGCACCCGTTTGTAGGTAACTCTCTCTTTTCACTTGCTGCTTTTAATATTATCTCTTTATCGTTAATCTTGGGTAACTTAATGATGATGTACCTTGGTGTGTTCCTCTTTGGGTCCACCTTCTTTGGGACTCTGGTCTTCCTGGACTTCCTGGAAGTCTATTTCCTTCTCCAGAGTGGGGAAATTTTTCTTCATTTTTTGTTGAAATAAGTTTTCAATTTCTTGCTCTTGTTGTTCTCCTTCTGGCACCCCTACAGTTTCGGTATTGGAACATTTAAAGTTGTCCCAGAGGTTCCTAAGCTTCTTTTCATTTTTTGAATTCTTTCTTCATTTTGTTCCAGTTGCATGTTTATTTCTTCCTTTTGTTCCAAAGAGTTGATTTGAGTCCTGGTTTCCTTCCTGTCACTGTTGGTTCCCTGAATATTTTACTGTATTTCACTTTGGGTAGTCTTCATTTGTCCTTTCATCTTGCGACCAAGCTCAGTCAGTTCTGTGAGCATTTTGATCACCAGGGCTTTTAACTCTCTGTCAGATAGGTTGGCTGTCTGCTCATTGCTTAGCTCTCTTTCTGGAGTTTGGTCTGTTCTTTCGCTTGGGCCATATTTCTTTGTTTTGGTGCACCAGTCTGGTTGGTCTGGTTGACTGTTTCTTTAATTCCTTTGTTGTCAGAGTTCCACGCAGGTTGATTTTGTGGCACTTCTGGTTGTTTATTGATTTTGGATTGGTTGTTATCCTGCTTTTGGTTGTGTGAGGAAGTGAAGGGTTTCTACCTATGGTCCCATCTTGGTTGGAACCTCAGAGAATCTGATTTTTTTTTTTTGTTTGAAACTTGCTCCATAGTACAATATGGTCAATGAAAACAAAAAGAAAGAAAAGTTCCAAGCGTGGATCCCTGCTGACATCTCTTGTTCATTTTGGGAATAACACCTCAGTGCCTGTCAACAAGAAAAGTAGTTGATTCTAGTGGAATGTCAATGAGTGTTGATGGCAATGGTGTTTAGAAGTGTATTTTAAAATGTGCACAGGTGAGGACTGCCCAGTTACCTTGTGACTGGTTTCCAGACTAGTGAAAATGAAGCAATAAACGTGTTCTATGTGCCATTTGTTGGAAGTTGCTGTATAGTGTAATAGAGTCAGGTTTTTAGGAGTTGCAAGTGTGCTCGAAAATCATTTGCAATTTGCTTTGTTTGTTGCAGCTTGCTTAACCAATGAAGAAAGTAAAAAGTATTTAAAATAAATTTTAACCGAAGAGGTTTGAAAAAATAAAACTGCTATCATTTTATACAGAAAAATCATACAAACCATTTGGCCAAGCCACTAATACATGTACCAAGTGTGTATCTCCACTGCCATCTGGTGGGAATTGTTGGAATAACATCTTAGTGCAGGTCAGCAGGAAAAGTGGTTGAATATAGTGGAGTATCAGTGACTGTTGATTTTTTTTTTTTATAGACTGTTTTGATGTACAAGTCTCAGGTCCCAATGTTACTCACCAGTTCCTTGGGACCACTCTGTACGAGCACATCATCTGGAACACACACCAGATTTGGGGGTGTCCCATGGGTTCTTTTCTTTGATTATATCTTTAAATTATTCTTTGTCTACAGAAAAGGTATTTATTTTGCTTGTTATTTACCACACAATTTACTAAGTTGTATTATTTATAATAACTTTAAGTTGATATTGATGAGTCATCAATGTAAATAAGATACCATGCAAAAATAAAATTACATTACTTTAGTTGTGTAAAATATGAAAAAATTGTTAAAGCTTGGAATAAAACATGAAGACACGAGCAGGTAAAATGCGTTAGTTATAGGTTCATTAGTACTTAAATAATATAGTGAAATGAATCTTAGCATCATAAATGAGTTCGGGGCCTGGAGCAACGGTGTTCCAGAAATCAGAAGTATTTTGTAAGTAAAATTGTGCCCCCTGTAGGTTATCTGAGGAACTGGCAATATGGCAAATGTCCACATTTTCAAAGAGGAGAACGTTTGATGGTGAATTCTGGAAAATAGAAGAGTAAGATTGTAGATTCTAAGTTATTTTAAGAAACAATTACTGAAGAGTGATTTATGGGCAATGAAAAGAGACAGTGGGCCTCAGTGCTGTGATTTATCACATGTGGTTCAGTCTCTTAAGGTGCCATGTCTTCCTTGGCTTGTGAGTTTTCCCAGGTGTCTTCTTAGCCGAGGACGTTTGTCCCCAGTCTTTGCAAGACGGCTGGCACTGTTATTTTTGTTGTTGTTCTTAGCTCTCAGCCTCCAGGCTGCCTGTCCAGAGAGAGGTGTGATTTCAGATCCAGGGTGCAAAGTCACATGCTGTTTGTATTCTAATGGACTCTTCATCCTGCTCCATACAGAGGAGGGTTTCTCATGGCTACGGATAATTCTTTCTCCTGGGAGATTTTTCTCTGCATTGTAGGTGCTTATTCGCAGTCCTTACCTCTGTTCAGTGCATGCCAGTAACTCCCACCTTAACCCCACCCTAAGGACAGTGTGAAAGGTGTCCACACAATGTGCCAAATGTCCCCTTGGCGGGGAAAGTCATCCTCAGGTGAAAACCACTGATCTTGAAGCTGGATCATCTTTGGAACCTGAGTGATCTGGCCTTGGTAAGAAGTGTTTTCACTATCAACCACGCAAATTATTTTCTAACTCCAATTGTGATTTATTTTGGGGTGGTTATTTAGAAGTATATTTCATGATTTGTAAATATAAGTACTTTCTAGCTATCTGTGTTACTGATTTCTTGATTAATGGCAGTGATAGGAAGAAATAGATATAATTGTAAATAAATGTCAGTCCTTTGACGTGTGTTGGAACTTGCTTTATATCACTCTATGGTCAGTTTTAAAAAAAGTTCCCAGGGTGCTTGGAAAGCATCTGGGGCGTATTTGCATTTTTGGGGTGTAGTGAAGTACTTATGCACATTGAATGCAATTTGCTTCTCATGTTATTTTTTGTATTTTTACCAATTTTTGTGGGCTGTATTGGTTCTGAAACAGAACCTGAATTATAGAGATTTATTAAATCTCCTATTATGAATATTAATTTGTGTATTTTTCCACATAGCTCTGTTCTATATAATTTTGAGTTTATATTATTAAGTGAATAAAAATTTGGAACTATCTGGTAAATTGAACTTACTGATATGAAGTACTCCTCTTTATTTGTAGTAGTGTTTTTTCTTTTTTTTTTTGCTTTCTGGTCTACTATAGGTTATATATAATTTTCATTTGGTTAATGTTCATGTAGTATATTTTTCCCATTCTTTCACAGTAGATCTCTTGGTATGTTTTAGATAGCTCTCATTGTTTTATATTAGTTGTGAGTGGCTATCAAAATCAATTAAAGCATTGATCTTGGTGGAGGATGTCATGTAGGGGGCCCAATATTTTTCCCCTTCAGTTCCAACACCTTGTTTTATATCAAAAATATTTTCCCACATATGTAAGAAGATATTTTTATCATAGAAAATAACCATGGCACCTCACATCATTGCTCTCTCATTTATGCTCTTCTGCGTGTGGGGTTTCTGACTCTCTCCTGTGAGTGAGGTTCTCCTGCCTATGTATGTCTTACATTAGGCCATTTTAATTGGCTAATCTGTGTCATACCTGTTGGATTATTAGACCAGCCCAAAGATTCCTGAGGTCACAGGAAAGGTTGTTTCCCCACCACATAAGCAAGCAGTCAGGTGTTTAATATGAGGTGAATTAGGGGGGTACATGTACCTCACCATTTACTTAAGGAAGATTTAAGAATTTAAGTAAAATAACTTATTCTCAAAACTGAATGATTATGTCAGTGAAATAGGGAACAATGTACAAATGTACCTTGTGGATATACAACTTCTATTAAAAGTTTTGAAGGTGGCAATGAAGAGGGCTAACATTTTGCACTTGGCAGGTTGATTATAAACTGGCTGTTAAGAAAGGGAAGACTGAGAAATTATGTAGGATTGTCATCTCATTTCTTCCCAAGAGGTTTAGTTGCCACAGTTTGGTTTAGGAAGAGAGCTTCGGCACCATCACCTCAGCTTCAGACAGTGACACTCCTAGCAAGAGCCTGTTGACCCTCTTACCCTACTCCTTGTGTCTTAAGGTTTTGGGAATTACCCGACAGAAATTAATCTGCTAGGTATGCTGGCTTTTTTTCTAAATTGCCTGCATGTTCCCCATTTATCTTTGAAATCTATGACTCTGTTCTTCCATTCTCCAAAATACCCTGTATACCCAATATTACCTCCTTATGTTTGGTATTCATTTGAATGTGAACTCCCCTTGCCCAAGTGTTTGACATTGAATACCTCCCGTTAATTAGATTATGTTAATTTGATTGTTATCCCAGCTCTTAGAACTTAGAAGGTATGGCAAAAATACTATTTTAAACCCCGCAGTGTTGGTGAGCTGGCCGTGTGACATGCATGGCTGGGACACTAACTTCTGGAAAGTGCAGCCTCTGAGAGATCATGGACATCTGCTGGCAAAAGTAAGCATTAATATTATTTTTTTGCTCTGTGAGCCTTTTTGGTCTATTTCTGCAGGGTTTAGTATAATTTAGTATTGCCGAGAGTTATTTTCCTCTCTTGTACACTTACATTGGCATGAAAAAGTGTTTCTGAGGCGAGCTGCTCAGTCTTAGAGAGTCAGGAATGTTCTTTATGGGCTCCTGGCTCTGTTTACATTGTGAGGACTCCGTTCTGCTCCTGCATGTGGCAACTGGGCTGCACTGTCCAGGTCTAACCCTGGAGTGTGGCTGTGGGGTCCTGGTTACACATCTGGGTTCCATCTCCTGGGTCTGTGGCCTGGGGTTGGATCTGTGTCTGTGTGTCTGGGATCTGGAGGCTCTGTGGGTGTGGCTTTGTGTCCTGGGTTTGTGTATGGGGTCCGTGTGCAGCTCTAGCTCTCGGGTCTGATGTATGGAACCTGGTGTCCAGGGTTCTCTGTCAGTCTCTGGTGTCGAGTGTCTGGCATTCAAGGTTGATGGTCTTGCTTGGGCTGTGGGGACAGTTCGGGATTGAGGCTGAGGTCTGGGGTTCAACTTTTGGTTCTGGGTCTGCTCCAGGGTACAGGTTCTGGACTCCGGGCCTCTGTTCTTGTTACAGAACAGACAGGGCGGGAGGATAACAATGTACTATTACTGAAAGGACTCCCCCTTTGTCTCTGGGGGTTCCCCCCACACCTACTAGGTTCGCAATGCCCGCCACTAGAGGAAAGACGTCTCTCAGTGCCAGAGACTGGTGAAAAGGAAAGAAATTATTTATTTAAAAGTTATACAGTCCTTCTTTCTCCCTCTGCCCAGTCTGGGGTACTGTATCTCAGGAAAAGAAGTAGAAGTCTGTAATTCAGGTTCCAGGCACCATCAGCTGAGTCACTGCCACGGGGTCCCCACTCTGCCAAAGCAGCATGGTTCTCCCCCTTCTCTGCCAAAGCCCTGTGGTCCTCTCCTGGCATGGCTGCCGCACCTGGCTTTAAGTCCCAGTGCCCATCTTCCCCTGCAGCCCCATTTCCGATTCCTCCCACAATCAGTTACACCTGCCAGCATTCCCTATCCTTCCAGCTTGACTGGGCTGCCACAGTAAGTCCGGGCATGTGTGGCCCCATGACATGGAGCCAATCCTCTCCAAGCTCTCACACAGGTGCTGTAACCAGGGGGAGTTGCTTCCCAGTTACATCTTGGGTGGAAGTCACTCCCAGCTTCCTGGCTCAAAGCATGGCCACAGCTATTTAACACATCCATGAAACCAGTTAAAGGTTATAGATATGTTAAGTGACCATGCCAGAGGTTAGCTGCACAGCTGTTGTTATACAAAACAGCTCTGAAAGGCCCTGCTCCATGTGTCCCTTCCCCCACCTCAGGCTTGTGGAGGTGGGAACATCCTATATATATTTTCCTAATATTTCCTGGACACCTTGAGTTCTGGACGCCATTACAGATCCCTATTTGGGGCCCTCGTCTTGGCTGCACCCCGTTTCATTCTGTCCTGAGTCTGTCTGTGCCATCTCGCATCTGCGAAGTGATGGTCACTGGCTCCAATTCAATGCCAGCAGGAGTTCCGGAGTTGGGGTGTGGGGAAGAAGGGAACTTTAGTGCAAATAGCTCCATTTTGATACTAATGGCTGTGAGTGCAGCAAGGCCGTTAGGAAGCTCAGTATTGTTCCAGGTGAATCACGAAGCAGCACCTCTGTGGGTCAGCCCAATGGTGCTGCTGCTTAGTTGTGAAAGCATCATGGTTGTGAGGGGGCCCTGAAGTGAGGCAGCCCCGGGGCAAGTTCCCCCTCAGCCTGTGCTGCTCAGCATTTGTCTGCTCTTTCTGGTCTGGTCCTGTCATTTCCTATCAGCTCGGCTGCATTCACACACAAAGAAGGGAGCATTGGATAATGGGCCCCTCTGAGTGAGGAGATCAGGCTGGGTGAGCAGAGAAAAGGCCTCTGGTGTTGTTACCAGAGAAGTCTAGGTTATTTTTATTCATCAATTATGCCAAGTTTTCCTCTCATACTTTTTTTTTTAACCCAACCTGAGACTGCCATTTTTGTGGCAGCTTACCTAAATTATACAGGAAAATAAAAATTAAGTCAAAATCCTACCCAAAGAGGTAATAACTGCTATTGTTTTACGTATAAACCCATCCAGACATCTCTCCTTGCCTATTTCCATTCTTCTACTCTCCTGGAGTTAATTTATTATCCTGCATTTCTAATATGGACGCAAACCTTGTGAATTTTCAGCTGTATGTCCGTAATGTGCAGTTATCACTGCCTTTTCCAATTGGTTTTTAAGGTATGATTTTTATTATTACTCAGTTCCAATTATTTTAAATTCCAATTGTGATTCATTTTGAGGGACATTTAGAAGTGTATTTCATAACTTTTAAATGTAAGAACTTTGTAGTTACTTTTTACAACTGATTTCTAGATCAGCTACAATGAGAGCAAGAAACATACTTCATGTAATTTCAATCCTTTGAATTATCTTGGAATCTTCATTACAATCTTGTCAATGTAAAAAACGTTGTAAGCATGCATCTCTGCTGCCATCTCGTGGTCATTTTGGGAATAACACCTTAGGGCCGGCCAGCAGGAAAAGTTGTGTATAGTCAGTTATCTGTGAATGTTGAGTCCAATTTGCTGCTCATGGTGTTTCTCATACCCTTATTGAATTTTTTGAGGTGGTCTCTTGTTTCTGAAAGAGGAATTCTGTATTCCTGATGAGAGAGGCTTATTAAATCTATTACGATGTAACAATATAAATTTTTGTTTGTGTCTCTATTCTATGTAATTTAAGTTTATGACATTAAGTACATGGTAAATTTGGATCGTCTGGTTCAATGAAACTTTTTGATAGGAAGTACTCATCATCTCTAGTCCTGCTTTGTACTTGGAAGTCTACTCCATGTTATTATGTAATTTTATGTGGTTTATGTTTGTATAATACAGGGTGGGGCAAAAGTAGGTTTAGAGTTGTGAGTACGAGAAACAAAGTTTATTGTTGTTTTATTTAATAATTATGACATTATTTTCCATGTGAACAACTGTAAAGCTGCTTTTGCAGCATCCTGTGTATCTTTTCCCATTCTTTCACTTTAGATCTTACTTCACCCTGTTTTAGGTAATTGACATTTTCTCCCAGTTTGTGTCTTTTCTTTTTATTGTCTGAACAGGTTCTTTTTCAGAGTGGTCCTTAATTTTGCAAGATATATACTATTAATGTATTTCTTCATTAAACTGCATGTTCACAGGTATACTTGATTCTTGGCTATTTTGGTTGAAATGGACCACTAAAAATGAAACCTGCAGATGAGGGGTGGGGCCTGTCTGAGGTCAGAGGCAGGACTGGGCTGCAGGTGAGAGGGATGACCAGGCCAGAGATGTGGGTGGGGTGGGTGGGAGGCAAATTTAGGCTGGCAGGCCTGAGGGGCTGGCAGTTCTGGACCAGAGATGAGCATCCACACGGACCCGAGGTTAGGCGCTGCTGCTGGCCGTGGGTCTCTGCTGTCACGAGGTGATGCTCCTGGCCAAACGTGATGCAAACAACGCAATCCAGGCACAGGAGGTGAGCTTCGGGGGGGTATGAGGTGAGGGGACTGGGGCCAGATAGAGCCAACCTGTAGGCAGCAGAAAAGGGGGGCCAGACTCTTCCTGAGTACACATCTTGGGTCCCAATTTAAGGGACCACTTCCTGTGGTACCACTTTGCTATATTAATCTAGATTATATGATGTTTATAGACAACTTTGGTACGTGGGTATACAATGATACCCAATTTTTAATCCAAGAACAAGATAGCTTTCCTTTGTTACAGTTTCTGTTATTGGGGAGCAGTTTCCAATTTTGCTCATACCGATCCTGTACATCGTTAGGTGTATTCCGAGTGTTTTTTTTAAACCTGTTTTGTTGCTATTGAGTCCTTAAAAAATTGTATCTTTAATTTACTATTTCTATGTGTTTATTTCTGCATGTTATTTCCCCATCACTGCACTAAATTCCATTTGTGATACTTTTCCATTGATTCTCATGTGATATGAAGGTAAACTTGCTCTCCCACAGGAATGATTATTCCATTCTGGTAGCTGTATATGACATAGAAATAGTTAAAGCTTGAAAGGAAATAGAAAGATGTGAGGTAATGTGAGGAGCTAGAAAAATTCTTTTTGTTAGTCCTAGATATATTAATGACTAAATAAAAGAGTAGCATCATTCTTAGTGTTTTAAGGGACTTGACAGCCTGGAAGCAAGCATGGTGTTCTAGAAATCTCAAGTGTTTTGTTATCGGAGATGTGCCCCCGACTTGGTAATCTGAGGAACACACAAGGTAGCAAATGTCCACGTTTTCAAAGAGGAAAACTTTAGATGGTGAATTCTGGCATCTAACAGAGTAAGATTCTTTGTTCTAAGTGACATTATGAAACGGTTATTAATGTGACTTATGAGGAATGGAAAGAAGCAGGGATCCTCAGATGCTGACACAGTTTTATCACAGTATGACTCAGTCTCCTAAGTCGTCAGATCTTCCTTTGTCTCCTGAACTTTTCCAGATGTCTTCTCAACTTGGGACACTTCTCCCCAGTATTTGCAAGATGGCCGGCATTTTTTGTTCTCTGAGTTTCAGCTTCCATGCTTCCTGTTCCAAGAAAGGCAGCATTTCCCATGTAGGATGCAGAGGGACATGCTGTTTGTATTCTAAGGGACTCTTCAGGATACAGAGCAGGGTTTGTCACTCTCAGCACTGTGGACCTTTTTGGCCACATAATTCATTCTCCTGGGGGATGGTCCTCTGTATAGTAGGTGCTTATCAGCATCCTGTACCTCTATTCACTGCCCACACCCTGGCTTCCCTTCCCCTCAGGACAGTCTAAAATGGCTCAGAACATTGCCTAAAGCCCCCTTGGGGGCAGAAATCACCTTTGGTTGAGAACCACTGAGTTTGAAGCCATTATCATTTTGGAAAACAGAAATTGTTCTGGTATGCAGTGGTTTTATTATTTTTGTATGGTAATTATTTTCCAACTCTGACTGTGATTTATTTTGAACAGTTATTTAAAAGTTATTTTAAAACATCTAAATGTAGGGACTTTCTAGTTACCTTGTGACTGGTTTCCAGATGAATGGCAAAGAGAGCAATAAACATACTTTATGAGACATTTGTTGGAACCTGCTTTATAGCTTAATATAATCAGTTGTAAAAATGTTCCAAGTGTGCTTGAAAAGCATTTGTAATTTATTTTTTTGTTGCTGCTTACTTAAACAATGAGAAAAAAATTTATTCAAAATTGTACACCAAGAGTTAAAAATAAACTGCTAATGATAGGGGACTCAAGAGTTGGAAAATTTTAGTTTAAGGTTAAAAGTTATAAGCCTAGCAAGTAATGTATATGTTAAAGGTTTTGTTTCAGAAACTACAGATAAGGCCTGTCCTGGCTCCTGGAAAACAGCTGACCTCCTGGGGCACTGGTAAAGATTACCCCCTGGGGAGAAGTTGGAGGCATCCAGACCTTTGTGTTCCAGGGAGAGACCCAAGGGACACAGTCAAGAGGAAAGGTACCCTGGGGTGTGGGGAGATGGAGACCCTCTCGGGCCGGAATCCAATTGCTGAGGTGGCTGAGCCTCATGGGGCGGGGCTGCCAGCAGGCCTGAGTGCCAGGGAGGGGACAGCGCCAGCTGGTGTCGCCCCTGCTGTGGCTTTGCTCTTGTGGGAGCCGGGCTGTCTGTTTAGCTCCTTCTGTTCTCTGACTTCCTGGAGAAGAAGAACCTATCCCTTGGCTGCTGGGTCCTGCAGCAACCCCCGCCTCTGGCAGGAGCAGCCTGCTCACAAGGACTTGGCTGCGATGATTTGGGGGAGGAGTGAATTTTCTGGACCCCCAGCAGCCACATGAGCAGCTCCTCCATGTGAGGCTGGGGACGGTGGGCAGTTGTGCCTCCAACCAGATGGGCTCATCTAAACCAAAGACCCCAGGGGAGCAGACGAGGGCCATGGGGTCAGGTTGGCAAATGCGGCAGTCCCACCATGGCCAGCCCTCAGCTCCGCAGCCCCCTCCTCACTGGTCCTCAAGCTCGGGGTCCCCGGGACCTGAGGTGGGGGAGGCATGGGCATGGGCACCACACACTTGTGAGGAGCAGGGCAGAGCCCCCCCCAGAATCTCTGCCGCCGCTGCCAGACCCTTGACTTCTCTCTGGGAATGATGATGCTTCCCCGCTGTTCTGGCCCCTCTCACCTACTCAGGGAGCAGGCGGGGCTGTTTCCTTTTTTTTTTCCCCCTTTAATAAATTTTATTTTTTACTGAATTATAGTAAGTAGAGAAAACGCACAGATCTTAAAAGTACAAGATGATATTTAAATACGTAAACTATCATGATAACCATCATTCGGATCAAGATGTAGAACATTTGAACACCCCAGCAGATGTGTCACATCCCAGATGATAACTCCCAAAGTTACCCATTACTCTGACTTATTTTTACCCTGAATTAGTATTTTTTTCATGAATTCCTATTTCTTGACCTGATTGTTGGCTACATGAGTGCGGTCACTTTTTATGCATCCGTACACTTAGAACTTGTGTACTTTTCTGTATGTTATACTTCAATATTTTTTTTACATCCCGCTTCACAGGCTCACACCCCTGTCCATCCCACCTGCTCCCCAGGGGGCAGGGACCACAGAGAGCCTGGGTGTCCTGAAGGCGCTCCTATTTGGTCGGGGTTCCCGAAGTTGCAGGCCCCGCCCCTTCGTTGAACAGAGGAGGAAACTGAGTCCCAACCAGGGCAGCCCCGGGCCCAGGTCGCCAGCAGTGCAGCCCCCCACACCCTGCCAGGAAGTCCGCAAGGGGCATCGCCATGGGAAAAGTCAGTCCCTGACTCGAGTGCACGACCCCTGTGGCCAGGGCTCTCAGACACACCAGTACGCACGTGGAGCCAGAGGAAGAAGGGGAGGTCAGCAATTAGTCCTTCTCAGAGGAAGGCTCCCGTGGGGGGCTTCCTGGACCAGTGATGCAGCTGGTTGTGGGGTCCCTGGTGGGGTTACAGCAAGGAGGGCTCCCCTTTCTCTGGGCGATCAGAATTCACAAGGAGAATGGACACAGGTCATATTTCTGAGCTTTTACTCGGAAACTATGTGGAAACTCCCAGCCTGTGGGAGAAGGTGGGACAGGTCCCCTCCAGGCCCCTGTGAGTTCTCACTGTCCCCAGGCCTCTCCTGCCACAGCCTCTCCTTCAGCGGATGGCCTGAGGTGGACCATGGGCCCTGGACACCGGGTCTGAGGTTCCGGTAGACTCGTGGTGAGGGCTTATCACCTCAGGGGCCAGTCTTCAGGCTCAGGAACTGCAGCCCTGGCGTGCTAGCTCTTCCCGTTCTCGGGGACCCTGCTGCTCCCCAGGACGGGTATAAACACAGGGACGGGGGTGCTCCTTGTGGCTGGTCTGCCTCTTTCTCCTCACTGGACAGTGCTGAGGATTTTTTAAAACACAAGCCCGTTTTATCTCCGACTTCAACCCACCCCCACAGCATTTTCCTTAAAGTCTTCCACCCCAGAGTGAAAAGCTCAGGGCATTCACTCCCTGGCTCCACGCTACAGCTGCCCAAACTGTGGCAGAGCTGGGATGAAACGCCACTCCCACCTGGTTTGTGATCCCCTGGGAGGTACGGCACCGGGGAGGCACACCAGGGCTCAGCTTCTTTTCCGTGGCCTGCGGGGAGGCCCCAGAACTCCACATCTTTGTCCAGTTTCAGGCATCTGCACCACCCTGCTGAACCCAGGAAGCAGGTGGCTTTGACAGCTCACAGCCCTTTGGTGAACAATTTAATTGCTTTTGCGGGGGGGCTGTGGGGACCGATGGTCTTTTATGTTTTAGTTCTCTGACCGAAGCCCATTTAGATGGTGCAGAATCCTTGGTCTTTGATTTCTGATAAATGCTGATTTCCATGAAAAAACCCTAATTATCTCCGTCTCTTCCCTCCCTCCCTCCCGGCAGAGTCCCCGGGGAAGGCAGTGCCTGCCCTTTGGCACCACGGAGGCTCTCTCCCACCCTGGTAACTTGTAGTGACACTGAGGTGCCCCCCATCTCCTGTCTTGGGCAGTGCCCTCCCCTCCCCATTTCCAGGGTGCAGCTAAGGCCCTGATGCAGACCCAGCCTCTGGACGCCAAGGAGACCTGCATCCCTTTGGAACATATTCCTGCAGAACTCCCCCCAACCCTGGTTTTCTCCCCAGTGGTTGTCTCTCTGCTTGGACGGCTCTAAGAACTTCTGTCTGTTAAACAGCAGGGACCAGTCTCTGGGAGCAAGAAGGGTGAAGATGATGAAATAGTCCTTTTGTGGTTGGGTTTGCGAGTAGGAGAAACGGTAGTGAACTTGAGCATTCTGGTTTGTACCAGTACAGCGTCTGTGAGGGACCTGCACCCATGCTCAGGGTCAGGCTCACCATTCACCCCGCTGCCCCCCGCAAAACATCTGGGATTGGGGATTTTCTTTTTTTTAAGCAGCGATTTGCCACCGTGTGGGGCGGGCGGGAGGACGGCATTGGAGAGAGCACGCTGAGACGGGGACTACTGGGGCCCGTCCTGTCCAGGGCACCTCCCCACACCCCCCTGCAGAACGGGGTGCACACACAGCAGGTCTCTCCCGGGGCTGAAGGAGGCCAGGTCGCCTGAGCTTTGGGGCCCTGGGTTTGTCCTATTGCAGTAATAGTAATAATGGTAATAATAATAAACAATAACAATACCCTTGTTGTCATCCCCAGGGTTGGCTGGCTGGCTGTGGAACTGCTGAGGAGCGTTTGTTTTAGAATTATTTCCCACTTGTGATGTTTTCTGGATGGAATCCCATGCAGATGTGACATTAAGGGGGAGCCACTGTCCTTGGCTGGGTGACTGGGGCTCGCTGAGGGTCAGGTCGGATCCAGCAGACTCCCGGCTGGTCAGGACAAGCACCGGGTATGCGTCCGTGGAGGTGGCTCTGGGGAGACGGTGTCTCCTGTGTGTGTCGGTCTGAGCTCGGGCCACGGACTCCCATGGACCAGCCTTCAGCAAGCGGCCTTGGAGGCACGGGAGGCCATGTGAGCCTGGTCACTGACCCCCTTCCCCTGCAGGGAACACTGTTGGGGTGCACATTCCCCTCGGGGAATCATCCACACGTTGGCAACGTGCTGTTCGAATGAGGCCCCCTCTGACCCTTCACATGGGCCCTTTGGAGGACGAACAGCTGGTGTGGGGGCTCGGCCAGACAAGCAGAGGCTTCCTGTGGGCACATCACGGCCCCCCAGAGCTCAAGAATCTGGCACACAGTCCCCACTGTGGGTCGCCCTGAACTTAGTCCAACAGCGAAGGCAGCGTGGAGAACAGGGTGCTCCCAGTCAGGAACCTGTGAACAGGAGCTGGGGGTGGTTGGGGCGGGGGGCGGTGCTCAGAGACCTGGAGAGGGGTGTGTGTCAGAAGCGAGGTCAGGCTGGGTCCCCTCCCCGCACTGCGAGGTCCCCAGCGAGGAGTGGGTGGTGCCCTGGGGTGCAGGGATGGCCAGGAGCTGAGGGGCATCCACAGGCATCGGGGGCACCTCGACTTGGTGCAGTTAATGGGTTGAAACACTCAGACGTGGGCATTAAACACACTTATGAAATCCCCAAACCAGAGCCGAGCTGAGCTTCCAAAGTGACTGAGATGTATAGCAAATAAAAGTCTGAAATTACAGAAAGCTTTTTACAGAGATTGCTCTGCAGGACCAGGGGAGGGGCCCTTCTGCTCTCTGTCGAGTTATTACAGAATTCTATTTTGTTTTTAACATCATGGTTTTTAATAAGAAACCATCTGGCAGCATCTCCCCCCCACTGAGGGTATTGTTTTGTGGCCCTTTTTAGCTGGAAGGCTGATTTTGTAATAATTTACCAAACAGAGGGTTCTTTTCCTAATGTGGAGACAGTGGCTCCTGCAGGGGACACCCCTCTGCGGAGCACACGGTGGGGGGGGGGAGTCCGTGTCCTCGTTACCCCTTGGCAGGGGAGGTCCCACTCCCAAACACCCACCAGTGTCTCAGCCCAGCACCCGGGCTGTTCCTGGAAGGGGCGCCGGGGCACCCTGAGCAGAGGCTGAGGGGCAAGGTGCGCGGCTGCATGCTGACTTGGGGAGCAGCCTTGCCGGGCCGCATGGCATTCCTGACACAGGGCTCGGAGGAGACGGCTGAAGTGGCCCAGGGAGCCCCTGCTGGGCACGCTGCTGCCGGGCAGCTGGGCGGCACCTCAGGAGGAGCTGAAGGAAGTGAGATGCCCCATTAGAAAGGGAAAACGGTGCTGAATACACAGCTGCCTCCAAAACATCTCCCGGTTTGGCCAGAGGTGCCAGGTGCCTGGTGGGCGGTGCCAGAGTGGCCCCAGGGTGCCCACTGACACTGTGCCTCCCAGGGACACACAGGAGCGATGGGCTGGCAAGCCGCACTGCCGGAAACTTGAAGTGGGAGGGAGGGTCGGAGAGGGACAGATGACAGGGGCATCTGTAGAGAAGATCCAGAAACATCCACAGACTGCCAGACTAACGCGTGATTTTACCCAAGCCACTGGGTTCAAGGCCAATTTCCAAAAATCAAGCTGATTTCTTCAGAAAAGCAACAAACAGGAAAAATTTAAAATGCCCCGGCCGTGGCATGTGGACATCTATACCTGGGAATAAATCCCTGTACAGACCTCCACATGGAACGAGAGAAATCCCCCGGAGGAGCGGTGAGGATCGCCAGTGAGAGGGGAGGGAGCACCGTTTCACGCCACATTCAGCACCCCCCCCTTCAAGCCGCATTCACGCAGTGTTCACATTCTGTCCATGCATGGATCACATGCCATTCACATGCTGAGCATGTGCCACCCATGCCCTGTTCACATGCCATTCATGTGCTGATCGCATGCCGTCATGCCGTGTTCACATGCCGATCACGTGTCATTCACGTGGTTTTCACGTGCCATTTCCCTGATGATCACGTGCCTCCTTGCCTTGTTCACGTGCCATTCGGGCACTGATTACATGACATTCACATGCTGATCACGTGCCACCCATGCCCTGTTCACATGCAGCCCATGCCTGCTCACATGCTGATCATGTGCCATTCACACCCTGATCGCGTGCCATCCATGCATCATTCATGTGCCGATCAGGTGCCGTCCACGCTTTGTTCACGTTTCATTGACACACAATTCATGTGCTCTTTGATACGGGACTTAAGAGTTGGAAAATTTCAGTTTAGGTAATAGCTAGTAAGCTTCATAATCAATGCATGTAAAAGCTTTGTTCCAAGAACTGAAGGGGGGACCCACCCTGACTCCAGGAGACCACGAGCAGCCCCACCTGTGAGCCTCAGGAGGCCCGCACCCAGTTCCAGGTGGTGTCTGAGTCCCCTGCGCTCCAGGTGAGATGCCCACCGCCCAGGGTGAGAATGCTGAACTTGTTTGTTTGTAATCCAATGAACTTTTCCCCGAATTCCAAACCCCTTACCTACACTTTGTTCTCCGGATAAAAAGGGCCATTTGAAAATGGAATTTAACATGGTCTGTTATGGTGCGAACCCGCCATGGTCTCAGATCCCCGGCCATCTGAACAAAGCGCCATAAAGATTCAGTCCCTGTCGCTGCTGGTTGTGTTTGGCAGTGACCGGCAGCCTGAACACCAGTGTCTTTTCTGGTTCCACTATTGTTTTATGTATACACGCTTGCAGATATGTCAATGTGCACGTTTTTGTCTACTTTCTCTGGATTTAATGTACTCTTTTAGGTTCCTAATATGGTTACAAAAATTGTAAATTTTCAGCTTTTATTTCTGATAATGTGAATTTAAAGGCGAACATGTTTTTCATAAGTTTTGGTACGTAGTATCTTTATCACCCTTCATTTTCAATTATTTTGTAATTGAAATTGTGTTTTACTTTTGAAGTTGTTTACAAGTGTATTGCATAACTAGCAAATATAAGGACTTTCCAGAGTCCCATTTGTCGTGAATTCTGGCTGAAGTGCAATGAGAACACTTCAGAAACATTGTATATAATTTCAATGCTGCGATGCTTGTTGAAACTGGCTTTATATTGGCTTGGGCAAACGCTAAAACCTTTTGGGAAGATGGAATTATGAAGATGCCTGCAGTATTGCAGAAAGCAGTGGAACAAAACGGTGAATACATTGTTCAATACAGTTATTGGTGAAAACGAAAAACATCTGTTCCTTTGCGTCTTTACATAAAAACTGGAGGAACCTTTTGGCCAAGCAAATAGTACAGTGTTCCAAGAGTGCATCTGTGCTGCCATCTCGTGGGAATTCTGGGGAATGACATCTTAGTTGAGTCAGGAAAAGTGGTTGATTCCAGTGGAATATCAATGCCTGTGGATGGCAGTGGTATTTAGAACTGCATTTCAAAACATCTAAGTGTAAGGACTTTCCAGTTACCTCGAGACTGGTTTCCAGAATAATGGCCAAGGAACAATAAACGTGATTTATGTGACATAGTTGGAACTGGCTTTATAGTGTAATCAAGTTGTTACAACTTGCAGGTGTGCTTCAAAATCATTAGTCATTGGCTTTGTGTGTTGCAGCTTCCTTAAACAACATGAAGGGAAAGTTTATTCATAATTTTGCACTAAGAGGTACAAGTAAAAAAAGAGTAAAATAGAGTAAGCACCATCGTTGTATGTATGTGCCCTTCTGGACATGTCCACAGGCTCGTTTCCTCCACTTTGCCTGGACCTTGTTTACCATTTCAGATTCCTTGTATGGGTGCAAAACTTGTGCATTTTAAGCCTCTGTTTCTAATGTGTGCATTCAAGGGTGAGAATTTCTTTCTCAGGTTTTGGTCCGTAGCATCTTTAGCATCATTCAGGTCAAGTTACTTAGTAATTCAAATAGTGGTTCATTTTGGAGGTTCTGTAGGAGTCTATTCGAGAAGGTCTGTACAGCAGAACTTTGTCCTCATCCATTCCCTGTGAGTGCCAGCTCAAGTGCCATTAGAGCAGAAAACATACTGTGTAGGCTTTCGAGGCTGTGATGATGGTTGAAACTTGCTTTAAATGGGGTTGTCCAAAAAGTCAGTTCGGTCCCCCACTGTACCACCTCTGCATCACCCCCAGCATGTCACCTGGCACCGTTCCCACATACTGACCTTTAATGTCATTTGAAACTTTTTTAGACAGTATCATGACAACTGTCATATCCCCGTGGGATGACAAACCTCATGACAACTGGTGAATGTGTGTGTGGCCCTCTTCCCACTGAAGATGCATGAACATAAGGAACATTTTTGGCCCCTCAGTCTGTGTCATTTCCAGAAAGGTACAAGCGCAAGTGTAAGGCAAGAAAAGATGCTTGGTGTGTACAGAGAAGATGCTGAGTCTGATGGAACATGTGAGAAGTGGGTTGCAAAGATTCATGTGGGAGATTTCTCATGCGCAGTTGCCCCATGGGTAGGCAGACCAGGAGCAGTGGAGAGCCATCCAGGGCAGACGTTAACAGAGGACGGACCACGTTATGGCACGTGGGAGACAGGAAACATACTCAAAGTATCCGAATCAAGCGTCGAAAAGCATTTGCAGCAGCTTGATACCTTAATCTCTTTGACGTTTGGGTTCCACAGAAGTCAAGTGTGGTGGTGTGGGTCCCATCTTCACTGAATTTCCACATGCAGTTCTCTACGGAAATGGAAGGGAAACATTCCATTTCCAAGACAAAGTGTGAGGGGATGAACCGTTGATATTTGAAAATAATGTGGAACAGGAGATATTGAGGGAAGCCCAGGAACCACCAGCAGCCCCACCAAAGGGCGGTCTTCATCCGAAGGAGGTGATGTCCTGCAGTGGGAGCTCCTTGCAAAAACCCAGCGGACTTCTCCCAACAATGACTGATCTCTGTTAGACCAGGTGAAAGCCACCTGAGGGAAAATGTCCAGAATTTGTCAGGAAGGACAGGGGAGCTTCAGGATAAGGCAGGAGCGCACCCGCTTCTCTTTGGTGACCAGGGGAAGACTGTTCCAGCCTGGCTGGGCAGTCATGATTCATCCACAGTCCTCACCAGAGCTTGTGCCTTTGCATGACCCTTTAGTTTGGTCTTTGTGAATTTCTCTCATTGGAAAGAAATTTTCCTTCCCTGGAAGACTGCAGAAGACACTTGGAAGAGTTCCCTGGTCTGAAAGAGGACAATGTTGTGGGACAATGGAACGGTGAAGTAGCTTCAAAGGTGGCAGATGGCAGTGGAACAAACAATGACAATGTTGTCCAGTAGTTGTTCAGTCCCGTTGTTTGGGGGAAAATGAAAATTGTCTCTGTCGTGGCATCTGATGGTGAGAAATGAACAAAATTTTTGGCCAAGGCATTAGTAGGCTGTGTGTTCCAAATGCTGGTCTTTGCTGCCATCTTGTGGCCATTATGATGAATGACACCTCAGTACAATTTAGCAGGATAAGTGGTTGATTCCAGGGGAATATGAATGACTTTGGATAGCAGGGGTATTCAGAAGTGCATTTGAAAATGTCTAAATGTCAGGGCTGGCCAGTTACCTTGCCACTGGATTCCAGATTAATGGCTAAGAGCGCAATAAGCTCATATTTTATGTGACATTTCTTGGATCTGGCTGTGTAGCGTGATAGAGTTGGGTTTCCACAAGTTCCAGGTATGCTTGAAAATCACGTGTAATTTGGTTTGTCTGATGCAGAATCCGTAAACAACGAGGAGGAAAATTTATTTAAAGTTCTCTACGAAGAGGTAAGAAAAAGTGAAGAAAAATACAAGCACTTTCACTTTATGTATATCCCCCTGTGGACATGTTTACGGGCTCGTTTACTCAACTTTGCCTAGAGTGCGTTTACTATTTTAGGGTCCTCGTTCGGGTAAAAAGGGAAGGAACCTTTGTGGGAAGCCAATAGCAGAGCGTGTATTCCAACTGGCGGTCTCTGCTGCCACCTCGTGGTCATTTTGGGGAATGACACCTCAGTGCAGGTCAGCAGGAAAAGTGGTTGATTCCAGTGGAATGTCAATGACTTTGGGTGGCAGTGGTATTTACAAGTGCATTCGAAAACATCTAAATTTCAGGGGTGTGCAGTTACCTTGTGATTGGTATTCAGGTTAAGGACAAAGGAGCCATTGATACGTTTTACGTGACGTTTCTCAGAACTGGCTCTGTAACGTAGTAGCGTCAGTCTGTGACAAGTTGAAGGCATGCTCGAAATTTGTTTGTGTTTGCTTTGTTGCAGCTTCCTTAAACAACGTGGAGGTAAAACTTATACAGAATTCTGCACCAAGAGGTGCAGAAAGAAAAGCAAAGTAAAATATCGGCGCTATCGGTGTATGTACTCTTGTTTCCTCAACTTTACCATTTTCAAAATGGACTTCCTTTTCCATTTTCGGTTCCTCCTATATGTGCAAACCTTGTACATTTCCAGTTTCTGCTTCTGACCTCTGCATTGAGGGGTGAAGAATTATTCATCAAATAAATAAATAAATAAATACAATCTTAAAAAAATAAAAAGAGGATATTTCAAAGAAGGAGCATCTTCATGCAAAGAATGTGGTAGTGTGTACGTGGTAGGTTCGGGAGAGAGTACTTTAATAGAATATGCTTGCGGAAAACCAGTGGGATTACTTGTAACAGGTATGGCTCCCGATTAAACCAACTGAAAGCACCACTCCAGGGAGAGCCAGCAGTTTGTCTTCAGAAGACACGGAAGCTTCTGGATAAGGTGAGAGTGTTGTTTCCCTTTGGTGACCAGGCCAACGTGTTCCCACCCTGGCTGCCCAGTCGTGATTTGTGCACAGTACCCAGCAGACCTCGCAACTTTGCGTGGCTGTTTAGTTTGGTCTTTCTGAATTTCTCTTAATGGAGAGAAGTTTCCATTCCCCGGAAGACTGCAGAAGGCACCTGGAAGAGTTCTCTGTTCCAACAGATAACAATATTTTGGGAAGACGGAATGGTGAGGTTGCCTGAAAGATGGCAGAGGGGGGTTGAAGAAAACGTTGAAACCGTTGTTCAGTCACGTTGTTGAGGGAAAATGAAGAATGTGCCTGTCATTGCAACTCCTGGTAAAAACCAAAGGAACCCTTCGGCAAAGATCAAAGTACCCGTGGTCCAAATGTGCATCTCTGCTGCCATCTCGTGGCCGTTTGGGGGAATGACACCTTAGTGCGGGTCCCCAGGAGAATTGGTTGATTCCTGTGGAATATCAATGACTTTGACAGCAATATTAATTACAAGTGCATTTCAAGACATCTAAATGTAAGGATTGTGAGGTTACTTTCTGATTGGTTTCTAGATTGAGGGCAAAGGAAGCACTACTTATGTGACATTTGTTGGAACTGGCTTTTAGCATGATAGAGTCAGGTTTTTACAAGGTCTAAGTATGTTTGAAAATTTTTTGTAATTTGTCTTGTGTGTTGCAACTTCTTAAACAAGGGGAAAATAAAATGTATTCAAAATTCTCCACTCGGAGGTTAAATCAAATCAAATCGCTGTCATTTTCTGTACGTGCCCTTCCAGACACGTCTAGAGGCCTGTTTCCTAGAGTGTGTCTTGGCTTCATTTACTCTTTTCGGTTCCTCAAATGAGTGCCACTCTTGTACAATTTGAGGTCTTGTGCCTAACACGTGTGTTTAAGGGTGCAGATTTTGTTCTCAAGTGTAAGTATGTAGTATGTTTAGCATCATTCAGTTCAAACCATTTTGTAACTCACATGGTGGTTCATTTTGGAGGTTCTGTAGGAGTCTGTTTCAGAAGTACCAAGCAGGAGAACATTCCAGTCACCCATGTTCAGTGAACTCTAGCTTTAGTGCTGCGATAGCAAAACACATACTGTAATTGATTTCAATGGTGCAATTCTGGTTCAAGCTTTCTTTATACCGGGTTGGCCCAAAAGTAAGTACGGCCCCCACCACCCTTCTGCCATCCTGCCCCTTCATGTGACTCTGGATTGCGTTCTTGTCTTTAACTTCATGTGAAACTGTTTTGTTGGAGTGTATCATTGAAGCAGGGTGCAGCCAAGAGGAGGGCCCCAAGAAGGGATTTGTAATGGGGTCCAGGACTTGGGGTGTCCAGGAAATATTAGAAAAATGTATATAGGATGTCCTCACCCCCACAGGCCTGAGCCAAGGGGGATGGGACACATGGAACAGGGCCATTCAGAGCTGTTTTGGGTAGCAAGAGCTTTGCAGCTAACCCCTGGCACAGTCATTTAACATATCTATAACCTTTAACTGGTTTCATGGATGTGTTAAGTAGCTGTGGCCATGCTTTGAGCCCGGGGGATGGGACAAAATTCCACCCAGGATGGGACTGGGAAGTAACTCCCCCTGGCTACAGGGCCTGCATGAGAACGTGGAGGTGATTGGCTCCATGCCATGGGGCCACACCTGCCCAGACTTGCTATGGCAGCCCAGTAAAGCTGGAGGAATGCGGGGATGCTGGCAGGTGTAATTGACTATAAGAGGAGTCGGAAGTGGGGCTGCAAAGAAGGATGGGCGCTGGGATTTAAACCTAGGCCCGGCAGCCATAGAGTTAGAAGAGACTACGCGGCTCCAAAGTAAATGGGGAGGAGACCATGCGGTTCTGAAGGAAGAGGAGACCATGCGGCTCTGAAGGAAGGAGGAGACCATGCGGCTCTATAGTAGTAGGGAGGACCACAAGGTTTTGGGGGAGAAGGAGGAGACCATGCGGCTCCAAAGTAAATGGGGAGGAGACCATGCGGCTCTGAAGGAAGGAGTAGACCACGCGGCTCCAAAGTAAATGGGAGAACCACGAGGCTCTGAAGCAAGTAGATAGATAGAGGTCCATGTGGTTCTGAAGTGGGGAAAAGGACCACGCGGTTCTGAAGGAGAGTAGAGAGGACCACGAGGTTTTGGAGTGCTTCTTCTTGCCACGTGGCTTAGGCAGCAGGAGAGACTTTGCAGCCATAGAGAAAGGGGAGAGAGGACTCTTGCTGGTGGGCCATGAGAAGGTGCCACATGGCTTTGGATTAACTGGAGATTGCAGCAGCCACACAGCTGATGGTGCCGGGAGCCTGAATCACGGACTTCTACTTCTTTTCTTGAGACACGGTACCCCGGACTGGGCACAGGGAGAGGGAAGGACTGTGCATCTGTGGGTATTCTAGAGGACTTTAGTATCTTATTGAAGACATTAGGTCATTATTCTAAGTTTGTGTAACTTTTAAATAAACAATTCCTTTCCTTTTCACCAGTCTCTGGCATTGAGAGACGTCTTTCCTCTGGCGGCGGGCATTTCGAACCTAGCAGGTGGGCGTGGGGGAAGAAAGGGGGAATCCTTTCTGTAATAATTTATCGTGAAGGAACCACCCCCTCCCCCCTTGCTCTGTAACATCATGACAGATGTCATACCAGCATGCGTTTTAAGAAAATACTCATCAAAACCGTTGAGTGATGTTGTGGCCATTTTCATCCTGAAGATGGGTGAACATAAGAAACACTTTTGGCACATTAGGCTCTGTCATTTCAAGAAAGACGAAAGCACATCTGGAATGCCAAAATAAAGATTTGTAGTGTGTATGGAGAAGGCGCCCTTAGGTGATGAAATGTGTCAGAAGTGGTTTGTGAAGTTTCATGCCCAAGATTTCTAACACAAAGGTGCCCCACAGGTCTGGCAGACCATTAGCAGTTCACGGCCATCGAGTCCAGACCTTAACTGAGGACAGACCAGGTTATGCCATGTGGGAGACGGGTGACATACTCAAAGTATCCAAACTGAGCACTGAAAATC
The DNA here is from genome assembly GCF_022682495.2 of Desmodus rotundus. Taxonomy (NCBI): domain Eukaryota; kingdom Metazoa; phylum Chordata; class Mammalia; order Chiroptera; family Phyllostomidae; genus Desmodus; species Desmodus rotundus. The sequence goes on along the minus strand of NC_071392.1, from coordinate 111,439 downwards.
ATTTGCACCTGCATGATTATGTGAATGGCTTTGATGTTTGGGTTCCACAGAAGTTAAAGGGGTGAGGGGGCGGGACTTTCTTGACCTCATTCCCACAGGCGTTTCTTTTCGGAAACATAAGGAAAACGTTCTGCTTGTAAGCAAATTGTGAGGGGGGTATGAACTGTTAAACTTTGAGAATAATGTGGAACAGGAGAGATGGTGGGCAAATGAAGGAACCACCAGCAGCTCCTCCACAGGACGGTCTTCATCCAGAGGAGGTGATGTTGCCTATGTGGTGATATGGGAGGGATTCCTGTAGGAGATGCTCCTTGGGGAAAACCAGTGGGATATTCGCAACACATGCTGGCCCATCAGACGAATTGTAAGTACTGCCGGTTGACAGAGTCGAAGCAGAAGACGGGAAAGCTTCAGAATGAGGTGGGAGAGTATGTTTCTCTTTGGTGAGCAGGGAAAAACGGTTCTAGCCTGGCCGCACAGTCGTGATTCATTAGCAGAACTCACCAGAAATTGCACCTTTGCATGGCCGTTTAGTTCCGTATCCCGAGTTTCTCCGTGGAGAGAAATTTCTGTACCCTGGAAGACTGCAGAAGGCACCTGGAAGAACTCTCTGCTGTTAAAGGTATCAGTGCTGTGGGACGATGGAATGGGAAGTTGCCTGAAAGATAGCAGAGGCCAGTGGAACGGAATGGCGATGACATTGTGCAGTTATAATTTTGGGGGAAAATGAAAAGTGTGCGGGTCATTGCATCTTACCATAAAAAGGTAAGGAACCTTTCAACCAAGGCTTTAATTAGTGCGACGTGCATTGCCTGTGTCAGTCTATGCTGCCATCTCGTGGCCACTTTTGGGAATGACACCTTAGTGCCGGTCCGCAGGAAAAGCTGTTGATTCCACTGGGAATATCTTTGACTTTTCATAGTAGTGCAATTTAGATAATCAGTTGAAGATGTCCAAGTGTCAGGACTGTGCAGTTACTTTGTGACTGGTCTCCAGATATCGGCCAAGGGAGCAATAAGCCTATGGTCTGTGACGTTTCCTGGAACTGGCTTTGTAGCGTAATAGAGGCAGGTTTTTACAAGTGCCAAGTGTGCTTGAAAATCGCTTGTAATTCGATTTTCATTGCAGGTTCTTTAAATAACATGGAGGTCAAATGTATTTGAAATTGTCCACCGAGAGGCGTATAAAAGTAAAGTAATATATAAGCGCTCTCATTTTATGTACGTGCCCCTGAGGACATGTCTACGGGCTCGTTTCCTCCACTTTGCCTGGACTTGGTTTACTATTTTAGGTTCCTCGCACAGGTGCAAAACTTGTGCATTTCCAGCTTCTGTTTCTAACCTGTGCATTGAAGGGTAAGGATTTCTTTCTTAAGTTTTCATACAGAGCATCTTTACCATCAGTCAGTCATGTGCAGTTATTTTGGTTGTTTGAAATTTATTTAAATTTATTTATTTACTTACTATATTTTTAAAAAGTTTTTATTGATTATGCTTGACCGTTTTCCCAATTTTTCCCCCTTTATCCTCCCTTGTCCTCGCACCCCTTACCCTCCAGCATTCCTCCCCCACTTAGTTCATGTCCATGCCTTGTACATATAAGTTATTTGCGTTCTGTTTCCTATACCATTTCTATGCCTCCCACCTTGTTTATGCCTAATTTTATACTTCTTTTTCCCTGTACCTTTGCCCCCCATTTCTCCCTTCCCCCTCCCCGCTGAAATTCCTCCATGTGATGTCCATTTCTCTGATTCTGTTCCTGTTCTAGTTGTTTGCTTAGTTTTGATTTTCTTTTTTTTTTCTTTTCTTTTTGGTTCAGTTGTTGGGAGTTGAGAGTGTGTTGTCATTTCACTGTTCATAATTTTGGATCGTCTTCAATTTCTTAGATAAGTCCCTTTAACATTTCATAGAATAAGGGCTTGGTGATGATGAACTCCTTTAACTGGACCTTATCTGGGAAGCACTTTATCTGCCCTTCCATTTTGAACGATAGCTTTACTTGATAGAGTAGTCTTGGATGGAGTTCCTTGCCTTTCATGACTTTGAATACTTCTTTCCAGCCCATTCTTGCCTGTAAGGTTTCTTTGGAGAAATCAGCTGATAGCATTATGGATACTCCTTTGTAGTTAACTGTCTCCTTTTCTCTTGCTGCTTTTAATATTATCTCTTTTTCGTTAATCTTGGATAACTTAATGATGATGTACCTTGGTGTGTTCCTCTTTGGGCCCACCTTCTTTGGGACTGTCTGGGCTTCCTGGACTTCCTAGAAGTCTATTTCCTTCTCCAGATTGGGGAAGTTTTTCTTCATTTTTTGTTGAAATAATTTTTCAATTTCTTGCTCTTGTTGTTCTCCTTCTGGCACCTCTACGATTTGGGTATTGGAACATTTAAAGTTGTCCCAGAGGTTCCTAAGCTTCTCTTCATTTTTTGAATTCTTTCTTCATTTTGTTCCAGTTGCATGTTTATTTCTTCCTTTCATTCCAAAGAGTTGATTTGAGTTCTGGTTTCCTTCCTGTCACTGTTGGTTCCCTGAATATTTTACTGTATTTCACTTTGGGTAGTCTTCATTTGTCCTTTCATCTTACGACCAAGCTCAGTCAGTTCTGTGAGCATTTTGATCACCAGGGCTTTTAACTCTCTGTCAGATAGGTTGGCTATCTGCTAATCGCTTAGCTCTCTTTCTGGAGTTTGGTCTGTTCTTTCGCTTGGGCCATATTTCTTTGTTTTGGTGCACCAGTCTGGTTGGTCTGGTTGACTGTTTCTTTAATTCCTTTGTTGTCAGAGTTCCACGCAGGTTGATTTTGTGGCACTTCTGGTTGTTTATTGATTTTAGGTTGGTTGGTATCCTCCTTTTGGTTGTGTGAGGAAGTGAAGGGTTTCAACCTAAGGCCCCATCTTGGTCGGAACCTCAGAGAATCTGATACTGGTTTTTGAAACTTGGTCCATAGTACAATATGGTCAATGAAAAAAAAAAAAAAGAAAGAAAAGTTCCAAGCGTGGTTCCCTGCTGACATCTCTTGTTCATTTTGGGAATAACACCTCAGTGCCTGTCAACAAGAAAAGTAGTTGATCCTAGTGGAATGTCAATGAGTGTTGATGGCAATGGTGTTTAGAAGTGTATTTTAAAATGTGCACAGGTGAGGACTGCCCAGTTACCTTGTGACTGGTTTCCAATTAGTGAAAATGAAGCAATAAACGTGTTCTATGTGCCATTTGTTGGAAGTTGCTGTGTAGTGTAATAGAGTCAGGTTTTTAGGAGTTGCAAGTGTGCTCAAAATCATTTGCAATTTGCTTTGTTTGTTGCAGCTTGCTTAACCAATGAAGAAAGTAAAATGTATTTAAAATAAATTTTAACCGAAGAGGTTAAAAAAATTAAAACTGTTATCATTTTATACATAAAAATCATACAAACCATTTGGCCAAGCCACTGATGTGTCCCAAGTGTGTATCTCCGCTGCCATCTGGTGGGAATTGTTGGAGTAACATCTTAGTGCAGGTCCGCAGGAAAAGTGGTTGATTATACTGGAGTATCAGTAACTGTTGATTTTTTTTTTAAAGACTGTTTTGAGGTACAAGTCTCAGGTCCCAATGTTACTCACCAGTTCCTTGGGACCACTCTGTATGAGCACATCATCCGGACCACACACCGGCTTTGGGGGTGTCCCATGGGTTCTTTTCTTTGATTATATCTTTAAATTATTCTTTGTCTACAGAAAAGGTATTTATTTTGCTTGTTATTTACCACACAATTTACTAAGTTGTATTATTTATAATAACTTTAAGTTGATATTGATGAGTCATCAATGTAAATAAGATACCATGCAAAAATAAAATTACATTACTTTAGTTGTGTAAAATATGAAAAAATTGTTAAAGCTTGGAATAAAACATGAAGACACGAGCAGGTAAAATGCGTTAGTTATAGGTTCATTAGTACTTAAATAATATAGTGAAATGAATCTTAGCATCATAAATGAGTTCGGGGCCTGGAGCAACGGTGTTCTAGAAATCAGAAGTATTTTGTAAGTAAAATTGTGCCCCCTGTAGGTTATCTGAGGAACTGGCAATATGGCAAATGTCCACATTTTCAAAGAGGAGAACGTTTGATGGTGAATTCTGGAAAATAAAAGAGTAAGATTGTAGATTCTAAGTTATTTTAAGAAACAATTACTGAAGAGTGATTTATGGGCAATGAAAAGAGACAGTGAGCCTCAGTGCTGTGGTTTATCACATGTGGTGCAGTCTCTTAAGGTGCCATATCTTCCTTGGCTTGTGAGCTTTCCCAGGTGTCTTCTTAGGCGAGGACATTTGTCCCCAGTCTTTGCAAGATGGCTGGCACTGTTATTTTTGTTGTTGTTCTTAGCTCTCAGCCTCCAGGCTGCCTGTCCAGAGAGAGGTGTGATTTCAGATCCAGGGTGCAAAGTCACATGCTGTTTGTATTCTAATGGACTCTTCATCCTGCTCCATACAGAGGAGGGTTTCTCATGGCTACGGATAATTCTTTCTCCTGGGAGATTTTTCTCTGCATTGTAGGTGCTTATTAGCAGTCCTTACCTCTGTTCAGTGCATGCCAGTAACTCCCACCTTAACCCCACCCTAAGGACAGTGTGAAAGGTGTCCACACAACGTGCCAAATGTCCCCTTGGGGGGAAAGTCAACCTCAGGTGAAAACCACCGATCTTGAAGCTGGATCATCTTTGGAACCTGAGTGATCTGGCCTTGGTAAGAAGTGTTTTCACTATCAACCACGCAAATTATTTTCTAACTCCAATTGTGATTTATTTTGGGGTGGTTATTTAGAAGTCTATTTCATAATTTATAAATATAAGTACTTTGTAGTTATCTGTTGTTACTGATTTCTTGATTAATGGTAGTGAAAGCAAGACATATATATATTTCTAAATAAATGTCAGTTCTTTGAAGTTCTTTGGAACTTGCTTTATATCACTATATGGTCCGTTTTTTAAAAAGTTCCCAGGGTGCTTGGAAAGCATCTGGGGCGTATTTGCAGTTTTGGGGTGTAGTAAAGTACTTATGCACATTGAATGCAATTTGCTTCTCATGTTATTTTTTAAATATTTTTACCAATTTTTGTGGGCAGTGTTGGTTCTGAAACAGAACCTGAATGATAGAGGTTTGTTATATCTCCTATTGTGATTATTATTTTGTGTATTTTTCCATGTAGCTCTGTTCTATATAACTTTGAATTTATGTTATTAAGTGAATAAAGATTTGGAACTATCTGGTAAATTGAACTTACTGATATGAAGTACTCCTCTTCATTTGTAGTAGTGTTTTTGTTTTTTTTTCTTTCAGGTCTATTATAGGTTATATCATTTTCATTTGGTTAATGTTCGTGTACTATATTTTTCCCATTCTTTCACTTTAGATCTCTTGGTATGTTTCAGATAGCTCTCAGTGTTTTGTGTTAGTTATGAGTGGCTATTAAAATCAATTAAAGAATTGACTTGGGTGGAGGATGTGATGTAGGGGGCCCAGTATTTTTCCCCTTCAGTTGTTCTAACACCTTGTATTATATCACAAATGTTTTCCCACATATGTAAGGAGATATTTTTATCATAGAAAATAACCACAGCCCCTCATCTCACTGCCTCATTTATGCTCTTCTGTGTGTGGGGTTTCTGACTCTCTCCTGTGAGTGAGGTTCTCCTGCCTATGCATGTCTTACCTTTGGCCATTTTCATTTGCTAATCTGTGTCATACCTGTTGGATTATTAGACCAGCCCAAAGATTCCTGAGGTCACAGGAAAGGTTGTTTCCCCACCACGTAAGCAAGCAGTCAGGTGTTTAATATGTGGTGAATTTGGGGAGTACGTGTACGTCACCATTTACTTAAGGAAGATGTAACAATTTAAGTAAAGTAACTTATTCTCAAAACTGAATGATTATGTCAGTGAAATAGGGAACAATGTACAAATGTACCTTGTGGATATACAACTTCTATTTAATGTTTCAAAGGTGGCAATGAAGAGGGCTAACATTTTGCACTTGGCAGGTTGATTTGAAACTGGCTGTTAAGAAAGGGAAGACTGAGAAAATACTTAGGATTGTCATCTCATTTCTTCCTAAGAGGTTTAGTTGCCACAGTTTGGTTTAGGAAGAGAGCTTCAGCACCATCACCTCAGCTTCAGACAGTGAAACTCCTAGCAAGAGCTTGTTGACCCTCTTACCGTCTCCTCGTGTCTTAAAGTTTTGGGAATTGCCCGACAGAAATTAACCTGGCAGGTATGCTGCCCATTTTTCTAAATTACCTGCATGTCCCCCATTTCACCTTTGAAATCTAAGACTCTGTTCTTCCATTTTCCAAAATACCCTATATACGCAGTATCACCTCATTGTGTTGGGTATTCATTTGAATATGAATTCCCCTTGCCCATGTGTTTGACCTTGAATACCTCCCGTTAATTAGATTATGTTAATTTGATTGTTATCCCAGCTCTTAGAACTTAGAAGGTATGGCACAGTGTTGGTGAGCTGGCCGTGTGACAAGCATGGCCGGGACACTAACTTCTGGAAAGTGCAGCCTCTGACAGATCGTGGACATCTCCTGGCAAAAGTAGGCATTAATATTATATTTTGCTCTATCAGCCTTTTTGGTCTATTTCTGAAGGGCTTGGTACAATTTAGTAGTGCTGGGAGTCACTTTCTTCTCTTGTACGTTTACACCGGCATGAAAAGTATTTGTGAGGCCAGTTGCTCGGACTTAGGAGTGTTCTTCATTGACCGCTGGCTCTGTTTACATTGGGAGGACTCGGTTCTGCTCCTGCATCTGGCATCTGGCAACTGGGCTCCATTGCCCAGCTCCAACTCTGGAGTGTGGCTGTGGGACCTTGGGTACAGATCTAGGTTCTGTCTCCAGGGTCTGTGGCCTGGGGCTGTGAGTCTGGGATGTGGAGTCTCTTTAGGTGTGGCTTTGCATGCTGGGTTGGTGTGTGGGATCCACATGTAGCTCTGGCTCTAGGATCTGATGGATGGAATCTGGTGTCCAGGGTTCTCTGTCAGTCTCTGGTGTCCAGTGACTGGCATTCAGTGTACATGGTCTGTCCTGGGTCGTGGGGACAGTTTTAGGATTGGGTCGGAGGTCTGGCATTCAGCTATTAGTTCTGGCTCACTCCAGGGTCCAGGTTCTAGACTCCAGGGCCTGTGTATGTTTTGGCATTGGCTGTCTGTGAACTTGACGCAGACCCCAGCCCGTGGGATCTGTGTGCTGTGGCAGCACTAGACAAATTCACACGGACTACAAAAATCCTGTGGGGAAAAAGGGATGGCATGGCCACTCTCTAAGTGAGAGAGGGCGTGAGGGCCAGAGAGAGCCCCTGAGAAAGCCCGATCCCTGCCTGGACAGGCTTTTACTGCTTTTCTGGGCAGTTTACATAGAGGATGGTCCACATTTACTGTGCCCATGCTCACTGTAGGTGATTACCTTTTACACACAACCAAGGACAGAATGCTGCTCATTACATCAAAGAGAAGGATGTTACAGCTCCAGGGGGGAAGTGGTTGAACTGGTTACACTACATACTTGGGTGGTTTTGTTACCGAGCAGGAGGGGTGGTTCCTTCACGATAAATTATTACAGAAAGGATTCCGCCTTTCTGTCTCTGGAGGTTCCTTCCCCCCACGCCCACCTGCTAGGTTCGCAATGCCCGCCGCCAGAGGAAAGACGTCTCTCAATGCCAGAGACTGGTGAAAAGGAAAGGAATTGTTTATTCAAAAGTTACACAAACTTAGAATAATGACCTAATGTCTTCAGTAAGATACTAAAGTCCTCTAGAATACCCACAGATGCACAGTCCTTCCCTCTCCCTGTGCCCAGTCCGGGGTACCGTGTCTCAAGAAAAGAAGTAGAAGTCCGTGATTCAGGCTCCCAGCACCATCAGCTGTGTGGCTGCTGCGATCTCCAGTTAATCCAAAGCCATGTGGCACCTTCTCATGGCCCAGCAGCAAGAGTCCTTTCTCCCCTTTCTCTATGGCTGCAAAGTCTCTCCTGCTGCCTAAGCCGCGTGGCAAGAAGAAGCACTCCAAAACCTCGTGGTCCTCTTTACTCTCCTTCAGAACCGCGTGGTCCTTTTCCCCACTTCAGAACCACATGGACCTCTATCTATCTACTTGCTTCAGAGCCTCGTGGTTCACTCCTTCCTTCAGAGCTGCATGGTCTCTTCTTTCTCCCCAATATCCTTATGGTCCTCCCTACTCTTTGAAGCCGCGTGGTCTCTCTCCTTTCTATGGCTGCCGCTTGGTCTCTACTTTACTTCAGAGCCGCATGGTCTCTACTTCCCTTCAGAGCCACATGGTCTCTCCTTCCCTTCAGAGCCACATGGTCTCTCTTCTTTCTATGGCTGCCGGGCCTAGGTTTAAATCCCAGTTCCCATCTTCCTTTGCAGCCCATTTCCGACTCCTCCTACAGTCAGCTACACCTGCCAGCATCCCTGTATTCTTCCAGCTTTACTGGGCTGCCATAGTAAGTCTGGGCAGGTGTGGCCCCATGGCTTGGAGCCAATCATCTCCAAGCTCTCACGCAGGCCCTGTAGCCAGGGGGAGTTGCTTCCCAGTCCCATCTTGGGTGGAAGCCACTCCCATCTCCCTGGCTCAAAGCAGGGCCACAGCTATTTAACATATCCATGAAACCAGTTAAAGGTTATAGATATGTTAAATGACTGCCAGGGGTTAGCTATAAAGCTGTTGCTACCCAAAACAGCTCTGAATGGCCCTGTTCCATGTGTCCCATCCCCCTTGGCTCAGGCCTGTGGGGGTGAAGACATCCTACATACATTTTTCTAATATTTCCTGGACACCCTGAGTCCTGGACCCCATTACAAATCCCTTCTTGGGGCCCTCCTCTTGGCTGCACCCTGCTTCAGTTTAGCACAGACTTTAGGAAGTTAAAGATACTCAGTCAACATTTGCTGCCTCAATCCAGGGTGAGGGAGTTTCAGGGAAAGCAAGTCTCAGAGCAACCTAGGTACAGGGCAGGCCTGATTCCCCACAGAAGTAGCTGTGTGTGTGGGCATGGGTCCTGCCTGCCAAACCTCGCTCTTGCTGGCTTTTCCAAGTGGGAACTGGGCTACATTTCCCCCGCGTGGAACAGTTCCCTATACTCCATCTTGGCTGGCAGTCCGTGGTTCTACCCTTTTGCACTCTGCCTTTATGTGGGTGGGAGACATGCTTGGAAATGTGGTCTCCAGAAAAACGTGTGGTCCTCTGGACAGTAGGGAAAGCATGCAGTTGTTGGGAAGCGCCCTGCCTTGTTTCAGAAGCTGTAATCTCCCATGGCTAAGGCTGAGTGTAAGACCTTGGGACCACAAGCCATTAAGGAGACAAAGCTTATCTCCCTGGCAGGGTCACTGCCCCAGCCCACTTTACTTTACCCTGCTTGGCCCTGAGCCTGACCAGTTAGCCAATGACGGGTAAAATTCCTCAAGGGAGGGATGACCTAAGACAGGCATGGTCAGGAAGAGGCCCTCAGGGAAGGACTTGGGGGGCTATAGAAAAAGGGGGGATGGACCCTCGCCCCTCAGCTTTGACATAGACTGAGTCCTCATTCTGTCTGCAAGAAGTCACCTAATCTCTTGACTGCCTTACTTCCCCTGCCTGACTTAAGCATGAAATAATGACAGAGGGTGGTGCAGCCTTGTGCTGGAAAGGGCGGTACCCTGGGGTGGGGATCAAGCCTAAGAGAGAATACAAAAAACCCTGTGAAACCTGCTATGCTAAGAATGTCCTCAGTTTTCTCATAAGGGTCCAAGCATGAAATGAATTTGTTTCCCAAAGTTTCCTAGCCCTTTAGCTAACTGACCCTGACTGAGAATAAGCTCTCAGAGTTCTTTGAATGTTACCTGTTGTTTGATTCTTACTGCCTGACAAAGATTGATGAGCTTTACCTGTATTCATTCCTGTGCAAATTGAACCCAATAAAAGCCCATTGAGGAAAAGGCTCTTAGCCCTTCTCCTTGGAGAGATCGGCCACCTTTTCTCCCCAAACAGATCATGTCTCGGTAGACTTATTTTCATCCACGGCGGACAGGGGGCTCTGCGGGCAAAGCTGATATAATAGCTGTCACAATACCGTCTAATAAAACGGTTTTGAATGATGTTAAGGACAAGTATGGGCGACCAGAGACAGGTGATGGGGTGGGAGTGTGGGAGTGGGGTTGCAGGCTGAACTGACTTGTGGCTGAACTGACTTTTCAGCCAAACAGACTATTGGCCAAATGGACTTTTTCACCAAATAGGCTTTTTGGCCAAAGAGGCCTTTTGACCCGATTTAAGGCAAGGTTCAATGAGCATTGCAGCCGCAAAACGTATACAGTCCATTTTTTGCTCCCATAGCATTTAACCTAGTATTCACAGAGAATAGATGAACAGATACTTCTGTTGTTCAGCACTTCCGAAAGAGACTCCTACAGAAGCTCCAAAATGAACCACCATAGGAATTACTTGATAACTTGACCCGAATGATGCTAAAGATGCTAATTACCAATTCTTGATAAACAATTCTTCACCCCTCAATGCACAGGTCAGAAGCAGAAACTGGAAATGTACAAGGTTTGCACATATAGGAGGAACCGAAAATGGAAAAGGAAGTCCAGGCAAAGTTGAGGAAACAAGAGTACATACACCGATAGCGCCAATATTTTACTTTGCTTTTTTTCTGCACCTCTTGGTGCAGAATTATGTATAAATTTTACCTCCACGTTGTTTAAGGAAGCTGCAACAAAGCAAAGACAAACGAATTTCAAGCACACCTTCAACTTGTCACAGACTGACACTACTGCGCTACAGAGCCAGTTCTGAGAAACGTCACATAAGACATATCAATGGCTCCTTTGCTCTTTACCTGAAAGCCAGTCACAAGGTAACTGGACACCCCTGAAATTTAGATGTTTTCGAATGCACTTGTAAATACCACTGCCACCCAAAGTCATTGACATTCCACTGGAATCAACCACTTTTCCTGCTGACCTGCACTGAGGTGTCATTCCCAAGAATGGCCACCAGGTGGCAGCAGAGACCCACAGTTGGAACACACACTCTGCTATTGGCCTCCCACAAAGGTTCCTTTGCTTTTTACCCGAAGGAGGACCCGAAAATAGTAAACGCACTCTAGGCAAAGTTGAGTAAAGGAGCCCGTAAACTTGTCCACAGGGGGATATACATAAAGTGAAAGTGCTTGTATTTTACTTCACTTTTTCTCATCTCCTGTTAGAGAACTTTAAATAAATTTTACCTCCTCGTAGTTTAAGGATTCTGCATCAGACAAACCAAATTACACGTGATTTTCAAGCATACCTGGATCTTGTAGAAACCGAACTCTATCACGCTACACAGCCAGATCAAAGAAATGTCACATAAAATATGATTATTGCGCTCTTGGCCATCAATCTGGAAACCAGTGACAAGGTAACTGGCCAGCCCTGACATTTAGACATTTTCAAATGCACTTCTGAATACCCCTGCTATCCAAAATCATTCATATTCCCCTGGAATCAACCACTTACTCTGTTGACTTGTACTGAGGTGTCATTCCTAAGGATGGCCACGAGAGGGCAGCAAAGACCAGCATTTGGAATACACAGCTTACTGATGCCTTGGTCAAAAATTTTGTTTGCTTTTTACCATCAGATGCCATGACAGAGACAATTTTCATTCTCCTCCAAACAACAGGACTGAACAACTACTGGACAACGTTGTCACCGTTTTGTTCCACTGCCCTCTGCCACCTTTCAAGCTACTTCACTGTTCCATCGTCCCACAACATTGTCCTCTTCTCTTCCAGGTGTCTTCTGCAGTCTTGCAGGGAAGGGAAATTTCTTTTCAATAAGAGAAATTCACAAAGACCAAAATAAAGGGTCATGCAAAGGCACAAGCTCTGGTGAGGACTGCGGATGAACAACGACTGCCCAGCCAGGCTGGAAAAGTTTTCCCCTGGTCACCAAAGAGAAGCGGGTGCGCTCCTGCCTTATCCTGAAGCTCCCCTGTCTTTCCTGACAAATTCTGGACATTTTCCCTTGGGTGACTTTCACTTGGTCTAACAGAGATCAGTACTTGTTGGGAGAAGTCCGCTGGGTTTCTGCAAGGAGCTCCCACTGCAGGACATCACCTCCTTCGGATGAAGACTGCCCTTTGGAGGGGCTGCTGGTAGTTCCTGGGCTTCCCTCAATATCTCCTGTTCCACATTATTCTCAAATATCAACGGTTCATCCCCTCACACTTTGTCTTGGAAATGGAACGTTTCCCTTCCATTTCCGTAGAGAACTGCATGTGGAAATTCAGTCAAGATGGGACCCCCACCACCCAGCTTGACTTCTGTGGAACCCAAACATCAAAGAGATTAACATAATCAAGCTGCTGCAAATGCTTTTCGACACTGGATTGGGATACTTTGAGTATATTGCCTGTCTCCCACATGCCACAACATGGTCTGTCTTCTGTTAACGTCTGCCCTGGATGGCTCTCCACTGCTCCTGGTATGCCTACCCATGGGGCAACTGCGCATGAGAAATCTCCCGCATGAATCTTTGCAACCCACTTATCACACGTTCCATCAGACTCAGCATCTTCTCTGTACACACCAAGCATCTTTTCTTGCCTTACACTTGGGCTTGTACCTTTCTGGAAATGACACAGACTGAGGGGCCAAAAATGTTCCTTATGTTCATGTATCTTCAGTGGGAAGAGGGCCACACACACATTCACCAGTTGTCATGAGGTTTTTCACCCCACAGGGATATGACAGCTGTCACGATACTGTCTAAAAAACAGTTTCAAATGACATTAAAGGCAAGTATGCGGGACTGGTGCCAGGTGATGAGGTGGGGGTGACACAGAGGTGGTGCAGTTGTGCGGGACCGAACTGACTTTTTGGACAATCCCATTTAAAGCAAGTTTCAACCATCATCACAGCCTCGAAAGCCTGTACAATATGTTTTCTGCTCTAATGGCACTTGAGCTGGCACTCACAGGGAATGGATGAGGACAAAGTTCTGCTGTACAGACCTTCTCAGAGAGACTCCTACAGAACCTCCAAAATGAACCACTATTTGAATTACAAAGTAACTTGACCTGAATGATGCTAAAGATGCCACGGACCAAAACCTGAGAAAGAAATTCTCACCCTTGAATGCACACATTAGAAACAGAGGCTTAAAATGCACAAGTTTTGGACCCATACAAGGAATCTGAAATGGTAAACAAAGTCCAGGCAGAGTGGAGGAAACGAGCCTGTAGACATGTCCAGAAGGGCACATACATACACTGATGGCACTTATAATTTACTCTTTTTTACTTGTACCTCTTAGTGTGAAATTATGAATAAATTTTACCTCCACGTTGTTTAAGGAAGCTGCAACAGACAAAAACAATGACAAGTGATTTTGAAGCACACCTGTAACTTTTAACAACTTGATTACACTATAAAGCCAGTTCCAACAAATGTCCCATAAACCACGTTTATTGTTCCCTTGGCCATTACTCTGGAAACCAGACTCGAGGTAACTAGAAAGTCCTTACATTTAGGTGTTTTGAAATGCAGTACTAAATACCACTGCCATCCACAGTCATTGATATTCCACTGGAATCAACCACTTTTCCTGACTCAACTAAGATGTCATTCCCCAGAAAGCCCACAAGATGGCAGCAGTATGCACACTTAGAACGTTTTGGAAAGGACCATGTTATACCATCCCTGTGTTCTCAAGCAACTTCAAAGGACTGAAATTATAGAAAATATGTTTCACCCTCATGGCTGCTAATGTAGAACTCAGAAACAAAAGGTAACTAGAAAGTCCTTTCATTTAAATGTAATGAAAGACACTTCTCAAATAACATTCCACAAACCCTTAGTCGATAATTCACTAGAGCCAATGACTTTACCTGCCGGCCTGCACGAAGCTGTTATTCCCAAGTGACACATGAGATGGCAGCAGAGAGACACACTTGGGACCATTTTCAAAGGGACCATCCTGCGATAAGGCAAGTTTTAACAAATTTCAAAGGACTGAAATTACATACAGTATATTTCTTACTGTCATTGCTGTTAACATAGAAATCAGGAACAAAGGGTAACTAGTAAGTCCCGATATTTAAAAATTACTAAATACACGTCTAAATAACATTGCAGTCAACATTCATTGATGTTCTACTACAGTCAACCACTTTTCCTGCTCACCTGCCACTAACATGTTATTCCTGAAATGCCCACGAGATGGCAGCAGAGACGCACACTTGGAACACTGTACTATTTGGCCAAAAGGTTCATCCAGTTTTTATGCGAAGACGAAAAGGAAGAGACGTTTTTCATTTTCACCAATAACTGTATTGAACAATGCATTCACCGTTTTGTTCCACTGCTTTCTGCAATATTGCAGGCATCTTCATAATTCCATCTTCCCAAAAAGTTTTATCATTTGGCCAAGCCAATATAAAGCCAGTTTCAACAAGCATCGCAGCATTGAAATTATATACAATGTTTCTTAAGTGCTCTCATTGCACTTCAGCCAGAATTCACTTTCCAGAAATGGGACTCAGAAGTCCTTATATTTGGTAGTTATGTAATACACTTGTAAACAACCTCAAAAGTAAAACACAATTTCAATTACAAAATAATTGAAAATGAAGGGTGATAAAGATACCACAGACCAAAACTTATGAAAAACATCTTCGCCCTCAAATTCACATTATCAGAAATAAAAGCTGAAAATTTACAATTTTTTTACCCATATTAGGAACCTCAAATAGTACATTAAATCCAGAGAAAGTAGACAAAAACGTGCACAGGCGGTGAGAGGGGTCACAGATGTGGGTGGGGCTGGGTGGGAGGCAAATTTACGCTGGGGGGCATGAGGGGCTGGCAATTCTGGGGGAGAGATGAGCAACCACGTGGGCTGGAAGTTAGTTGCTGCCAGCTGCTGCTGGTCTCTGGTCTCCGTGGTCCGGAGGTGTTGCTCACAGCCTAAGTTGATGCAAGCAACGCAAACCAGGGACAGGAGCTGGGCTGTGTCGGAGCTTTGAGGTGGGGGGAGGGTGGAGGGCAGATACAGCCCCGCTGTGGGGAGCAGAAAAGGGGGGCCTGGCTGTTTCTGGGGTACACGTCTCAGGTCACAATTTAGCTGACCACTTCTTGTGGGACCACTTTTCTATATTTATCTAGATTATGTTTCAGTTATAGATAACTTTGGTCCATGGATATACAATGATACCCATTTTTTAACCCCAAAACAAGATGATATTTTTCATCTGTTAAAGTTGTTGTTATTGGGTGGCAATTTCCAATTTTGTTCATACAGATCCTGTCTGTTATTGTTAAGCTTATTCCCAGTTTTTTTTTTAACCTGTTTTGTTGCTATTGAGTCTTTAAAAAAATTGTATCTTGAATTTACTATTTCTGCATATTTATTTCTGCATGTTATTTTCGCATCACTGCACTAAATTCTATTGGTGATACTTTTCCATGGATTCTCATGAGTTACGAAGGTAAACATGCTCTCATGCAATAATGATCGTTAAACGGTTGTAGCTGTAGGTGACCTAGAAATAGTTAAAGCCTGAAAGAACACAGGAAGTGAGGGAATGTGAGGAGACAGAAAAATTTTCTTTGTTAGTCATACATACTCAATAAAATAGTAACATCCTTTTTAGCATTTTAAATGAGTTTGGGGCCTGGAAGCATGGTGTTGTAGAAATCAGAAGTATTTTGTTACAGGGAATGTGCCCCGGGGAGGTAATCTGAGGAACACAGAGTGTGGCAAATGTCCACATTTTCAAAGAGGAAAACTGGAGATGGTGAAATGTGGAATCTAACAGAGTAAGAATCTCTGTTTAAGTGACTTTATGAAGAAGTTATTACGGTGACATAGGAGCAGTGGAAAGAAGCAGGGATCCTCAGATGAATACTGTGTTTAATCACAGTGTGATTTGGTCTCCTAAGTGGACGGGTCTTCCTTTGCCTCCCGATCTATTGCCTGGGACACTTCTCCCCGACATTTGTCAGATGGCTGGCCTTTTTTATTCTTTAACTTTTAGCTTCCATGCTTCCTGTTCCAAGAAAGGCAGCATTTCAGACATAGGATGCAAAGGGACATGCTGTTTGTATTCTAAGGGACTCTTCAGGATACAGAACAGGGTTTGTCATTCTCAGCACTATGGACCTTGTGGGCCACATAACTCATTCACCTGGGGGATTGTCCTCTGCATCGTAGGTGCTTATTAGCATTCAGTACTTCTATTCACTGCCCACACCCTGGCTTCCCTTCCCCTCAGGACAGTCTACGATGACTCAGGACATTGCCTCAAGCCCCCTTGGGTGCAGAAGTCACCTTTGGTTGAGAAACAGTTTGAAGCTTTTATCATTTTTGAAAGCAGAAAGATCTTGGTCTGGTATGCAGTATTTTTATTATTTTTCTATGTAAATTATTTCCCAGTCTGACTGTGATTTATTTTGGGAAGGTATTTAGAAGAGTGTTTTAAATCATCTAAATATAGGGACTTTCTAGTTACCTTGTGACTGGTTTCCAGATCAATGGCAAAGAGAGCAATAAGTAGTTTGTGAGATATTTGTTGAAACCTGGTTGATAGCTAACTATAGTCATGTTTCAAAAAGCTCCAAGTGTGCCGGAAAAGCATTTTTAATTGACTTTGTTGGTGCTTACTTTAACAGTGAGGAAAAAATTTTTTCACAATTCTACCCCGAGAGTTAAAAAGAACTGCTATCATTTTATGTACATACACTTGCGGAGATGTCGACGTGCACGTTTCTGTCTACTTTCTCTGGATTTAATTGACTATTTTAGGTTCTAAGTATGGGCACAAAACTTGTATATTTTCAGCTTTTATTTTTGATACTGTGAATTTAAGGGTGAAGATGTTTTCCGTAAGTTTTGGTATGCAGTATCTTTCTCACCATTCAGTGTATTTTGTGATTCAAATTGTCGTGCATTCAGCTATTGGTTCTGGCTGTACTCCAGGGTCCAGGTTCTAGACTCAGGGCCTGTGTATGTTTTGGCATCGGGTGTCTGTGAACTTGATGCAGATCTCGGCCTGCGGGATCTGTGTACTGTGGCAGCAATAGACAAATTCACAGGGACTACAAAAATCCTGTGGGGGAGAAAGGGATGGCATGGCCACTCTCTGAGAGAGGGAGTGAGGGCCAGAGAGAGCCCCTGAGAAAGCCCGATCCCTGCCTGGACAGGCTTTTACTGCTTTTCTGGGCAGTTTACATAGAGGATGGTCCACATTTACTGTGCCCATGTTCACTGTAGGTGACTACCTTTTACACACAACCAAGGACAGAATGCTGTTAATTACATCAAAGAGAAGGATGTTACAATTCCGGGGGGGAAAGTGGTTGAACTGGTCACACTCCATACTTGGGTGGTTTAGCACAGACTTTAGGAAGTTAAAGATGCTCAGTCAACATTTGCTGCCTCAATCCAGGGTGAGGGAGTTTCAGGGAAAGCAAGTCTCAGAGCAACCTAGGTACAGGGCAGGCTTGATTCCCCACAGAAGTAGCTGTGTGTGGGGGAGTGGGTCCTGCCTGCCAGGCCTCGCTCCCACTGGCTTTTCTGAGTGGGATCTGGGCTACATTTCCCCCACGTAGAACAGTTCCCTATACTCCATCTTGTCCGGCAGTGTCTGGTTCTACCCTTTTGCACTCTGCCTTTATGTGGGTGGGAGACATGCTTGGAAATGTGGTCTCCAGAAAAATGTGTGGTCTTCTGGACAGTAGGGAAAGCATGCAGTTATTGGGAAGTGCCCTGCCCTGTTTCAGAAGCTGTAAACCCCCATGGCTAAGGGTGAGTGAAAGACCTTGGTACCATAAGCCATTAAGGAGACAAAGCTTATCTCCCTGGCAGGATCACTGCCCCTGCTCAATTTACTTTACCGTGTTTGACTCTGAGCCTGAATAGTTAGCCAATTATGGGTAAGATGACCTAAGGGAGGGATGACCTAAGACAGGCATGGTCAGGAAGAGGCCCTCAGGGAAGGACTTGGGGGGCTATAGAAAAAGGGGGGGATGGACCCTCGCCCCTCAGCTTTGACATAGACTGAGTGCTCCTTCTGTCTGCAAGAAGTCACCTCATCTCTTGACTGCCTTACTTCCCCTGCCTGACTGAAGCCTGAAACAGTGACAGAGGGCGGTGCAGCCCTGTGCTGGAAAGGGCGGTTCCCTGGGGGCCTGATCAGGCCTAAGAAAAAATACATAAAACCCTGTGAAGCCTGCTTTGCTAAGAATGCCCTCAGGTTTCTCACAAGGATCCAAACATGAAATGAGTTTGTTTCCCAAAGTTTCATAGCCCTTTAGCTAACTGACCCTGACTGAGAATAAGCTCTCAGAGTTCTTTGACTGTTATCTATTGTTTGATCCTGACTGCCTGACCATGACTGATGAGCTTTCCCTGTATCCCTGTGCAAATTGAACCCCATAAAAGCCCATTGAGGAAAAGGCTCTCGGCCCTTCTCCTGGGAGAGATGGGCCACCTTCCCTCCCCAAGCAGATCATGTCTCGGTAGACTTATTTTCATCCGCGGTGGACGGGGGGCTCTGTGAGCAAAGCTCCCCCACATCTGGCGCCCAAACAGGGACCTGAGAAGTTGGGACCTGCTTCGACCACAGGCTAGGTGCCATCATCACAGATGGCATGCCTAAGAGGACAGAAATTGGTGCTTTCATCCCCCCCAGGGACAGGGCATCTCTCGGGAAGGCCCCCAGGCTTGTTACAGATGAGAGGAAAGGTTTCTGTTGTGCCTCCCCTTGAGCAGTTCTCTTCTCCTTTGTCTCCCCTGCACCCTCTTCCATGAATGGGAGACTTGCTTTCTCTCTCCCAGCATTTGCTGCATTTTGCGGGAACGGGTCAAGTGTTTAAAGGCCACTAGGGCGCTCGCTGCTAGGAGACTCCTGTGAGAGGATGAGCTGGAACGTGGACCGGGACAGAACGCTACGTTTCCCCCCAGCCGCGAGCAAAAGTCCACGCAACGAGAGGCACACTGTAAAAGCGTTCACAGTCCCATCCCCTGCAGCTCGATCCCCGCCTAGGTTTAGGCTGGGGGAGGAGAAAGCAAAGACTTTCCCTTTTATCAGCTTTCCTAGGGAGGTATTTATGAGTATTTCAGCTTCTTGCTGAGCGCCAAAGAAAAGAGGCACTTCCTCCCTCCAGCTTGAGATCTTGGGTGTCCCTACGTGAGTGGGGGCCTCGTGGAGGTGTCTGGGGTCGAATCCCTGAGACCTGCAGGGGCCTCACAGGGAATTCCATCTCACGTAATATAACTTTTGGCTCATCCGGGGAAGCGCGATTTAAGGATTGGTCACCCAGTGCTCCGAGCTCTCCCAGCTGGTCTAGATGACTGGGAAGAGAAACCGAGTCCAATAACCAGGGTTAGGGTACCCGAAATATCCGGCAGCCCTCCCTGACTGTCTTCCACCAGCAGCACATTTCGACCCACTACACTGTCCTCACTAGCAAGAAACAGGGTCTGAGGGTGCAGACAGAGTGAAAGGGAAACTGGAACTGGTTTTGTAATGGCCACGCTTGCGGCAGGAGGAATCTCAGAAAAGGCTCTTTTATTTGTTAAGGAATTTCTATAAACGTTTCTACGAATCCTCAAGCATGGGGAACGGGTTCTCGAAGGAACAGGAGCAATGTTTCAGGCTAATTCAGCAGCTTTTTAAGGCTGCTGATGTCTCCCAGATAAGGGATCTTTAGATTTGGAAATATGGGAAAAAGCAGGGCAGAGATGCTTTCACAATCAGGAAAGCTTAGACAAAAAGAGAAGGGACAGATGGGCACCAGCCAGGCCCTTCCCTGGTGGACATCACAGCCGAGCCTGGTGAGCACCAGCATGTGCACACTCGCAGCGCAGTGGGGCTGCATCTTTCCACCAGGATGGGTGACAGCGGCGGAGGGGGATCTGGTGCCCCTCTCATCCTCTCCTCCCCATGCGCACGGGAGCAACCTTCCCTGTGCTCAGAGCCAGGCGCAGGTCCTGGCCTGCTGGGTCTGCCCCCGGGGTACAGTTACACAGCGTCTAGCAGCAGACTTAGAACTGGCGCAGACAGCACATCATGGAGGGGAGTTCCAGCCAGGTCATTTCTGAGGTAAGGGACAGCAGCCCCTGTGCTTGGGGAGGCTGCTGGCGTGCTTAATTTCAAGAAAGGAATTTCTATTTTATTTGCATTTCTATAACTGGAGTAGGGGGTGTTTCTTAGCCCCGCAAAAGTGTGTGGACTCTGAAAGGTTTTGGTCTGGATGGGCAAGTTGGACGGATTCAGCCTTACATCGTCCCTGCCCAAACTTAATATCTGGGGCAGGGACCTCCTCACTCAGTGGGGAATACAAATCACCCTGCCGCCTTTTCCTTAGTGGCGACTGTACACATTCAGACCTAAATTCTCCTAGATCCTTAAGTGATCAGGCTAGACAGGAATTAGATTTGGTTAACCAATACCTTTCTTCCAGGCAGCTCACTAGGGTAAACGGACAACTACCTGTCAGACTTTTTTGCTTCCGCACACTGGGGATGCCTACTGCCTTAATGGGACACTTGTCACCTAATTTGGAAATGATTCAATGGTTCTTTTTATCCCATCCAACCCAGCACACTATCACCACCTACATTACTGCGCTATGTCAGCTTATTATCAAAGGCCATGATAGTCATTCAGCTTTTGGCCACGACCCAGCTGTTAGAGGTGTTCCACTCACCCAAGTGTATCTGCAACAACTTTCTAGTCAATCTTTAGAATTTCAGTGTGCAGTCGCTGATTTGTAGGGGGTTTAATATTAATTTACCTTCTGATAAACTTCTCCAAAACCTCCCCACTCTTAATATCCACATAGGGGAAAAATTCAGCGACACTCCTGTTCCCAAAGCTAAAACCATCTTTAATAATGGTTCATGGAAAACAGGGAAAGCTGTTATCACCTGGAAAGAGGGAACGAGTGGAAACATTTTCTTTCCGGAGGGCACTCTTCCACTCAAGAGGTGGGAATTTCAGGGGCTGTTCTTGCCCTCCAGCATTGGCCCAAAGAGCCTCTTAACTTAGTTTGTAGCTCTGGTTATACTGTATATACACTCCTTCATATAGATCAGGCTGTGTTCAAAGGGTCCATTGAGCCTCAGTTCCTAAGTCTGTTTCTAACCCTGCAAAGGCTTTTAGATCAAAGGAAGCACCCCTTATTTGCTACCCATATCCGATCTCATTCAGGCTTGCCTGGACCTATGGCAGAGGGTAATTCTCTGGCTGATGCCCTTGTCAGCCTGGCGGATACTTTTCAATCTGCGGCGATGCCTCATCAATGTTTTCACCAGAATAGTCAGGCCCTACGTAAAGAATTTAGTATTCCATGGGCCCAAGCGAAACAGGTGATCAGCGAATGTCCAGATTGTCAAGCGCTTTCAAAAGCACCCCCTACTCTTGGAATGAACCCTGGAGGGTTGCAACCTCGAATGATTCGGCAGACAGGTGTTACTTGCTATGCCCCTTTGGGAAGATTGAAATATTCACATATATCTGTAGACACTTACTCAGGTGCTCTACACGCCACTCTCCTCCCAGGGAGTCAGCAAAGCACATTAGAGCTCATTGGCTGGAGGCATTCAGCCACTTACGCCATCCACAAGAAATCAAGACCGATAATGGCCCAGGATACATTCCACAAGCCACTCAGGCTTTCTTAGAAAAATGGGGAATTCGGCATAAAACAGGTATCCCCTATAACCCTACAGGCCAAGCAATTGTTGAAAGAGCTCACCAGACCTTTAAAACATTATTAAACAAACCAAAAAGGGGGAGTCAGGAAATACCTCCCAGGAATTTCACCACACTAGCAATATATACGTACAACTTTTGGAATCGTGATGATAGTTTGAAGTCACCCATAGACAAACACCTTGTGCCAACCAGGCCCGCAGGCCCACACCCCTTGGTCTTGTACAAAGGCCCGTTAGGGGAAGGAAGCTAGAAAGGCCCAGTTGAACTATTGACTCGGGGAAGAGGGTATGCTTGTGTTTCCTCTCCAGAACAGACTTTGGAGCTGGCGGTGAAGAGGGTGAAGCCATATCAGAGAAAAGGCTTCCTTGGTGGCAACCCACCTCCACTCCATTGGACTCCCCCGATCCAGGTTTCTCTAACCTGTGGGTCACCCCCTTGAAGTGGAATTCCAGTCAGCATTGCTGGGCAGATATTTGTCATCGCCTGCAGGACGCGTTCTCTAGCGATCTCAATGGACAAGTCGATCAGCTCCAGCATGAGCTCCACCACAGCTCAGTGACATCAGAAGCTGAACTGAACAGAAAGTGTTCCAGACCCTCCACGATAATCTGCAATAGCTGAACCAAAAGAACTGGTTCGACGGACTGAATTTATGAGTTTGGGTCCTGGCAGCCGTCGGGCGCCTCCTTGTCTTAATTCTTATTTGTGCCTTACAATGTATATGGAGGTTATTTTCTCGAGATCGCATTTGGAAACAGCAAATACTGGTTTCACATGCTTCACAACTACAATTGATTTCACAAAGAAAAAGGGGGGAGATGTTGGGAAGTGCCCTGCCTGGTTTCAGAAGCTGTAAACCCCCATGGCTAAGGCTGAGTGAAAGACCTTGGGACCATAAGCCATTAAGGAGACAAAGCTTATCTCCTGGCAGGGTCACTGCCCCTGCCCACTTTACTTTACCCTGCTTGGCCCTGAGCCTGACCAGTTAGCCAATGATGGGTAAGATTCCTCAAGGGAGGGATGACCTAAGACAGGCATGGTCAGTAAGAGGCCCTCAGGGAAGGACTTGGGGGGCTATAGAAAAAGGGGGGATGGACCCTTGCCCCTCAGCTTTGACATAGACTGAGTGCTCCTTCTGTCTGCAAGAAGTCACCTAATCTCTTGGCTGCCTTACTTCCCCTGCCTGACTGAAGCCTGAAACAATGACAGAGGGCGGTACAGCCCTGTGCTGGAAAGGGCAGATTCCCTGGGGCCGATCACGCCTAAGACAGAATACAAAAAACCCTGTGAAAACTGCTTTGCTAAGAATGCCCTCAGTTTTCTCACAAGAGTCCAAGCATGAAATGAGTTTGTTTCCCAAAGTTTCATAGCCCTTTAGCTAACTGACCCTGACTGAGAAGAAGCCCTCAGAGTTCTTTGTATGTTATCTATTGTTTGATTCTTACTGCCTGACAAGGATTGATGAGCTTTACCTGTATCCCTGTGCAAATTGAACCTAATAAAAGCTCATTGAGGAAAAGGCTCTTCCCTGTCCCCTTCCCCTTTGAAGATAAACCACTTTTCCTCCCCCAGCAGATCCTGTCTCGGTAGACGTATTTGCATCCCCAGCAGACTGGGAGATCTGCATGCAAAGTCCCCACACACACAGTGCTAAAAACACAGTCACGAGGACTCTGCAAACCTGGGATGATGACTCAGGAGTGGGGGGCATTGCCCCGCAGAAGACAGGAATTGTTTCTGGGGAGGCTTCTAAACTAGGGTCCCTGCACGTACCTGGCCCCAGGCCTGCCCTGAAATGAGCCAGCCGAGTCTGTGAATAATATATCTCCTGGGACATTATGCTGTTTCTCGGTACCAAGGGGGGGAGCACCTTATGGATGGAAGAACAGGGGGATCTTCATGGTGGGGAGGAAGGGACTGAGGGGTCTGAGGGTTTCCCCCAACATAGGCCAGTTTCTCCCACACCGGCCCCATGTGTCCGAGCCCCATGGAGGCAGAGGGCCGCTTATCGCGGGATGCACGTGTCCTGCGGGGGGCAAGGGATGACGTGGGTACTCCCCGGGCGAGAGAGGGTGCCTGGGCCCCGAGAGAGCCCCCGGGAATATCCCCAGCCCTGGGCCCAGTGGCTCCAGTGGCCTCCCCAGGCTCCTGCCATGGGGCCTGGTCCCGCTCACCAGGGCCCAGGTTCGCCCCAGGTAAATGCCTTTTGCGGACACCAAGGACAGGAGGCCTACGATGCCTTCACGGAGAGGGTGGGTACGAGCGCTGGGGGACCGGGGTCCCGGCGGTCACAGTGCATTCTCGCGTAGTTTAGCCAAGACTTTAGAGAGTTGAAACCCCTGGGACCAAGTTTGGCGCCTCAGCGCAGGGTGGGGCAGTTTGAGCCAAAGCAAGAATCTTAGCCTCCCCGGTGGGGTGCAGGCCTGAGTCCCCTCGGATGCACGCGTCCGTGGGTGAGCGTCCCGCCCACCCTGGCCCGCTGCAACTGGCGCCGAACTGTGTCCGGTGCCCCGCTAGGGCCCCAGGTCCCCAGGTCTTCCGTGGGCGCTCTGCCTCTGCGGGGGTGGGAGACCTGCTGGGAAGTGTGGTCCACGTGAGAACGCGCGGTCCTCGGGGTGGCCTGGAGAGCTTCCAGTTCCCCGGACACGAGCCCTGGGACCCTGTGAACCTGGCCTGATATCTCAAGGGTGGTCACGTTGCCCCTAGGGAGGCTTGTCGTGGGTGGGGCCTGCCCTGCGCCCGCCGGGCCCCGCGTCTTGGCTGGAAACCAGCCAGCCGCGGCTCGGACAAAAGCCATCTCCTGGGGGCCTCCCCCCTGTTCTTCCATCCGTAAAGGGGGTCCCCTTTACGAATGGAAGAACAGGGGGATCTTCGCAGTGGGGGGGATGGGACGGACGGGTCACGGGTTTGCTGCAACGTAGGCCATTTGCTGGCACCCCGGCCCCACGGGTCCGAGCCCCATGGAGTCAGAGGGCCGCCTATAGCGGGATGCAGGTGTCCTGTGGTGGTTAAGGGTCCGTTCGGCATTCTCCAGGCGACAGAGGCCGCCTGGGCCCTAGAGAGCCCCCGGGGATAGCCCGAGTCCTTGCCACAGATGCTCCTGTTGCCTTTTTGGGCACATTACACCCATGGGAGAACCGGTCCTTTGTCTTTTGTCCTTTCTGTCACACCCAGCTCACACTGCCTTTTCCGAAAGTGTTCTGGGTTACATTTCACATACAAGGAATTGTTCCCTCTATCAGCTAATGGTCATTGACCCCAATTCAATGTCAGTATGTGTTCCAGTGTTGGGGTGTGGGAAAGAAGGGGCCGTTACTTTTTGGAGTTGCTCCGTTTTGGTACAGAATAGCTGTGAGTGCATCATGCATGGGTGAGAGGAATCCCAGTGTTGTTCCAGGTGACTCATGAAGCAGCACCTTTGTGGTTCAGGTGTGTAGTGTTGCTGCTTAGTTGTGAAGCAGCAGGGTTGAGCAGGCCCTGCAGTGAGGCAGCCCCGGGGCACGTTCCCCCTCAGGTTGTGCTGCTCATTCTGCTCTGGTCCTGTCGTTTCCTCTGGCTCGGCTGCATTTGCACACAAAGAAACGCACTTTGGAGAATGGGCCCCTCTGAGTGCGGAGATCGGGTGGGTGAGCAGAGAAAAGGCCTCTGGTGGTGTCACCACAGCAGTCTAGGTTACTTTTATTCTTAAATTTTGCCATGTTTTTCCCTCGTATTTTTTTTAACCCAAAGTGAGGATGACTTTTTTTTTGTTACAGATTATTTAAATTATACAGAAAAGTGAAAATTAATTCAAAATTCTACGAAAACTGCCAATAACTGCTATTGTTTTAAGTATATACCCTTCAGACTTCTCTCCTTGCCTATTTCCATTCTTCTGCTTGCTCTGGATGTAATTTATTATTCTGGGTTTGTAATATGGATGCAGAACATGTGAATTTTCAGCTGTTTCCCCCTAGTGTGCAGATTCATCACTACTTTTCCCATATGTTTTTGGTGTATTATTTTTATTATTATTCTGTTCCAATTATTTTTTAACTCCAATTGTGACTTATTTTGAGGGTTATTTAGAAGTGTATTTCATCAGTTTTAAATGTAAGAACTTTCTAGTTACCTTTTACAAATGATTTCTAGATTATCTACAATGCGAGCAAGAAACATACTTCATCTAATTTCAGTCCTTCGAATTTTCATTGGCACTGGCCTCGTAACAATATGGTGGATATAAAAAAATCTCCCAAGCTGCATCTCTTCGTTTTGGAAATATCACCTTTGTGCAGGTGAGCAGGAAAAGTTGTGTATACTCGGTTGTCTGTGGATGCTGAATCCAGTTTGCTGCTCGTGGTGTGTCTTACATCCTTACTGAATTTTTTGAGGTGCTCTCTTGTTTATGAAAGGAATGCTCTATTCCTGATGAGAGAGGTTTGTTAAATCTAGTATGATTATAAATATTTTTGTGTCTCTGTTCTATATAATTTAAGTTTATGATATCGAGTACATGGTGAATTTGGATCTTCCTGGTAAATTAAACCTATTGATATAAAGTGCTCTTCGTCTCTACTAATTCTGTTTACCTCGAGGTCCACTGCATGTTATTACGTAATTTTCATGTGGTTTATGTTTGCGTAATACAGGATGGGAGAAAAATAGGGTCAGAGTTGCGAGTACGAGAATCAAAGTTTATCGTTGTCTTATTATTTAATAATTACGATATCATTTTCCACGTAAACAACTGTAAAGCTGCTTTTGTACCACCCTGTGTATCTGTTCCCGTTCTTTCACCTTCTGTCTTTTTGTACCCTATGTTTTAGGTAATTCCTATTTTCTCACACTTTGTGTCTTTCCCTTTTATTCTCAGAACTTTTTCAGAGTACTCTTTAATTTCATAAAGTATACATCATTTATGTCTGTCCACAGGTATAGTCGATTCCTGACTGATTTTGTTTAAGTGGACCACTAAAAATCAAACCCACAGATGAGGGGCGGGGCCTGTCTGAGTCCAGAGGCAGGACTGGGCTGTAGGTGAGAGGGGTGGCCAGGCCAGAGATGTGGGTGGGGTGGGTGGGAGGCCAATTTAGGCTGGCAGGCCTGAGGGGCTGGCAGTTCTGGACCAGAGATGAGCATCGACACGGACCCGAGGTTGGGCGCTGCTGCTGGCCGCGGGTCTCTGCTGTCACGAGGTGATGCTCCTGGCCAAACGTGATGCAAACAACGCAATCCAGGTACAGGAGGTGAGCTGCAGGGGGGTATGAGGTGAGGGGACTGGGGCCAGATACAGCCACCCTGTAGGCAGCAGAAAAGGGGGGCCAGACTCTTCCTGGGCACATATCTTGGGTCCCGATTTAAGGGACCACTTCCTGTGGGACCACTTTGCTATATTAATCTAGATTATATGATGTTTATAGACAACTTTGGTAAGTGGGTATACAATGATACCCAATTTTTAATCCAAGAACAAGATAGCTTTCCTTTGTTACAGTTTCTGTTATTGGGGAGCAGTTTCCAATTTCGCTCATACAGATCCTGTACATCATTGTTAAGTGTATTCCGAGGGTTTTTTTAAAACCTGTTTTGTTGCTATTGAGTCCTTAACACATTGTATCTTTACTTTACTATTTCTACATTTATTTCTGCATGTTATTTCCCCATCACTGCACTAAATTCCATCTGTGATACTTTTCCGTTGATTCTCATGAGTTATGAAGGTAAACTTGCTCTCCCACAGTAATGATTATTCCATTTTGGTAGCTGTATATGACATAGAAATAGTCAAAGCTTGAAAGGAAATAGAAAGATGTGAGGTAATGTGAGGAGCTAGAAAAATTCTTTTTGTTAGTCCTAGATATATTAATGACTAAATAAAAGAGTAGCATCATTCTTAGTGTTTTAAGGGACTGTACAGCCTGGAAGCAAGCATGGTGTTCTAGAAATCTCAAGTGTTTTGTTATCGGAGATGTGCCCCCGACTTGGTAATCTGAGGAACACACAAGGTAGCAAATGTCCACGTTTTCAAAGAGGAAAACTTTAGATGGTGAATTCTGGCATCTAACAGAGTAAGATTCTTTGTTCTAAGTGACATTATGAAACGGTTATTAATGTGACTTATGAGGAATGGAAAGAAGCAGGGATCCTCAGATGCTGACTCAGTTTTATCACAGTGCGACTCAGTCTCCTAAGTCGTCAGATTTTCCTTTGTCTCCTGAACTTTTCCAGATGTCTTCTCAACTTGGGACACTTCTCCCCAGTATTTGCAAGATGGCTGGCATTTGTTGTTCTCTGAGTTTCAGCTTCCATGCTGCCTGTTCCAAGAAAGGCAGCATTTTCCATGTAGGATGCAGAGGGACATGCTGTTTGTATTCTAAGGGACTCTTCAGGATACAGAGCAGGGTTTGTCACTCTCAGCACTATGGACCTTTTTGGCCACATAATTCATTCTCCTGGGGGATGGTCCTCTGCATTGTAGGTGCTTATAAGCATCCGGTACCTCTATTCACTGCCCACACCCTGGCTTCCCTTCCCCTCAGGACAGTCTAAAATGGCTCAGCACATTGCCTCAAGCCCCCTTGGGGGCAGAAATCACTTTTGGTTGAGAACCAATGAGTTTGAAGCCTTTATCATTTTGGAAAACAGAACTTGCTCTGATATGCAGTGGTTTTATTATTTTTCTATGTTAATTATTTTCCAACTCTGACTGTGATTTATTGTGAACAGTTATTTAAAAGTATATTTTAAAACATCTAAATGTAGGGACTTTCTAGTTACCTTGTGACTGGTTTCCAGATGAATGGCAAAGAGAGCAATAAACATACTTTATGAGACATTTGTTGGAACCTGCGTTCTAGCTTAGTATATAGTCAGTTGTAAAAATGTTGCAAGTGTGCTTGAAAATCATTTGTAATTTATTTTTTTGTTGCCGCTTACTTAAACAGTGAGAAAAACATTTATTCAAAATTGTACACCAAGAGTTAAAAAGAAACTGCTAATGATAGGGGACTCAAGAGTTGGAAAATTTTAGTTTAAGGTTAAAAGTTATAAGCCTAGCAAGTAATGTATATGTTAAAGGTTTTGTTTCAGAAACTACAGATAAGGCCTGTCCTGGCTCCTGGAAAACAGCTGACCTCCTGGGGCACTGGTAAAGATTACCCCCTGGGGAGAAGTTGGAGGCATCCAGACCTTTGTGTTCCAGGGAGAGACCCAAGGGACACAGTCAAGAGGAAAGGTACCCTGGGGTGGGGGGAGATGGAGACCCTCTTGGGCCAGAATCCAGCTGCTGAGTGGGCCTGGTGGCTGAGCCTCATGGGGCAGGGCTGCCAGCAGGCCTGAGGGCCAGGGCGGGGACAGCGCCAGCTGGTGTGGCCCCTGCTGTGACTTTGCTCTTGCGGGAGCCGGGCTGTCTGTTTAGCTCCTTCTGTTCTCTGGCTTCCTGGAGAAGAAGAACCTATCCCCTGGCTGCTGGGTCCTGCAGCAGCCCCCGCCCCTGGCAGGAGCAGCCTGCTCACAAGGACTTGGCTGCTATGATTTGGGGGAGGAGTGAATTTTCTGGACCCCCAGCAGCCACATGAGCAGCTCCTCCATGTGAGGCTGGGGACAGTGGGCAGTTGTGCCTCCAACCAGATGGGCTCATCTAAACCAAAGAACCCAGGGGAGCAGACGAGGGCCATGGGGTCAGGTTGGCAAATACGGCAGTCCCACCATGGCCAGCCCTCAGCTCCGCAGCCCCCTCCTCACTGGCCCTCGAGCTCGGGGTCCCCGGGGCCTGAGGCGGGGGAGGCATGGGCATGGGCACCACACACTTGTGAGGAGGAGGGAAGAGCCCCCCCCAGAATCCCTGCTGCCGCCACCTTGACTTCTTGGCCCTTGACTTCTCTCTGGGAATGATGACGGTCCCCCGCTGTTCTGGCCCCTCTCACCTACTCAGGGAGCAGGTGGAGCTGTTTCCTTTTTTTTTTTCCCCTTTAATAAATTTTATTTTTTACTGAATTATAATAAGTAGAGAAAACGCACAGATCTTAAAAGTACAAGATGATATTTAAATATGTAAACCATCATTCAGATCAAGATGTAGAACATTTGAACACCCCAGCAGATGTGTCGCATCCCGGATGATAACTCCCAAAGTTACCCATTACTCTGACTTATTTTTACCCTGAGTTAGTATTTTTTTCATGAATTCCTATTTTTTGACCTGATTGTTGGCTACATGACTGCGGTCACTTTTTATGCATCCGTACACTTAGGACTTGTGTACTTTTCTGTATGTTATACTTCAATATTTTTTTTTACAGCCCACTTCACAGGCTCACACCCCTGTCCGCCCCACCTCCTCCCCAGGGGGCAGGGACCACAGAGAGCCTGGGCGTCCTGAAGGTGCTCCCATTTGGGCGGGGTTCCCAAAGTTGCAGGCCCTGCCCCTTCGTTGAACAGAGGAGGAAACTGAGTCCCAACCAGGGCAGCCCCGGGCCCAGGTCGCCAGCAGTGCAGCCCCCCACACCCTGCCAGGAAGTCCGCAAGGGGCATCGCAATGGGAAAAGTCAGTCCCTGGCTCGAGTACACGACCCGTGTGGCCAGGGCTCTCAGACACACCAGGTACGCACGTGGGGCCAGAGGAAGAAGGGGAGGTCAGCAATTAGTCCTTCTCAGAGGAAGGCTCCCGTGGGGGGCTTCCTAGACCAGTGATGCAGCTGGTTGTGGGGTCCCTTGTGGGGTTACAGCAAGGAGGGCTCCCCTTTCTCTGGACGATCAGAATTCACAAGGAGAATGGACACAGGTCATACTTCTGAGCTTTTACTTGGAAATGATGTGGAAACTCCCAGCCTGTGGGAGAAGGTGGGACAGGTCCCCTCCAGGC
This sequence comes from Desmodus rotundus, assembly GCF_022682495.2. Lineage (NCBI taxonomy): Eukaryota > Metazoa > Chordata > Mammalia > Chiroptera > Phyllostomidae > Desmodus > Desmodus rotundus. The sequence continues at coordinate 80,869 of NC_071392.1, read as the reverse complement.
CCCTGTGAGTTCTCACTGTCTCCAGGCCTCTCCTGCCACAGCCTCTCCTTCAGCGGACGGCCTGAGGTGGACCATGGGCCCTGGACACTGGGTCTGAGGTTCCGGTAGACTCGTGGTGAGGGCTTATCACCTCAGGGGCCAGTCTTCAGGCTCAGGAACTGCAGCCCTGGCGTGCTAGCTCTTCCCCTTCTCGGGGACCCTGCTGCTCCCCAGGACGGGTATAAACACAGGGATGGGGGTACTCCTTGTGGCTGGTCTGCCTCTTTCTCCTCACTGGACAGTGCCGAGGATTTTTTAAAACACAAGCCCGTTTTATCTCCGACTTCAACCCACCCCCACAGCATTTTCCTTAAAGTCTTCCACCCCAGAGTGAAAAGCTCAGGGCATTCACTCCCTGGCTCCACACTACAGCTGCCCAAACTGTGGCAGAGCTGGGATGAAACGCCACTCCCACCTGGTTTGTGATCCCCTGGGAGGTCCGGCACCGAGGAGGCACACCAGGGCTCAGCTTCTTTTCCGTGGCCTGCGGGGAGGCCCCAGAACTCCACGTCTTTGTCCAGTTTCAGGCATCTGCACCACCCTGGTGAACCCAGGAAGCAGGTGGCTTTGACAGCTCACAGCCTTTTGGTGAACAATTTAATTGCTTTTGCAGGGGGCTGTGGGGACCGATGGTCTTTTATGTTTTAGTTCTCTGGCCGAAGCCCATTTAGATGGTGCAGAATCCTCGGTCTTTGATTTCGGATAAATGCTGATTTCCATGAAAAAACCCTAATTATCTCCGTCTCTTCCCTCCCTCCAGGCAGAGTCCCCGGGGAAGGCAGTGCCTGCCCTTTGGCACCACGGAGGCCCTCTCCCACCCTGGTAACTTGTAGTGACACTGAGGTGCCCCCCATCCCCCATCTTGGGCAGCGCCCTCCCCTCCCCATTTCCAGGGTGCAGCTAAGGCCCTGATGCAGACCCAGCCTCTGGATGCCGAGGAGACCTGCATCCATTTGGAACATATTCCTGCAGAACTCCCCCCAACCCTGGTTTTCTCCCCAGTGGTTGTCTTTCTGCTTCGATGGCTCTAACAACTTCTGTCTGTTAAACCCCAGGGGACCAGTCTCTGGGAGCAAGAAGGGTGAAGATGATGAAATAGTCCTTTTGTGGTTGGGTTTGCGAGTAGGAGAAATGGTAGTGAACTTGAGCAGACAGCATTCTGGTTTGTACCAGTACAGCGTCTGTGAGGGACCTGCACCTGTGCTCAGGGCTAGGCTGACCCTTCACCCCGCTGCTCCCCCAAAACATCCGGGATTGGGATTTTCTTTTTTTTTAAGCAGTGATTTGCCACCACGTGGGGAGGGCGGGAGGACGGCATTGGAGAGAGCATGCTGAGATGGGGTCTGCTGGGGCCCGTCCTGTCCAGGACACCTCCCCACACCCCCTTGCAGAACGGGGTGCACACACAGCAGGTCTCTCCCCCAGGCTGAAGGAGGCCGGGTTGCCTGAGCTTTGGGGCCCTGGGTTTGTCCTATTGCAGTAATAGTGATAATGGTAATAATAATAAACAATAACTAACAATACCCTTGTTGTCATCCCCAGGGTTGGCTGGCTGGCTGTGGAACTGCTGAGGAGCATTTGTTTTAGAGTTATTTTCCACTTGTGATGTTTTCTGGATGGAATCCCATGCAGATGTGACATTAAGGGGGAGCCACTGTCTTCGGATGGGTGACTGGGGCTCGCTGAGGGTCAGGTCGGATCCGGCAGACTCCCACCTGGTCAGGACAGGCACCGGATGTGTGTCCATGGAGGTGGCTCTGGGGAGACGGTGTCTCCTGTGTGTGGCGGCCTGAGCTCAGGCCACGGACTCCCATGGACCAGCCTTCAGCAAGCGGCCTTGGAGGCATGGGAGGCCATGTGAGCCGGGTCACTGACCCCCTTCCCCTGCAGGGAACACTGTTGGGGTGCACATTCCCCTCGGGGAATCATCTGCATGTTGGCGACGTGCTGTTCGAATGAGGCCCCCTCTGGCCCTGCACGTGGGCCCCTTGGAGGACGGGCAGCTGGAGTGGGGGCTCGGCCCGACCAGCAGAGGCTTCCTGTGGGCACATAACTGCCCCCCAGAGCCCAAGAGTCTGGCACACAGTCCCCACCGTGGGTCACCCTGAACTTCGTCCAATGGCGAAGGCAGCGTGGAGAACAGGGTGCTCCTAGTCAGGAACCTGTGAACAGGAGCTGGGGGTGGGTTGACTCAGAGACCCGGAGAGGGGGAGTGTGTCAGAAGGGAGGTCTGGCAGGGTCTACTCCCCGCACTGCGAGATCCCCAGCGAGGAGTTGGTGGTAGGCCTGGGGTGCAGGGTTGGCCAGGAGCTGAGCGGCATCCACAGGCATCGGAGGCACCTCGACTTGGTGCAGTTAATGGGTTGAAACACTCAGACGTGGGCATTAAACACACTCATGAAATCCCCAAACCAGAGCCGAGCTGAGCTTCCAAAGTGACTGAGATGTATAGCAAATAAAAGTCTGAAATTACAGAAAGCTTTTTACAGAGATTGCTCTGCAGGACCAGGGGAGGGGCCCTTCTGCTCTCTGTCGAGTTATTACAGAATTCTATTTTGTTTTTAACATCATGGTTTTTTAATAAGAAACCATCTGGCAGCAATCCCCCCCACCCAGGGGTATTGTTTTGTGGCCCTTTTCAGCTGGAAGGCTGATTTTGTAATAATTTACCAAACAGAAGTGTCCTTTTCCTGATGCGGAGACAGGGGCTCCTGCAGGGGACATCTGTTTGCGGAGCGCGCTTGGGGGGTCCGTGACCTCGTTACACCTTGGCGGGGGGGGGGGGGTTCCCTCTCCCGAACACCTCCCAGGGTCTGAGTCGAGCACACGGGCCGTTCTGTTATAGAACACGCGGGGGGTGGTTCATGATAAAGTTTTACAGAAAGGATTCCCCCTTTCTGTCTCTGGAGGTTCCCCCACGCACACACATACCTACTAGGTTCGAAATGCCCGCCGCCAGAGGAAAGACGTCTCTCAATGCCAGAGACTGTTGAAAGGAAAGAAATTATTTATTTAAAAATCACACAGACTTAGAGTAATGACTGAATGTCTTCATTAAGATACTAAAGTCCTCTAGAATACCCACAGATGCACAGTCCTTCCCTCTCCCTCTGCCCAGTCTGGGGTACCGCATCTCAGGAAAAGAATTAGAAGTCCGTGATTCAGACTCCCGGTACCATCAGTTGTGTGGCTGCTGCAATCTCCAGTTAATCCAAAGCCATGTGGCAGCCCATGCCACAGCCCACCAGCAAGAGTCCCTTCTCCCCTTGTCTTCCCGGCAAAGTCTCTTCAGCTGCCTAAGCCGCGTGGCAAAAAGAAGCACTCCAAAACCCCATGGTCCTCTCCTATTCACTCCGCCAAAGCTGCATGTTTCTCTCCCTTCTTCCCCAAAACCTCGTGGTCGTCCCTCTTCTCCTTCAGAACCACGTGGTCCTCTCTCTCTGTGGCTGCCACACCTAGGTTTAAATCCCAGCGCCCATCTTCCTTTGCAGCCCCATTTCCGACTCCTCCTACAACCAGTTACACCTGCCAGCATCCCTGTATTCTTCCAGCTTTACTGGGCTGTCATAGTAAGTCCGGGCAGGTGTGGCCCCATGCATGGCATGGAGCCAATCATCTCCACGCTCTCACGCAGGCTCTGTAACCAGCGGGAGTTTATTCCCAGTTACATTTTAGGTGGAATTTGCTCCCATCCCCCTGGCTCAAAGTGTGCCCACAGCTATTTAACATATCTATGAAACCAGTTAAAGGTTATAGATATGTTAAATGACCGTGCCAGGGGTTAGCTGCAAAGCTCTTGCTACCCAAAACAGCTCTGAATGGCTCTGTTCCATATGTCCCTTCCCCGTGCTCAGGCTTGTGGGTGTGAGGACATCCTATATATTTTTTTCTAATATTTCCTGAACACCTTGAGTTCGGGACCCCATTACAAATCCCTTCTTATGGCCCTCCTCTTGGCTACACCCTGCTTCAGTTCCAGGAGGTGGCACTGGGCCACCCCGAGCAGAGGCTGAGGGGCGAGGTGGGCGGCTGCATGCTGACCTTGGGGAGTAGCCGTGCCCGGGCCACGCGGGGTTCCGGACACAGGGCTAGGAGGAGAATGGTCTGAAGCGGCCCAGGGAGCCCCTGCTGGGCACGCTGCTGCCAGGCAGCTGGGCGGCACCTCAGGAGGCGCAGAAGGAAGTGAGACGCCCCATTAGAAAGGGAAAACAGTGCCGAATACACAGCTGCCTCTAAAACATCTCCCTGTTTGGCCAGAGGTTCCGGGGTGCCAGATGGGCAGTGCCAGGGAGTGGAACCAGGGCGCCCACCGACACTGCACCTCCAAGGGACACACAGGAGCAATCGGCCAGCAAGCCACACGGGCGGAAACTTAAAGTGGGAGGGAGGGTCAGAGAGGGACAGATGACAGGGGCATCTGTAGGGAAGATCCAGAAACATCCACAAACTGCCAGACTAACGCGTGATTTTACCCAAGCCACTTGGTTCAAGGCCAATTTACAAAAATCAAGCTGATTTATTTAGAAAAGCAGCAAACAGGAAAAAATTTAAATGCCCCAGCAATGGCATGTGGGCATCTGTTGGGAGCCCACCAACAGCCGACCCTTGACACAGTAGGAACGGATGAGATGCGTCTGCACAGCAGAGGCAGCTGTGGCTGGACTTCCTGTCTATCTCTTCTTGCAAGTCTGTCTTTGCTATTACTAGGTGGTGGGATTTTTGAGCACTTGTATTTCAGGTCCACTGATCTGCAGAATTCCAACACAATTGCACAAATTGATTTCTTGGCCATAGAACAAAAGTCCCTTATAACCCCTCTGCAGCCTACTTCCCCTACCTATTGGAAGATTAATATTAGACAATGGGCAGGCCATCTGCCTGGAAAATAGAGAAAAGTTTTACTAGATGTTCCCCTTAGTACAACCCCCTATATACCTTGGACAGGAATGATAATTGATGGAACTAGATGGGTAAAAGAGCAAGGAAAATACGTGAACTATTATGATTTAAGCATGAGGTAACAAATACAAAGATCATCCCCTGCAAAGCACATAAAGAAAGAACCTAGACGGGAAGATAGACGGCTGAGTTAGAGAGCCTAACCACATAGGCCCTTTAATAGTTCACATATAACTGCTGGCTAGTCTAGCGTATCTTTTTGACCTATGCCAAATTCTGAACACTTTGTTAGACATCAAATGATCAATAGCCATTTGAAACTTTGAACATGTAGTTACTTGTGCTTGTCTGATTGATGGCCCTCCTGGTCAAAATAACTTTTGTTTAGTATGAACAAATCTGTAGAACTTCCTGTACATTTCCTTGGTATTTCTGTATAAACTTTTCCTGCTTGAGAAATCATGCCATGCACCTGTTCCTTTGATGTCATATAACAAATCCCCATAAAAATAAAGCTTGATTAAACTCTTAGAGTTCGGTCAGACTCACAAGAGCTGGCCGTTCTCCGGCATCAAACTTGGTGTCTGATCCCTCGTTCGTCGCCTGTGCTGTCCATCCTTCGGGGACCCTGAGACCCGCCGAGGCTGGACCCCGGCAGACATCTATGCCTGGGAATAAGTCCCTGTACGGACCTCCACATGGAGCGAGAGAACCCCCCAGGGGAACGGTGAGAGGGGACCGAGCACCATGTTCACGCCACACTCACCCCCCCCACTTCAAGCCACATTCTTGCCGTGTTCACATGCCGTCCATGCATGGATCACGTGCCAATCACACACCGATCACGTGCCATCCATGTGTTGTTTCCATTGATCACGTGCCGTCCACGCTTTGTTCACATGTTGTTTACACACAGTTCACGTGCTGTTTGATAGGGGACTTAAGAGTTGGAAGATTTCAGTTTAGGTAATAGCTAATAAGCTTAGTAATCAATGCCTGCAAAAGCTTTGTTCCAGGAACTGGTAGTGGGACCCACCCTGACTCCAGGAGGCCAGGAGCAGCTCCACCTGTGCGCCTCAAGAGGCCCCCACCCAGTTCCAGGTGGTGTCTGAGCCATTGTGCTCCAGGTGAGATGCCCACCGCTAGGACACAGCTAAAGCCCACCGCCCAGGGTGAGAATGCTGAACTTGTTTGTAATCCAATGAACTTTTCCCTGAATTCCAAACCCCTACCTACGCTTTGCTCTCCTTATAAAAAGGGCCATTTTAAAATGGAATTTAGATGGTCTGTCAGGGTACGAACCCGCCATGTTCTCATATCGCCGGCCATGTGCATAAAGCGCCATAAAGATTCAGTCCCTGTTGCTGCTGATTGGGTTTGGTAGTGGCGGGCAGCCCGGATGCCAGTGTCTTCTCTGGTTTCATATTTTGGCGACTCCGCCGGGACCCACTTTGGGACTCTCCGGGAAGTGTGGGTATTTGGTGGGGAGTCCCATTGGCTGCCTGGGCTGAGAGGCCCTGAGGTTTTGGTTTGGAGAATCCCAAGCAGCTGCCAAGTGATTTCACTTGGGGATTCTCCCCCTCACTCCTGGCATTTCTCATCGTTTTTCACATTTGATGGAATTGAAGCAGGGTGCAGCCAAGAGGAGGGCCCCAGGAAGGGATTTGTAATGGGGTCCAGGACTCGGGGTGTCCAGGAAATATTAGAAAAATGTATGTAGGATGTCCTCACCCCCACAAGCCTGAGCCAGGGGGGATGGGACACATGGAACAGGGCCATTCAGAGCTGTTTTGGGTAGCAACCGCTTTGTAGCTAACCCCTGGCAGTCATTTAACATATCTATAACCTTTAACTGGTTTCATGGATATGTTAAATAGCTGTGGCCCTGCTTTGAGCCAGGGAGATGGGAGTGACTTCCACCCAAGCTGGGTCTGAGAAGCAACTCCCCCTGGTTACAGGGCCTGTGGGAGAGCTTGGAGATGATTGGCTCCATGCCATGGGGCCACACCTGCCCAGACTTACTATGGCAGCCCAGTAAAGCTGGAAGAATACAAGGATGCTGGCAGGTGTAACTGACTGTAGGAGGAGTCAGAAATGGGGCTGCAAAGGAAGATGGGCACTGGGATTTAAACCTAGGCGCGGCAGCCATAGAAGGGGGAGGACCACAAGGTTTTGGGGGAGAAAGGAGGAGACCATGCGGCTCTGAAGGAAGGAGTAGACCACGCGGCTCCGAAGTAAAGAGTAGACCATGCGGTTCTGAAGTAAATGGAAGTACCACACGGTTCTGAAGGAGAGTAGAGAGGACCACCAGGTTTTGGAGTGTTTCTTTTTGCCACGCGGCTTAGGCAGCAGGAGAGACTTTGACGGGAAGAAAAAGGGGAGAAAGGACTCTTGCTGGTGGGCCATGAGAAGGTGCCGCATGGCTTTGGATTAACTGGAGATTGCAGCAGCCACACAGCTGATGGTGCTGGGAGCCTGAATCACGGACTTCTACTTCTTTTCCTGAGACACGGTACCCTGGACTGGGCACAGGGAGAGGGAAGGACTGTGCATCTGTGGGTATTCTAGAGGACTTTAGTATCTTATTGAAGACATTAAGCCATTACTCTAAGTCTGTGTAACTTTTAAATAAACAATTCCTTTCCTTTTCACCAGTCTCTGGCATTGAGAGACATCTTTCCTCTGGCGGCGGGCATTTCGAACCTAGCAGGTGGGCGTGGGGGAAGGAACCTCCAGAGACAGAAAGGGGGAATCCTTTCTGTAATAATTTATCGTGAACCACCCCCTGCCCTTGCTCTGTAACAGAATCACTGCACTTTCTGGTTCAGGTTAAAATCCGGGGTCACAGCTTAGGTCATCTGGTAAAGGTACCATTCGGGGTTACAGAGCTCGATCTGAAAAAATGACGTCCGATCTGGTTTGGTTTGGGTACCCTGTGTTTGGGGCTCCATCTGGTAGAATGGGGGAAAAAGCCTCTGTTCTGGGAAGCAGCCCTTTGGGGCCAGTTCTGGCTAATTTGTCGATTTATGAATGTATACCTAGAGCGCGTGTGGCTTTATTGTAGTGCTGCTCTGTTTGTGTCCTGTATAATTTAGACTCAGGAGAGCGCTGGTCACTGAATGGGTCTTTACGTTGCTGTATTATACTGTAACTAGAGTTGTTACAGTATAAAATCCGGTAAGTGGGACAAAATGCCTTACCTAGAAGTTTGTTTGAGTTTACATTATAAAGAGGCATGCAGAATTAAAAAAAAAAAACCAACAGAAAATAAGTTAATGGCTCAGAGAAAGGGGAATTTGCATGTGAAAGACAGAAGCTCTGAGGAGAAGGACGAGGAAGATCTAGATATTGTGACTGCTGCAAGCTGGTCAGTGTTCCCGCAGCCCCAGGGGAGTGGATGGGGAAAGTGCACCTGAACCATCTTGAATCGGTCAAGGAACCAAATTTGGTAGAGAAAAAGACCCTACCGGGGCAGGGCAATATCCTTTTCAGAAACTTCCAGTGGGAGTAGGGCCAGAGGGCCAGCCTGCTGGATGTTATTGGACGCACACTCTGTTTTCTACACTGGATCTGTTAAACTGGAAAAGCTCAACCCCCTTTTTAAAAAAAATCTTTAAAAAAAATTTTGTTGTTGTTGTTTAATTAGAGTTGTCTGCATTTTCTCCCCACCTCTCTACCCCACCCCAGCCAAACCCACCTCCCTCCCCCGCCTCCACCCTCTCCCTTTGTTTTGTCCATGTGTCCTTTATAGTAGTTCCTGAAAACCCCTCTCCCCACTATCTCCTCCCCACTCCCCTCTGGCTGTTGTTAGATTACTCTTAACTTCAATGTCTCTGGTTATATATTGTTTTCTTTTTTCTTTTGTTGATCATGTTCCAGTTAAAGGTGAGATCATATGGTATTTGTCCCTCACCGCCAATTAAAAAATGGGCAAAGGACTTGAACAGACACTTCTCTAAGGAAGACATACAGAGGGGCCAGAGACATATGAAAAGATGCTCAGCATCATTAGCCATCAGAGAGATGCAAATTAAAACCACAATGAGGTACCCCCTCACACCGGTCAGAGTGGCCAACATAAACAAATCAACAAACACAAGTTGGAGAGGATGCGGAAAGAAGGGAACCCTAGTACATTGTCGGTGGGAATGCAGACTGGTGCGGCCACTGTGGAAAACAGGAGGGAATTTCCTCAAACCCTTCTCATAGAGATGATCCTGCTAAAATGACTGATTTGGTTGCATCAGTTTTTGCCACTCATCATCCCCAGTGGACAGACGTACAAGCCTTATTGAATTCTTTGCTTCAATAAGGGGGATGAGCAATGAGCAGAGGCTGGTGTCAGATAAGGCAAATGAAGAGGCTCGGAGGTTGCACCAAGAAAATCCAGATGGGGCTCTGGGCCTTCCCAGGGCAATCCCTGTAACTGAGCCCAACGAGGACCCTAATGGGGACGGCCTTCCTCTCTTAGAGCACTGTAAGGGATGCCTCCTTGAGAGAATGGGGGAAGGCGTCCCTGAGCAGAAAAGGCTGACTATGGTGCAGGCGGTGCAACAAAAGTCCACAGAGGACCCCTCCCAACACCAGGAAACAGTTCAGGAGATTCCTGGGGATGGCAAGCGACTGCCACATTTGAATTCCAAACTTTGGGCTCATCGCCAAACCACTGTGTGAGGCTCTGAAGGGACGGGAATAGAACCCTTTAAAGTGGACAAAGGAGTGCACTCAGGCTTTTGAGTGTCTGGAGGTGCACCTGGCTTCTGCACCGGCCCTGGGGCTTCCAAACCTACTGAAGCCTTTTCAATAATATGTGTGTGAGAGACAGGGCTTTGTCCTAGGATTCCTCACCCAAAAGCTTAGTGACATATGCAGCCCATCGCATAATTGTCAGGGAAATTAGATCACACTGTCCAGGGGTGGCCAGCCCACTTGAGAGTGGCAGCCGCCTGTGAGCTCTTGCAGGAAGCTGAGAAGTTTCCCTTGGGACAGCCTATACCAGTTATGTGTCCCAGCAAGTGTTGAGCCTGCTGGAGCAAAAGGGAAATATGTGGCTTGCCGCTGGAAGAACGGGCAGGTACCAAGCCATTCTTCTCGCCAATCCCAACGTCTCCCTCAAACCTCTACATTAAATCCTGCCTCTCTTCTCCCCGAGCCCAACTCGGCTGTGCTAATACATGACTGCTGAATAGCAGATGAAGTGTATTGTAGCAGAATTGATTTACAGGACCATCCTTTAGAAGAAGCAGGCTGGACTCTATACAGATGGGAGCAGTTGTATGGACAAAGGAAGCAGAAAGGCTGGGTATGCAGTTGTGACTCTTGAAGGAGTAGTGGAGGCCAAAGACCTGCCACTAGGAACCCCTGTTCAGAAAGCCGTACTGATCACATCAATGAGGGAGCTGGAATTGTCACAGGAAAAGAGATAAATGTACACACCAACTCAAGGTATGCTTTCTTGATTTTGCATTCACGTGGTTCAGTCTGGAAGGAAAGAGGACTATTAACCTCCAATAGGAAGGAGATTAAGCATGCAGCAGAAATTTTAAAATTATTAGGTGCTGTTCAGGTGCCTTTACAGGTGGCAGTTAGGCACTGCCCACGGCATCAGAAAGAGGACACTGAAGTGGCTAGAGGAAACAATCTGGCTGAATGGGCAGCAAAAGAGGTTGCTAAAGGAATGTTCAGAATTCCCTTGGTACCTGTTCTGGACATGTCACAATTTGGCCTTGAATATTTGAATGCAGACTTAGAGAACGCTAAGGGCTAAGGTTTTGATGAAGAAGGTCCTGATAGCAGATGGAAAAAGAAGAAGAAAGGAGCTATACTGTGTTCCTGATCATTTAGTAGAGCCAGTCATGAAGCATTTGCATGAGGCCACACACTGTGGAAGAGACTCCTTAACCACCTACGTCAAACTGTGGCTCACAGGTCCCGGAATTTCTAGAGCCATAAGAAAAGTAATTGCTAGATGTGTTGTGTGCCGGAAGAACAACCCCAAACAGATCCCCATCAAAGGAGAGAAGGACAGCAACGCCAAGGCCAGTGTCCACGTGAGGTCTGCCAAACAGACTGTACTCAGATGCCAAGGGTCTGAGAGTGGAAATATTTGTTCGTCTTTGTTGATGCCTTTTTCAGGATGGATAGAAGCTTATCCTACTAGAATGGAGACATCTTTGGAGGCAGTGAAAGCTTTACTGAAGGAAATAATCCCTCACTTTGGCCTCCCTGGCAGCATCCAGAGTGATAACGGACCTGCTTTTGTTTCAGAAATTACACAGAAGGTTAGTAAATTTGAGGAATCAAGTGGAGACTCTACATGGTATGGAGACTCAGGCTTCTGGGAAGGTAGAGAAGATGAATCACACCCTGAAGAAAAATGTAGCCAAGCTGTGTTAAGAAACTCATCTGCATCGGGATCCAGCCTTGCCTATTGCCCTGCTCAGGATAAGGGTGGCTCCTCGAAGTGGGATTCACTGGAGTCCCTATGAAATTGTGTACAGGTGGCCATTTGAGGCTACAGTTGGGGTGGGAGATATGTATACAGATCAAGACATGAAGGTGAAGAAATACGCACCACATGTAAGTCAAATCTTAGCTGTAACTGATGACTTTGCCTGCATTGGAGACTCCTCCCCTGTAGGTTCACTGCATTTGTTGGAGCCAGGAGGCAAGGTGCTGCTCAAGGCCTGGAGGGCAGGATCTCCAGAGAATCGACTGGAAGAGAAGTGGACTGGACCTTGGGACATACTCATCACCACCCCAACTGTGGTGAAGTTGGCAGGAATAAAACCTTGGATTCGTCACACCTGGATAAAGAAAGCACTAGAGGAACAATGGACCGCCAAGCCTCAAGAAAACCCGAGTCATCTTTCGGAAACAATGACTTATGTTGTCTTCATTACTGCCTGTTAGCTCCTTGTTATGGACAACGTATTCCCTTCAAACGGGATGAAAATATTTGGGTATATTTAGCAAAAACAGTTCTGAATATTTCTGACTTTTGTCTTGCAGGAGGAACTTTTTTTGAACAAGCTTTCACTCCATGTGTTATAGGTGTCTGTACTCCTTTGGAGAGCCTTAGAAATTATACTGTATTTGAACATATTGAAAAGAAAATGACCTACTCTGATATTTATAATTGGGCACCAGTGGTGACTATAAAGGACAGGGAAACGTTTTCATTGAAAGTCGGTATTGTAGCCCCAGCTAGAGGATGTGTAACTTTTGCCAACTGTACTAAAAACCGTCTTGTGCTCTCAGCAGATGTGAAAATGAATCGCACCACCACCACCGATGTATCTCATGCTCATGCTCATGTAAAACGGCCCACAGGATGGTTTCTGACATGTGGAATGACTGTCCATTCTTATGTTCAGGCAAACACTCTGGGGGACCATGCTTTCTGGGGAGACTGATGGCATTTATGCCTCCAAAGCCCCACTTGACCCAGATTCGACGGGATCTCTCCCTTACTCCCTTGTATCAGCGGCTTACACCTCTTTAGCCCTGCTGAATATGTGTCTTTAACTATATTTGTCATGACAACCACGGTAACTTATTTGAATATAGAAATAAGGAGATGAGCCTGCGCTACGGGAAAAGCTTTGGATGCCACCTCACAAGCCATCAGTGCCATTAGTCAAGAACTGGGACAAATCAGAGAAGCAGTACTAGAAAATCGTGCAGCTGTAGACTACCTACTTTTAAGGCAAAATCATGGATGTGAAGAATTTAAAGGACTCTGCTGTTTTAACCTAACTGATAGTTCACAACTCATAGAGCATAAGGTAAAGCAAGTAAATGATGTGGTGTCCCATATCAAACAGAGAGGGATTGTTTGGCATTGACCGGTCTAAACTAACCTCCTGGCTGCCTAGTACATGTGGTCTTTGAGAGGCATTTATGGTTTTTATCCTTGTCATTTTCTTCAGTATCATAGCTCGTTGTTGCATACAGTGTGCGTCCTTATGTGGGTCTGCAGTTAGGTGTTTTCCTAAAACCTCCACTGGACAGTCCAATGCTAAGTTCTGATCTCATAGAAATGAGATAGTTTCATACTAAAGTTGGGGAACGATAGGGGACTGAAGAGTCTTAAAATTTTAGTTTAAGGTAAAAAGTTATAAACCTAGCAAGTAATGTATATGTTAAAGCTTGTTTCAGAAACTACAGTCTTGGTTCCTGGGAAAACAGCCGACCTCCTGGGGCACTGCTAAAGATTACCCCCTGGGGACAAATTGGAGGCATCCTGACCTTGTGTTCCAGGGAGAGACAGACGACCACTGCCCCTGGGAACAGCTAACTGCCCAGGACAGGGATGTTGCAGCTTCTTTCACCTAATCCTCCCTGAATTTCAAAGCCCTCACCACACCTTGTTTATTCCCTGTTATGAAAAGTCTGGCCTGGAAAGAGAAGGGAAGATGGTGTGTTAGGGAATGAACCCACCATCTTCTCGGATCACTGGCCATCTGAATAAAGCGCCCACAAAGATTCGATCTCATTCATTGCTGATTGTGTTTGGCAGTGACCAGCAGCCTGGACACCGGTGTCTTTTCCGGTTTCACTATCGTTTTATGTATATACACTTGCAGAGATGTCGATGTGCCCGTTTTTGTCTACTTTCTCTGGATTTAGTTTACTCTTTTAGATTCCTAATATGGGTACAAAAATAGTAAATTTCCAGCTTTTATTTCTGATAATCTGCATTGAAGGGTGAAGATTTCTTTCATAAGTTTTGGTACGTAGTATATTTATCACCATTCATTTTCAATTATTTTGTAATTGAAATTGTGTTTTACCTTTGAGGTTGTTTACGAGTATATTACATAACTACCAAATATAAGGACTTTCCAGAGTCCCATTTCTGGAAAGTGAATACTGGCTGAAGTGCAATGAGAACACCTAAGAAACATTGTATATAATTTCAATGCTGCGATGCTTGTTGAAACTGGCTTTATATTGGCTTGGCCAAATGATAAAACCTTTTGGGAAGATGGAATTATGAAGATGCCTGGAATATTGCAGAAAGCAGTGGAACAAAATGGTGAATACATTGCTCAATACAGTTATTGGTGAAAACGAAAAACGTCTGTTCCTTTGCGTCTTTACATAAAAACTGGAGGAACCTTTTGACCAAGCAAATAGTACAGTGTTCCAAGAGTGCGTCTGTGCTGCCATCTCGTGGGAATTCTGGGGAATGACATCTTAGTTGAGTCAGGAAAAGTGGTTGATTCCAGTGGAATATCAATGAGTGTTGATGGCAGTGGTATTTAGAAGTGCATTTTAAAACATCTAAGTGTAAGGACTTTCCAGTTACCTCGAGACTGGTTTCCAGAATAATGGCCAGGGAACAATAAACGTGATTTATGTGACATTGTTGGAACTGGCTTTATGGTGTAATCAAGTTGTTACAACTTGCAGGTGTGCTTCAAAATCATTTGTCATCGGCTTTGTGTGTTGCAGCTTCCTTAAACAACGTGGAGGGAAAATTCATTCATAATTTTGCACTAAGAGGTACAAGAAAAAAAGAGTAAAATATAAGCGCCATCGTTGTATGTATGTGCCCTTCTGGACATGTCTACAGGCTCGTTTCCTCCACTTTGCCTGGACCTTGTTTACCATTTCAGATTCCTTGTATTGGTGCAAAACTTGGGCATTTTAAGCCTCTGTTTCTAATGTGTGCATTCAAGGGTGAGAATTTCTTTCTCAGGTTTTGGTCTGTAGCATCTTTAGCATCATTCAGGTCAAGTTACTTTGTAATTCAAATAGTGGTTCATTTTGGAGGTTCTGCAGGAGTCTATTCGAGAAGGTCTGTACAGCAGAACTTTGTCCTCATCCATTCCCTGTGAGTGCCAGCTCAAGTGCCATTAGAGCAGAAAACATATTGTATGGGCTTTCGAGGCTGTGATGATGGTTGAAACTTGTTTTAAATGGGATTGTCCAAAAAGTCAGTTCGGTCCCCCACTGCACCACCTCTGCATCACCCCCAGCAAGTCACCTGGTGCCGGTCCCGCATACTTGCCTTTAATGTCATTTGAAACTGTTTTTTAGACAGTATTGTGACAGCTGTCATATACCCCTGGGATGAAAAACCTCATGACAACTGGTGAATGTGTGTGTGGCCCTCTTCCCACTGAAGATACATGAACATAAGGAACATTTTTGGCCCCTCAGTCTGTGTCATTTCCAGAAAGGTACAAGCGCAAGTGTAAGGCAAGAAAACATGCTTGGTGTGTACGGAGAAGATGCTGAATCTGATGGAACGTGTGAGAAGTGGGTTGCAAAGATTCATGAGGGAGATTTCTCATGCGCAGTTGCCCCACAGGTAGGCAGATCAGGTGCAGTGGAGAGCCATCCAGGGCAGACGTTAACAGAGGACAGACCACCTTATGGCCCGCGGGAGACAGGCTACATACTCAAAGTATCCAAATCAAGTGTCAAAAAGCATTTGCAGCAGCTTGATTATGTTAATCTCTTTGACGTTTGGGTTCCACAGAAGTCAAGCTGGGTGGTGGGGGTCCCATCTTGACTGACTTTCCACATGCAGTTCTCTACAGATATGGAAGGGAAACATTCCATTTCCAAGACAAAGCGTGAGGGGATGAACCATTGATATTTGAGAATAATGTGGAGCAGGAGATATTGAGGGAAGCCCAGGAACCCCCAGCAGCCACTCCAAAGGGTGGTCTTCATCTGAAGGAGGTGATGTCCTGCAGTGGGAGCTCCTTGCGGGAACCCAGCGGACTTCTCCCAACAAGTACGGGTCTCTGTTAGACCAAGTGAAAGCCACCTGAGGGCAAATGTCCAGAATTTGTTAGGAAAGACAGGGGAGCTTCAGGATAAGTCAGGAGCGCGCCCGCTTCTCTTTGGTGACCAGGGGAAAACTGTTCCTGCCTGGCTGGGCAGTCGTTGTTCATCCGCAGTCCTCACCAGAGCTTGTGCCTTTGCATGACCGTTTACTTTGGTCTTTGTGAATTTCTCTTATTGGAGAGGAATTTTCCTTCCCTGCAAGACTGCAGAAGACACCTGGAAGAGTGCCCTGGTCTGAAAGAGGACAATGTTGTGGGATGATGGAACAGTGAAGTAGCTTGAAAGGTGGCAGAGGGCAGTGGAACAAAACGGTGACAACGTTGTCCAGTGGTTGTTTAGTCCCGTTGTTTGAGGGAAAATGAAAATTGTGTCTGTCATGGCATCTGATGGTGAGAAGCAAACAAAATTTTTGGCCAAGCCATTAGTACACTGTGTTCTAAATGCTGGTCTTTGCTGCCGTCTTGTGGCGATTGGGAGGAATGACACGTCAGTAGACGTCAGCAGGATCAGTGGTTCATTCCAGGGGAATATGAATGACTTCGGATAGCAGGGGTATTCAGAAGTGCATTTGAAAATGTCAAAAAGTCAGGGGTGGCCAGTTACCTTGTCACTGCTATCCAGATTAACCACCAAGAACGCAATAAGCATATTTTATGTGACATTTCTTGGATCTGGCTGTGTAGTGTTCTAGAGGCTGGTTTCCACAAGTTCCAAGTATGCTTGAAAATCACTTGTAATTTGGTTTGTGTGATGCAGAATCCTTCAACTACGAGGAGGTAAAATTTATTTAAAGTTCTCTACGAATAAGTAAGAAAAAGTGAAGTAAAATACAAGCACTTTCATTTTATGTATATTCCCCTCCAGACATGTTACGGGCTCATTTACTAAACTTTCCCTAGAGTGCGTTTACTATTTTCGGGTCCTCGTTCAGGTAAAAAGCAAAGGAACCTTTGTGGGAAGCCAATAGCAGAGTGTGTGTTCCAACTGTCGGTCTCTGCTGCCACCTCGTGGCCATTCTTTGGAATGACACCTCAGTGCAGGTCAGCAGGAAAAGTGGTTGATTCCAGTGGAATGTCAATGACTTTGGGTGGCAGTGGTATTTACAAGTGCATTCGAAAACATCTAAATTTCAGGGGTGTCCAGTTAACTTGTGACTGGCTTTCAGGTAAAGAGCAAAGGAGCCACTGATAGGTCTTATGTGACGTTTCTCAGAACTGGCTGTGTAGCACAGTAGCATCAGTCTTGGACAAGTTGAAGGTGTGCTTGAAATTCGTTTGTCTTTGCTTTGTTGCAGCTTCCTTAAACAACGTGGAGGTAAAATTTATACAGAATTCTGCACCAAGAGGTGCAGAAGGAAAAGCAAAGTAAATATCAGCTCTATCGGTGTATGTACTCTTGTTTCCTCAACTTTGCCTGGACTTCATTTTCCATTTTTGGTTCCTCCTTCATGTGCAAACCTTGTACATTTCCAGTTTCTGCTTCTGACCTGTGCATTGAGGGGTGAAGAATTCTTTATGAACAATTGGTAGTTAGCATCTTTAGCGTGATTCTGGTCAGGTTATCATGTAATTCGTATGGTGGTTCATTTTGGAGCTTCTGTAGGAGTCTCTTTCCGAAGTGCTGAACAACAGAACTGTCTGTTCATCTATTCTCTGTGTACTAGGTTAAATGCTTTGGGAGCAAAAAGTGGACTGCATGCTATTTTGCGGCTGCGATGCCGGTTGAACCTTGCCTTAAATCGGGTCAGCCAAAAGGCCTCTTTGGACAAAAAGCCTCTTTTGTGAGAAAGTCCATTTGGCCAATAAGTCTATTTGGCTGAAAAGTCAGTTCAGCCACAAGTCAGTTCAGCCTGCAACCCCACTCCCACACCCCCACCCCATCACCTGTCTCTGGTCGCCCATACTTGCCCTTAACATCATTAAAAATAATTTTATTAGATGGTGTAGTGACAGCTATTTTATCAGCTTTGCCCGCAGAGCCCCCCATCTGCCAAGGATGAAAATAAGTCTACCGAGACATGATCTACTTGGGGAGGAAAGGTGGCCGATCTCTCCAAGGAGAAGGGCTAAGACCCTTTTCCTCAATGGGCTTTTATTGGGTTCAATTTGCATAGGAATACAGGTAAAGCTCATTAGTCATGGTCAGGCAGTAAGAATCAAACAATGGGTAACTTTCAAAGAACTCTGAGGGCTTCTTCTCAGTCAGGGTCAGTAGCTAAAGGGCTATGAAACTTTGGGAAACGAACTCATTTCATGATTAGACCCTTAGGAGAAAACTGAGGGCATTCTTAGCAAAGCAGGTTTCACAGGGTTTTTTATTCTGTCTTAGGCCTCATCGCCCCCAGGGAATCTGCCCTGTCCAGCACAGGGCTGCACCACCCTCTGTCATTGTTTCAGGCTTCAGTCAGGCAGGGGAAGTAAGGCAGCCAAGAGGTTAGGTGACTTCTTGCAGACAGAATGAGGACTCAGTCTATGTCAAAGCTGAGGGGTGAGGGTCCATCTCCCCCTTTTTCTATAGCCCCCCAAGTCCTTCCCTGAGGGCCTCTTCCTGACCATGCCTGTCTTAGGTCATCCCTCCCTTGAGGAATCTTACCCGTCATTGGCTAACTGGTCAGGCTGAAGGTCAAGCAGGGTAAAGTAAAGTGGGCAGAGGGAGCACCCCTGCCAGGGAGATAAACTTTGTCTCCTTAATGGCTTATGGTCTCAAGGTCTTTCACTCACCCTTAGCCATGGGGGTTTACAGCTTCTGAAACCAGGCAGGGCGCTTCCCAACAAATGCATGCTTTCCCTACTGTCCAGAGGACCACACGTTTTTCTGGAGACCACTTTTCCAAGCATATCTCCCATCCACATAAAGGCAGAGTGCGGAAGGGTAGAACCAGGGACTGCCGGCCAAGATGGAGTATAGGGAACTGTTCCATGTGGGGGAAATGTAGCCCAGATCCCACTCAGAAAAGCCAGTGGGAGCGAGGCCTGGCAGGAAGGACCCACGCCCACACACAGCTACTTCTGTGGGCAAATCAGGCCTGCCCTGTACCTAGCTTGCTCTGAGACTTGCTTTCCCAGAAACTCCCTCACCCTGGATTGAGGCAGCAAATGTTGACTGAGTATCTTTAACTTCCTAAAGTCTGTGCTAAACCACCCAAGTATGGAGTGTGACCAGTTCAACCACTTTCCCCCTGGAGCTGTAACATCCTTCTCTTTGATGTAATGAGCAGCATTCTGTCCTTGGTTGTGTGTAAAAGGTAGTCACCTACAGTGAACATGGGCACAGTAAATGTGGACCATCTTCTATGTAAACTGCCCAGAAAAGCACTGAAAGCCTGCCCAGGCGGGGATCGGGCTTTCTCAGGGGCTCTCTCTGGCTCTCACGCCCTCTCTCACTTAGAGAGCGGCCATGCCATCCCTTTTTCCCCACAGGATTTTTGTAGTCCGTGTGAATTTGTCTATTGCTGCCACAGCACACAGATCCCGTGGGCCAGGATCCACATCAAGTTCACAGACACCCGATGCCAAAACATACACAGGCCCTGGAGTCTGGAACTTGGACCCCGGAGTAGAGCCAGAACCAACAGCTGAATGCACGTCAATTTGAATTACAAAATACACTGAGTGGTGATAGAGATACTGCATACCAAAACTTATGGAAAAATCTTCACCTTAAATGCACAGTATCAAAAATGAAAGCTGAAGATATACAAGTTTTGTGCCTATACTTAGAACCTAAAATAGTCAATTAAATCCAGAGAAAGTAGACAAAAACGTGCACATCGACATCTCCGCAAATGCACATACATAAAATGATAGCAGTTCTTTTCAACTCTTGGGGTAGAATTGTGAAAAAATTTTTCCTCACTGTTAAAGTAAGCAGCAACAAAGTAAACTAAAAATGCTTTTCAGGCACACTTGGAGCTTTTTAAAACATGACTATAGTTAGCTATAAACCAGGTTTCAACAAATGTCTCACAAACTACTTATTGCTCTCTTTGCCGTTGATCTGGAAACTGGTCACAAGGTAAGTAGAAAGTCTCTATATTTAGATGTTTTAAAACACACTTCTAAATACCTTCCCAAAATAAATCACAGTCAGACTGGGAAATAATTTACATAGAAAAATAATAAAACAGGCGATAGAACAGGAGATATTGAGGGAAGCCCAGGAACCACCATCAGCCCATCCAAAGAGTGGTCTTCATCCAAAGGAGGTGATATCCTGCAGTGGGAGCTCCTTGCAGAAACCCAGAGGACTTCTCCCAACAAGTACTGATATCTGTTAGACCAGGTGAAAGCCACCCGAGGGAGAATGTCCAGAATTTGTCAGGAGAGACAGGGGAGCTTCAGGATAAGGCAGGAGCACACACATTTCTCTTTGGTGACCAGGGGAAAACTGTCCCCGCCTGGCTGGGCAGTCACGATTCATCCGCAGTCCTCACCAGTGCTTGCGCCTCTGCATGACTCTTTAGTTTGGTCTTTGTGAATTTCTCTTATTGGAAAGAAATTTCCATTCCCTGCAAGACTGTAGAAGACACTTGGAAGAGTTCCCTGGTCTGAAAGAGGACAATGTTATGGGACGATGGAACGGTGAAATAGCTTGAAAGGTGGCAGAGGTCAGTGGAACAAAACAGTGACAATGTAGTCCAGTAGTGGTTCAGTCCTGTTGTTTGGTGGAAAATGAAAATTGTGTCTGTCATGGCATCTGATGGTGAAAAGCAAACAAAATTTTTGGCCAAGGCATTAGTACACTATGTGTTCCGAATGCTGGTCTTTGCTGCCATCTAGTGGTCGTTCTGAGGAATGACACCTCAGTACAGGTCAGCAGGATCAGTGGTTCATTCCAGGGGAATATGAATGACTTTGGATAGCAGGGGTATTCAGAAGTGCATTTGATAATGTCTAAATGTCAGGGCTGGCCATTTACCTTGTCACTGGTTTCCAGATTAACGGCCAAGATCGCAATAAACATATTTTCTGTGACATTTCTTGGATCTGGCTGTGTAGCGTGATAGAGTTGGGTTTCTACAGTTCCAGGTATGCTTGAAAATCACTTGTAATTTGGTTTCTCTGATGCAGAATCCTTAAACAACGAGGAGGTAAAATTTATTTGAAGTTCTCTACGAAGAAGTAAGAAAAAGTGAAGCAAAATACAAGCACTTTCATTTTATGTATATGCCCCTGTGGACATGTTTACGGGCTCGTTTACTCAACTTTGCCTAGAGTGCGTTTACTATTTTAGGGTCCTCTTTCGGGCAAAAAGCGAAGGAACCTTTGTGGGAAGCCAATAGCAGAGTGTGTGTTCCAACTGTCAGTCTCTGCTGCCATCTCGTGGTTGTTTTCGGCAATGACACTTCAGTGCAGGTCAGCAGGAAAAGTGGTTGATTCCAGTGGAATGTCAATGACTTTGGGTGGCAGTGGTATTTACAAGTGCATTCGAAAACATCTAAATTTCAGGGGTGTCCAGTTACCTTGTGACTGGCTTTCAGGTTAAGGGCAAAGGAGCCACTGATAGGTCTTATGTGACGTTTCTCAGAACTGGCTCTGCAGCATAGTAGCATCAGTCTTGGACAAGTTGAAGGTGTGCTCGAAATTCGTTTGTCTTTGCTTTGTTGCAGCTTCCTTAAACAACGTGGAGGTAAAATTTATACAGAATTCTGCACCAAGAGGTGCAGAAAAAAAAACAAAGTAAAATATTAGCGCTATTGGTGTATGTACTGTTGTTTCCTCAACTTTACCTGGACTTCCTTTTCCTTTTTCGGTTCCTCCCACATGTGCAAACCTTGCACATTTCCAGTTTCTGCTTCTGACCTCTGCATTGAGGGGTGAAGAATTCTTTATCAAGAATTGGTAATTAGCATCTTTAGCGTCATTCGGGTGAAGTTATCAAGTAATTCCTATGGTGGTTCATTTTGGAGCTTCTGTAGGAGTGTCTTTCGGAAGTGCTGAACAACAGAACTATCTATTCGTCTATTCTCTGTGAATACTAGGTTAAATGCTTTGGGAGCAAAAAATGGACTGTATACGATTTTGCGGCTGCGATGCTGGTTGAAACTTGCCTTAAATTGGGTCAGCGAAAAGGCCTCTTTGGCCAAAAAGCCTGTTTGGTGAAAAAGTCCTTTTGGCCAATGTCTGTTTGGCTGAAAAGTCAGTTCAGCCACAAGTCAGTTCAGCCTGCAACCCCCCTCCCACACCCCCACCCCATCACCTGTCTCTGGTCGCCCATACTTGCCCTTAACATCATTCAAAACAGTTTTGTTAGATGGTACTGTGACAGCTATTATATAAGCGTGTGATTAAACCTTATCACAACTGGTGAATGCGTGTGTGGCCTTTTTCACAGTGAACACGGGTGGACGTAAGGAACATCTTTGGCCACTTAGGCTGGTCATTTCAAGAAAGGTACTAGCATCAGTGTAAGGCAAGAAAAGATTTATGGAGAAGATGCTGTGACTTCAGACACGATGGGACGTGTCTGAAGTGGATTGGGAAGTTGGATGCTGGAGGTTTCTCGGGTGCAGTGGCTGCATGGGTAGGTAGACCACTTGCAGTGGAGAGCCATCCAGGGCATATGTGAACTGAGGACAGACCACGTTATGGCACATGGAAGTCAGGGACATACTCAAAGTTTCCGAATCATGCGTGGAAAGTCATTTGTACCAGCACAGTTACATTAGTCTGTTTTAAGTCTGGGTTTCACAGAAGTTAAGTGGGGTGGGTGGAGGTGGGATTAAACCCTTCTTGACCATATTTCCACATGAGATTCTCTAATGAAACACAAGGAAATGTTTCATTTCCAAGACAAATAGTGAGGAGGAGGAAGAACTGTTGATATTTTACAGTAATGTGGAATGGGAGAGATCATGAGCATATGAAGGGAACCATCACCAGCCCCTCCAAAGGAGGATCTTCAGCCTTGGCTGGTGTGGCTCAGTGGATTGAGTGCCTGCTGGCAAGCCACAGGGTTACAGGTTCGATTCCCAGTCAGGACACATCCCAGTCAGGTTCGATATGGGCCGGGTCCCCAGTAGGGGGTGCTCAAGAGGCAATGACTCATTCATGTTTCTCTCTCCCTCCTTACCCCACCTCTAAAAACAAATAAATACAATCTTAAAAAAATAAAAAGAGGATATTTCAAAAAAGAAAAGGAGCATCTTCGTGCAAAGAATGTGGTAGTGTGTACGTGGTGGGTTCGGGAGAGGGTACTTTAGTAGAATATGCTTGCGGAAAGCCAGTGGGGTTACTTGCAACAGGTATGGCTCCCGATTAAACCAACTGAAAGCACCACTCCAGGGAGAGTCCACAGTTTGTCAGCAGAAGACACGGAAGCTTGTGGATAAGGTGAGAGTTTTTGTTTCCCTTTGGTGACCAGGCCAACATGTTCCCAGCCTGGCTGCCAGTCGTGATTTGTGCACAGTACTCAGCAGACATCACAACTTTGCGTGGCTGTTTAGTTCAGTCTTTCTGAATTTCTCTTAATGGAGAAAGGTTTCCATTCCCTGGAAGACTGCAGAAGGCACCTGGAAGAGTTCCCTGTTCCAACAGATAACAATATTTTGGGAAGACGGAATAGTGAAGTTGCCTGAAAAATGGCAGAGGGGGGTTGAAGAAAACGTTGAAACCGTTGTTCATTCACGTTGTTGGGGGAAAATGAAGAATGTGCCTGTCGTTGTCACTCCGGGTAAAAACCGCAGGATCCCTTTGGCAAAGATCAAAGTACCCGTGTTCGAAATGTGCATCTCTGCTGCCCTCTCGTGGCCATTTTCGGGAATGACACCTTAGTGCAGGTCCCCAGGAGAATTGGTTGATTCCAGTGGAATATCAATGACTTTTGACAGCAATGTTAATTACAAGTGCATTTCAAGACATCTAAATGTAAGGATTGTGAGGTTACTTTCTGATTGGTTTCTAGATTGAGGGCAAAGGAAGCACTACTTATGTGACATTTGTTGGAACTGGCTTTTAGCATGATAGAGTCAGGTTTTTACAAGGTCTAAGTATGTTTGAAAATTTTTTGTAATTTGTCTTGTGTGTTGCAACTTCTTAAACAAGGGGAAAATAAAATGTATTCAAAATTCTCCACTCGGAGGTTAAATCAAATCAAATCGCTGTCATTTTCTGTACGTGCCCTTCCAGACACGTCTAGAGGCCTGTTTCCTAGAGTGTGTCTTGGCTTCATTTACTCTTTTCGGTTCCTCAAATGAGTGCCACTCTTGTACAGTTTGAGGTCTTGTGCCTAACACGTGTGTTTAAGGGTGCAGATTTTGTTCTCAAGTTTAAGTATGTAGTATGTTTAGCATCATTCAGTTCAAACCATTTTGTAACTCACAATGTGGTTCATTTTGGAGGTTCTGTAGGAGTCTATTTCAGAAGTGCCAAGCAGGAGAACTTTCCAGTCACCCATCTTCAGTGAACTCCAGCTTTAGTGCTGCGAGAGCAAAACACATACTGTAATTGATTTCAATGGTGCGATTCTGGTTGAAGCTGTCTTTATACCGGGTTGGCCCAAAAGTAAGTACAGCCCCCACCACCCTTTTGCCGTCCTGCCCCTTCATGTGACTCTGGATTGCGTTCTTGTCTTTAACTTCACGGGAAACTGTTTTGTTGGAGTGTATCATGACAGATATCATACCAGCATGCGTTTCAATAAAAAACTCATCAAAACCGTTGAGTGATGTTGTGACCATTTTCATCCTGAAGATGGGTGAACATAGGAACAGTTTTGGCACATGAGGCTTTGTCATTTCAAGAAAGCTGAAAGCACATCTGGAATGCCAAAATAAAGATTTGTAGTGTGTATGGAGAAGGCGCCCTTAGGTGATGAAATGTGTCAAAGTGATTTGCCAAGTTTCACGCCCAAGATTTCTTGCACAGAGGTGCCCCACGGGCATGGCAGACCATTAGCAGTTCACGGCCACTGAGTCCAGACCTTACCTGAGGACAGACCAGGTTATGCCATGTGGGAGACAGGTGACATACTCAAAGTATCCAAACTGAGCACTGAAAATCATTTGCACCTGCATGATTATGTGGATCGCTTTGAAGTTTGGGTTTCACACATATTGAAGGGATGGGGAGGACTTTCTTGACCTCATTCCCATATGCGGTTTTCTAGTGAAACCTAAGGAAACTGTTCTGCTTGCAAGCAAATTGCTAGGGGCGTATGAACTGTTAAACTTTGAGAATAATATGGAACGGGAGAGATAGTGTGCAAATGAAGGAACTACCACCAGCAGCTCCTCCAAGGGCGGTCTTCATCCAGAGCAGGTGATGTTGCCTATGTGGTGATAACAGAGCAAGTTATGTAGGAGGTGCTTCTTGGGGTAATTCGCAACATGTGCTGCCCCATCACTGCAAGACCAACTGCATGCACTTCCTGTTGACAGAGTCGAAGGAGAAGACGGGGAAGCTTCAGGATGAGGTGGGAGCGCACGTTTCTGTTTGGTGACCAGTGAGAAACGGTTCCAGCCTGGCCGCACAGTCGTGATTCATTAGCAGTACTCACCAGAAATTGCACCTTTGCATGGCCATTTAGTTCAGTATTCCGAATTTCTCAGTGGAGAGAAATTTCCGTTCTGTGGAAGACTGCAGAAGGCACCTGGAAGAGCTGTGCTGCTAAAGGTAACAGTGCTGTGGGATGATGGAATGGGAAGTTGTCTGAAAGATGGCAGAGGCCAGTGGCAAGGAATGGCCATGACGTTGTGCAGTTCTAATTTGGGAGGAAAATGAAAAGTGTGCCCGTCGTTGCATTTTACCGTAAACAGCTAAGGAACCTTTCAGCCAAGGCATTGGTGCGATACGCATTGTATCTGTCGGTTTCTGCTACTGTCTTGTGGCCGTTTTGGGGAATGACTCCTTAGTGCACGTCCGCAGGAAAAGGGGTTGATTCCAGTGGAATCCCTTTGACTTTCATAGTAGTGTAATTTAGAAGCTCAGTTGAAGACGTCTAAATGTCAGGATTGTGTAGTTACTTTGCAACTGGTCTCCAGATATCGGCCGAGGGAGCAATAAATGTATTTTCTGTGACGTTTTTTGGAACTGGCTTTGTAGAGTATTGGAGGCAGGTTTTTACAAGTGCCAAGTGTGCTTGAAAATCGTTTGTAATTTTCTTTTTCCATCGGAGGTTCTTTAAATAACATGGAGGTCAAATTTATTTGAAATTGTCCACGGAGAGGTAAAAAAAAGTAAAGTAAAATACAAGCGCTCTCATTTTATGTACGTGCCCCCGAGGACATATCTACGGGCTCGTTTCCTCCACTTTGCCTGCACTTGGTTTACTATTTTAGGTTCCTCCCACAGGTGCAAAACTTGTGCATTTCCAGCTTCTGTGTCTGACCTGTGCATTGAAGGGTAAAGATTTCTTTCTCAAGTTTTCATACAGAGCATCTTTGCCATCAGTCTTGTCGAGTTATTTAGTTTTTTACATTTATGTATTTACTTACTTTGTTTTTTTTAAAAAGTTTTTATTGATTATGCTATTACAGTTTCCCCAATTTCCCCCCCTTTTCCCCCCTCCTCCCTACACCCCTTACCTTCCAGCATTCCTCCCTCCCCTTAATTCATGTCCATGTGTTGTACATATAAGTTCTTTGAGTTCTCTGTTTCCTATACCATTTTTCATCTCTCGCCATCTATTTTGTGCCTACTAATTATGCTGCTTCTTCTCTGTACCTTTGTCCCCCTATTCCTTCCCTCCCCCTCCCCACTGAAATCCCTCCATGTGAAGTCCATTTCTCTGATTCTGTTCCTGTTCTAGTTGTTTGCTTAGTTTTGGTTTTCTTTTCGGTTCAGTTGTTGATGTGAGTTTGTTGTCATTTCACTGTTCATAGTTGTGGATGTTCTTCAATTTCTTAGATAAGTCCTTTTAACATTTCATAGGATAAGAGCTTGGTGATGATGAACTCCTTTAACTGGACCTTATCTGGGAAGCACTTTATCTGCCCTTCCATTCTGAATGATAGCTTTGCTGGATAGACTCATCTTGGATGGAGGTCCTTGCCTGTCATGACTTTGAATACTTCTTTCCAGCCCCTTCTTGCCTGTAAGGTTTCTTTTGAGAAATCAGCTGATAGCATTATGGGCACCCGTTTGTAGGTAAATCTCTCTTTTCAGTTGCTGCTTCTAAGATTATCTCTTTATTGTTAATGTTGGGTAACTTAATGATGATGTACCCAGGTGTGTGGTTTTACTATCATTCCATGCAAATTATTTTCTAAATCCAATTGTGATTTATTTTGGGGTGGTCATTTAGAAGTGTATTTTGTAATTTGTAAATGTAAGTACTTTCTAGTTATCTCTTGTTACTGATTTCTTGATTAATGGCAGTGAGAGTAAGAAATATGTGTGTGTGTATATATACATACACACACACACACACACACATTTCAGTCCTTTAAAATTTGTTGGAACTTGCTTTATGTTACAATATGGTCAGTTTTTATAAACGTCTCCGTGGTACTTGGAAAGCATCTGTAATTTGCAGTTTTGGGGTGTAGCAAAGGACTTGTGCACATTGAATGCAATTTGCTTCTCATGTTTTTCTAAAAATATTTTTTACTATTTTTTTGTGGGCTTCATTGGTTCTGAAACAGAGAGAGTTTTGGTAAATCTCCTATAATGATTATTAGTCTATTTTTCTTTGTAGCTCTGTTCTATATAATTTTGAATTTATGTTATTTAGTGAACAAAAATTTGAAAGTAACTGATAAATTGAACTTACTGATATGAAGTACTCCTTTTTATATGTAGTGGGGTTTTGGGTTTTTTTTTGCCTCCAAGTCTACTATATGTGATATCATTTTCATTTGGTTAATGTTCGTGTACTATATTTTCCCCATTCTTTCACTTTAGATCTCTTGGTATGTTTCAGATAGCTCTGTTTTATGTTAGTTATGAGTGGATGGTAAAATCAATTAAAGAATTGATCTTGGTGGAGGATGTCATGTAGGGGGCCCAATAATTTTCCCGTTCAGTGGTTCCAGCACCTTGTATTATATCACAAATATTTTCCCACATATGTAAGGAGATATTTTTATCATAGAAAATAACCACGGCACCTCACATCATCGCTGTCTCATTTATGCTCTTCTGCGTGTGGGGTTTCTGACTCTCTCCTGTAAGTGAGGTTCTCCCGCCTATGCATATCTTACATTTGTCCATTTTCATTTGCTAACTTGTGTCATACCTGTTGGATTATTAGACCAGCCCAAAGATAGTTGAGGTCACAGGAAAGGTTGTTTCTCCACCAGGTAAGCAAGCAGTCAGGTGTTTAATATGAGGTGAATTTGGGGAGTACGTGTACGTCACCATTTACTTAAGGAAGATGTAACAATTTAAGTAAAGTAACTTATTCTCAGAACAGAATGGTTATATCAGTGAAATATGGAACAATGTTCTCATGTAGCTTGTGGATATACAACTTGTATTTGAAGTTTCAAAGGTGGCAATGAAGAGGGCTAGCATTTTGCACTTGGCACGTTGATTTTAAACTGGCTTTTAAGGAAGGGAAGGGTGATCTTTGCGCAGTGGCAGTATCGTAGCCAAAGAGGTTTATCTGAGGCGCGATTATTGCTAAAAGGAAGGGAAGACTGAGAAATTACTTAGGATTGTCATCTCATTTCTTCCTAAGAGGTTTAGTGGCCACAGTTTGGTTTAGGAAGAGAGCTTCAGCACCATCACCTCAGCTTCAGACAGTGACACTCCTAGCAAGAGCCTGTTGACCCTCTTACCGTCTCCTCGTGTCTTAAAGTTTTGGGAGTTGCCCAACAATAATCAACCTGCCAGGTATGCTGGCTTTTTTCCTAAATTACCTGCATGTCCCCCATTTCACTGTTGAAATCTAAGACTCTGTTCTTCCATATTCCAAAATACCCTATATACCCAATATCACCTCAGTTTATTTGGTATTCATTTGAATGTGAATTCCCCTTGTCGATGTATTAGACATTGAATACCTCCCATTAATCAGATTAATTTGATTTGATTGTCATCTTAGCTGTGAGAATGTAGAAGGTATGATAAAAAATAATTTTTTAATCCCCACAGGTTTGGTTATCCAGCCATGTGACATTCATGGCTGGGACAGTAACTTCTGGAAAGTGTAGTTAGTCTCTGAGAGATCATGGGCATCTCCTGGCGAAAGTAAGCATTATTATTATTTTTTGCTCTGTCAGCCTTTTTGGTCTATTTCTGCAGGGCTTGGTATAATTTAGTAGTGCTGGGAGTTATTTTCTTCTCTTGTATACTTACATTGGCATGAAAACCTGTTTCTGAGGCCAGCTGCTTGGAGTTAGAGATTCAGGAATGTTTTTTATGGGCTCCTGGCTCTGTTTACCTTGTGAGGACTCGGTTCTGCTCCTGCATCTGGCAACTGGGCTCCATTGTCCAGCCGTAACCCTGGAGTGTGGCTGTGGGGTCCTGGTTACAGATCTGGGTTCTGTGTCCTGGGTCTGTGGCCTGAGGTTGAATCTGTGTGTGGGATCTGGAGTCTCTTATGGTGTGGCTTCATGTCCTGAGTTGGTGTTTGTTGTTGATGTTGGTGCAGCTCTGGCTGTAGGGTCTGATGTATGGAACCTGGTGTCCAGGGTTCTCTGTCAGTGTCTGGTGTCCAGTGTATGGCATTCAGGATCCATGATCTGACTTGGTTTGTAGGGACGGTTTTGGGATTGGGGCCGGGGTGTGGGGTTCAGCTTTTGGTTCTGGGTCTGCTCCTGGGTCCAGGTTCTGTCCCCCCTCAGGCCTGTGTTCTGTCCTGAGTCTGTCTGTGGCATCTGGCATCTGTGAAGTGATGTTCATTGGCTTCAATTCAATGCCAGCAGGAGTTCCGGAGTTGGGGTGTGGGGAAGAAGGAAACGTTATGTAGTGCAAATAGCTCCGTTTTGAAAGTAATGGTTGTGAGCACAGCAAGGCTGTTAGGAAGCTCGGTTGTTCCAGGTGAATCATAAGGCAGCACCTCTGTGGGTCAGCCCAGTGGTGCTGCTGCTTAGTTGTGAAAGCATCATGGTTGTGAGGGGGCCCTGAAGTGAGGCAGCCCCGGGGCAAGTTCCCCCTCACCCTGTGCTGCTCAGCGTTTCTCTGCTCTTTCTGGTCTGGTCCTGTCATTTCCTCTCTGCTCGGCTGCATTTGCAAACAAAGAAACGCACATTGGAAAAAGGGTCCCTCCTAGTGAGGAGATCGGGCTGGGTGAGCAGAGAAAAGGCCTCTGGTGTTGTCACCAGAGCTGTGTAGGTTATTTTTATTCTTAAATTATGCCAAGTTTTCCTCTTTTACCTTCTCTCTCTCTCTCTCTCTCTCTTTACCCCAACTGAGACTGCCTTTTTTTGTGGCAGCTTACTTAAATTATAGAGAAAAATAAAAATTAATTCAAAATCCTACCCAAACAGGTAACAACTGCTATTGTTTTAACTATATACCCTTCCAGACATCTCTCCTTGCCTATTTCCTTTCTTCTACTTTCTCTGGATTTAATTTATTTTTCTGGGCTTGTAATATGGATACAGAACATGTGAATTTGCAACTGTTTCCCACTAATGTACAGATTTGTCACTGTGTTTTCACATACATTTTTAATGCATGATTTTAAATACTCAGTTGGAATGATTTTTTAACTTCAATTGTGATTCATTTAGAGGGATATTTAGAAGTGTATTTCATATCTTGTAAGTGTAAGAATTTTCTGGTGACATTTACAACTGACTTCTAAATTATCTACAGTGAGAGCAAGAAACTTCATGTAATTTCAATGCTTGGAATTTTTTTAAAAACTTCATTACAATATGGTCAATGTAAAAAACGTTGTAAGCATGCATCTCTGCTGCCATCTCGTGGTCATTTTGGGAATAACACCTCAGGGCCGGCCAGCAGGAAAAGCTGTGTATAGTCGGTTATCTGTGAATGTTGAACGTAATTTGCTGCTCATGGTGTTTCTCATGTTCTCATTGAATTTTTTTGAGGTGGTCTCTTGTTTCTGAAAGAGGAATGCTGTATTCCTGATGAGATAGGTTTGTTAAATCTATTAGGATTATAAATTTTTGTTTGTGTCTGTGTTGTATATAATTTAAGTTTATGACATTAAGTACATGGTGAATTTGGATATTCCGGGTAAATTAAACTTTTTGATAGGAAGTACTCATCCTCTGTAGTCATGCTTTTTACTTTCAAGTCTACTGCATGTTATTATGTAATTTTCATGTGGTTTATGTTTCCATAATACAGGGTGGGCAAAAGTAGGTTTAGAGAGACCAAGCTTAATGTTGCTTTATTATTTAATAATTATGATGTTTTTTTCCATGTGAACAACTGTAAAGCTGCTTTTGCAGCATCCTGTGTATCTGTTCCCATTCTTTCACTTTCAATCTTCTTTCACCCTATTGTTTAGGTAATTGACATTTTCTTCCAGTTTGTGTCTTTTCTTTTTATTGTCTGAACAAGTTCTTTTTCAGAGTTGTCCTTAATTTTATAAAGTATATACTATTAATGTATTTTTTCATTAAACAGCATGTTCACAAGTATACTTGATTCCTGGCTGTTTTGGTTGAAATGGACCACTAAAAATGAAACCTACAGATGAGGGGCGGGGCCTGTCTGAGGTCAGAGGCAGGACTGGGCTGGAGGTGAGAGGGGGCCGCAGATGTGGGTGGGGCTTGGTGGGAGGCAAATTTAGGCTGAGGGGCGTGAGGGATTCGCAATTCTGGTGGAGAGATGAGCAAGCACGCGCGCTGGAAGTTAGGTGCTGCCGGCTGCCGGTGGCTGCTGGTCGCCGTGGTCCCGAGGTGTTGTTCACAGCCTAAGCTGATGCAAGCAACGCAATCCAGGGACAGGAGCTGAGCTGCGTAGGGGCTATGAGGTGAGGGGGGTTGGGAGGTAGATACAGCCACCCTATGGGGAGCAGAAAAGGGGGCCAGACTGTTTCTGGGGTACATGTCTCAGGTCCCAATTTAGCTGACCACTTGTTGTGGGACCACTTTTCTATATTTATCTAGAGTATATTTCAGTTATAGATAACTTTGGTCTATGGATATACAATGATACCCATTTTTAACCCAAAAACAAGATGATATTTTCCATTTGCTAAAGTTTCTGTTATTGGGTAGCAATTTCCAATTTCATTCATACAGATCCTGTATGTCGTTGTTAAGTTTATTCCCAGGTTTGTTTTTTTTACCTGGTTTTTTGAGTCGTTTTACAAAATTATATATTTACTTTACTATTTCTATATATTTATTTCTGCATGTTATTTTCCCATCAGTGCACTAAATTCTATTTGTGATTATTTTTCGTCAATTCTCATGAGTTACGAAGGTAAACATGCTCTCATGCAATAATGATCGTTAAATGGTTGTAGCTGTAGGTGACCTAGAAATAGTTAAAGCCTGAAAGAACACAGGAAGTGAGGTAATGTGAGGAGACAGAAACATTTTCTTTGTTAGTCATACATACTCAATAAAATAGTAACATCCTTCTTAGCATTTTAAATGAGTTTGGGGCCTGGAAGCATGGTGTTGTAGAAATCCGAAGTATTTTGTTACAGGGAATGTGCCCCGGGGAGGTAATCTGAGGAACACAGAGTGTGGCAAATGTCCACATTTTCAAAGAGGAAAACTTGAGACGGTGAAATGTGGAATGTAACAGAGTAAGAATCTTTGTTCTAAGTGACATTATGAAGAAGTTATTACGGTGACATAGGAGCAGTGGAGAGAAGCAGGGATCCTCAGACGAGTACTGTGTTTAATCACAGTGTGATTCGGGCTCCTAAGTGGACGGGTCTTCCTTTGCCTCCCGATCTATTGTCTAGGACACTTCTCCCCGACATTTGTCAGATTGCTGGCCTTTTTTATTCTTTAAGTTTTAGCTTCCATGCTTCCTGTTCCAAGAAAGGCAGCATTTCAGGCATAGGATGCAAAGGGACATGCTGTTTGTATTCTAATGGAGTCTTCAGGATACAGAACAGGGTTTGTCATTCTCAGCACTACGGACTTTTTGGGCCACATAAATCATTCTCCTGGGGGATTGTCCTCTGCATTGTAGGTGCTTATTAGCATCCATGACCTCTATTCACTGCCCACACCCTGGCTTCCCTTCCCCTCAGGACAATCTAGGATGACTCAGCACATTGCCTCAAGCCCCCTTGAGGGGGCAAAAGTCACCTTTGGTTGAGAAACAATTTGAGGCTTTTATCATTTTTGATAGCAGAAAGATTTTGGTTTGGTATGTAGGGTTTTTATTATTTTTCTACGTAAATTATTTTCCAGTCTGTGATTTATTTTGGGAAGGTATTTAGAAGTGTGTTTTAAAACATCTAAATATAGGGACTTTCTAGTTACCTTGTGACTGGTTTCCAGATCAATGGCAAAGAGAGCAATAAACAGTTTGTGACATTTGTTGAAACCTGGATTATAGCTCACTGTAGTTGTTTTTTTAAAAAGTTCCAAGTGTGTTTGAAAAGCATTTTCAATTGACTTTGTTGGTGCTTACTTTAACAGCAAGGAAAAAAATTTCAAAATACTACCCCAAGAGTTAAAAAAAGAAGTGCT
The DNA here is from genome assembly GCF_022682495.2 of Desmodus rotundus. Taxonomy (NCBI): domain Eukaryota; kingdom Metazoa; phylum Chordata; class Mammalia; order Chiroptera; family Phyllostomidae; genus Desmodus; species Desmodus rotundus. The sequence continues at coordinate 47,604 of NC_071392.1, read as the reverse complement.
TTCATTTTATGTATATACACTTGCAGATATGTCAATGTGCACATTTCTGTCTACTTTTCTAGATTTAATTTACTATTTTAGATTCTAAGTATGGGCACAAATCTTGTATATCTTCAGCTTTTATATTTGATAATGTGTATTTAAGGGTGAAGATATTTTCCATAAGTCTTGGTATGCAGTATCTTTATCACCATTCAGTTTATCTTGTAATTGAAATTGTGCTTTATTTTTGAGGTTGTTGAGGAGTGTATTCCCTAACTACCCAATGTAAGGACTTTCCAGTGACGCATTTTTAGTGAATTCTAGCTTCAGTGCAATAGGAGCGCTCAGAGAAACACGTTGTATATAATTTCATTGCTGCAATGCTGGTTGAAACTGGCTTTGTATCGGCTTGGCCAAAAGATAAAAAGTTTTAGTAAAATGGAATGGAATTATGAAGATTCCTGAAAGACTGCAGAATAGTGGGACAAAATGGTGAATACGTTGTTGAATGACATTACTGGTGAAAACGAAAAACGTCTCTTTCATTGTGTCTTTACCTAAAAATCCAATGAACCTTTTGGCCAAGCAAATAGTAGTGTTCCAAGTGTGCATCTCTGATGCCCTCTAGTGGGCATTTCAGGAATAACATGTTAGTGGCAGGTGAGCAGGAAAAGTGGTTGAGTGTAGTTAGAACATCAATGAATGTTGATTGCAATGTTACTGAGACGTGTATGTAGTTACTTTTAAGTATCAGGCCATACTAGTTACCTTTTGTTCCTGATTTCTATATTAACAGCAACGACAGAAAGAAACATACCGTATACAATTTTAGTCCTTTGAAATTTGTTAAAACTCGCCTTTGCACAGGATGGTCCCTTTGAAAATTGTCCCAAGTGTGTCTCTCTGTTGCCATCTCATGTGTCAGGCGAGATGACAAATCTCATCATCTCACTGGTGTGGCTGTGGCCTTCCTCTCAGTTGTGGCTTCGGGGTCACGTGCCTTGCACTCGCGGGACCCTCTGCCCACTGCTGGGTGCAGGCAGAGGAGGATGGTCCGCATTGCACTGGACAGGGACAGTCAGTCCTCTGACCCCCTGTGCGCAGTGCAAGGCCCTGCTGGCAGGCGGTCGCTCTCTCAGGCCATGTCTGCTGCTGTTGCCACAAGATTTAACAAGTTTAGCAAAGTAACCTCTTCTCAACTGAGTGATCACAGTCATGAAATTGGGAAGAGTTTATTAGTTTCCCTTGTGTTGAGTAGTTTGTAGGATTGCCTCCAAAAAAGTCACATCCCACGAATGCTGCACTTTTCATCAATTACCTATCACCCATTTTACCTCTATAAGACCCTGTTTCCCCATCCTCCCAAATGTTCTTTATCCCTGCTATCACCTCATTGTCTGGTCTTCGTTTGTGCTCATGCATATATGAAATGTGGAATATCCTGTATTGATCAGATTATGTTATTTTGATTATTATCCCACATGTGTTAGAGCCGACAAGGTTTGAGGAAAATAACTGCTTTTTAATCCCCCCCAGTTTTAAAAAATTGCCGGTGAGGAATGAACGGCGAGACAATGCTAACTCCTGAACCTGTTGCAAGTGAGAGACCATGGACGTCTGCCCTGCAAGGTCAGCATCCTTTTTGTTCGCTCTGTCTTTTGGCCTATCGCTGCTTGGTTTGGTAAAAGGTTGAAGTTTGCATTTGGAGAGACGTGGGTTTTATCTTATTGAATGGCAGCGTTGTTTACAATGGGAGGATCCGGTTCAGCTTCTGCCTGTGGCCTCTGGCAACCGGGGCCCGGTGTCTGGCCCCAACTCCAAATTCTGGCCATAAGGTCCTGGTTATCAATGTGCATCCTGTGTCCAGGGCCTGTGCTTCAGAGTCAAAATGCATTCAGTTGTGTGTCTGCGGTCTCGCACCTCTTAGGTTGTGGCTTTGTGTCCTGGGCTCGCATGTGAGGTCCACTTGCAGATGAAGCTTTTGGTTTTGGTGTATGGAGTTCGGCATTAAGTGTCCAATGTCAGTTCTTGGCATCTGGTGTTTGGCCTTCAGACTTCACGGTCTGGCTCGGTTGAGGGCACACGGCTTAGGGTTTCGGGCTTTGGGCCTGGAGTCCCAATTTTGGTTTGGGTCCGCTCCAGGGTCCAGGTTTCAGAGTCAAAGGTCTGTGTCCAGGATCCTGAGTTTGGCTCTGGTGACTGGTGTGGGTCAACAGACGATCATTGTGTCCAATTCAATGTCAATATGAGTCCCCAAGTGAATGGAGTCGAGGCAGGTTAGTAAAAAAGGTAGGGAAATTCCTTGGTAGTGGAATGGGAAAAGTGAGTTTGATAGCAGAGTAACAACAATGATTTACAGCCCGGTAATAAATCTGAGGATCTTATCTTCCCTAACCAAGGATATTTGAGAGTAAATGGTTCACACATTGCAGACCACGCAGGGGAAGACCCACCGCAGTCCCAGCCCTTTTCTGGTGACTTTTCTGAAGGAGAAATCACCAGAGAAGGACCCTGATCATTCTGTGTGCTCGTTTTGTTGCATGAGCACATGAAAGGACAGCCCTGGAAGTCAGAGTACTGTGTGCAGATTGCTCTTCTAGGACCCCCTCTAAAGTTCTCAATGTTAGAAAACAGGTAAAACCCTAAAAAAAGGACCCAGCGTGCACTGTTTGTTGAGCACACGTGCGCCTTCCCTTCTCTTCTTTGCTGCATATCTTCGCTCTGTTTCTCCTTCTCTCCAAAGGTCCCCAGGAGACTCGCAGCCAGGGGAGCCATGGGCAGCAGCAGCTCGTCCCAGGCTCACCCCCTGATCCTGTCTCCAAGGACCTTCTTTGTGTCTAACTTTTCCGTTTCCCAAGAAGCAGTTCCACCTATGCTCACTCTTGTTGCTGTGATTGTGCCTCTTTTCTCTGAAGCCCTTTCTCTGTTTCACTGTCCTTAGATTTAATGTACAAACTCTCCAAATTCCCTGGCTTTGTGTTGTGCAATTGTGCTGCAGGAAGTCAAGAATCTACACACAAGAGACCTTTCCAGGGCAAACCCCCTTTGGGTACAGTCCCTTTTCCATGACAGAATAAGCAAAGTTTGTTTATTCATTTATCTGTGGATGGACATTTGAATAGTCTCCATCTTTCAGTTGTTAACAGTGCTGTTATGAATAATCCTGTATAAGTTTGTTATAACATCTGTTTTCACTTTCTCAGCTATATATTTCTAAGTAGAATTATTGAACACAGGATCATTTTTTTGAGGAAATGTCAAATTATTTGATACAAGGTCTGCAATACTTTACATTCATGAAAGAAACGGTCAATCATTCTAATTATTGTTTTTGATCATCAACATTTCTCAGTACAGCCTTTGTAGTGTCTGGGAAGGGGTAGTGTGCTGTGATATAGCCATGGAACATCTTCTCTGGTATTTTTTATATTGTACCATTTCTATGAATGTCTTCTCATCAGAAGGGACTATTCAAGTTTTTAAAAAATCTAGATGTCTGCTTGGGTGTTATGGCTCATTGGATGGAGCATCGGCCTGTAAACCAAAGGGGTCTCCAGTTGGATTCCCAGTCAGAACACATGCCTGGCAAGAAAAGATCTGTGGTGCGTGTGGAGAAGATGCTGTGACTGACGGAACGTGTCAGAAGTGGATTGTGAAGTTTCACGGTGATTTGTCCCAGGGGTAGGCAGACCAGGTGCAGTGGAGAGCCCTCAACAGCAGGTGTTCACTGAGAGACAGGCAGGGAGGCAGGAGACAGGCAACATGTTCAAAGTATCCTAATCAGGCTTTGAAAATCATTTGCACCAGCTTGGTTACGTCAATTGCGTGGACGTTTGGGCTCCACAGGAGTGAAGCCGGATGGTGGGAGAGGCTTCTTGACCAGATTTCCATAAGTGGTTCTCCACTGAAACATGATGAAAACGTTCCATTTCTATGAAGTCTGTGTTTTGGGGGGTAGGATGAATCTTTGCTATTTGAGAATCATGTGGAACGGGAGAGACGGTGGGCAAAGGAAGGAACCACCACTCGCCCTTCCAAAGGCCGGTCTTTGTCCAAAGGAGGTGATGATGGCCTTGTGGTGGATTCGGGAGGGAGTCCTGCAGTACGAGCTCGTTTCAGAAAGCCAGCAGGTTACTGGCAACACGTATTGCTTCCCATCATACTAACTGCAAGCTCCGCCCGAAGGAAAGAGTCTGGAATTTGTCAGCAGAAGATGCGCAAGGTTAGGATTAGGTGAGAGAGCACATTTCTCTTTGGTGACCAGGGAAAACGCTTCCAGCCTGGCTGTGCAGTCCCGATTCCTCCATAGTACTCAGAGACCCTGCTCCTTCTTACATCCATTTAGTTCATGTCTCTGAATTTTTCTTTATGGAGAGAAATTTCCATTCCCTGGAAGACTGCATCAGACACCTGGAAGAGTTCTCTGCTCCAAAAGAGAACCATGTTGTGGGACGACGGAATGGTAAAATCACAAGAATGTGCCAGAGGTTAGTGGAATGGAAACGGTGAAGACATTGTGCAGTTATGTCGTGGGGGGACAATGAAAAGCGTGCCCGTCATTGCATCTCAGAGTAAAAAGCCTAGGACCCTTTCAGCCAGGCCATTAGTAGGCTATGCGTTCCATCTGCTGGTCTCTGCCGCCATCTCGTGGCCATTTTGGGAAATGACACCGTAGTGTAGGGCTGCAGGAAAAGTGGTCAAACCCAGTGGAGAATCAGTGACTTTTCATGACAGTGGTATTTACACGAGCATTTCAAAACGTCCCAATGTCAGCTCTGTCCAATCACCTTGTTACATTTTCAGATCTCGCTGTGTAGCGCAATAGATTCAGATTTCTACAAGTGCAAGTGTGCCTGAAATTCATCTTTCATTTGCTTTGTCCATTGCAGCTTCTTTAAACAATGCCCAGGTACAGTTTACTTAAAATTCTCCACCAAGAGGTAAAAAAAATAAAGTAAAATACCCGTGCTTGTATTTTATGTCTATGCTCTTCCGGACATGTCTACAGGCTCATTTCCTTCTGTTTGCCTGGAGTTTGTTTAGTACTTCAGGTTCCTCATAAGGGTGCGCAATGTGTACATTTCCAGCTTCTGTTTCTAACCTGAGCATTTAAGAGTAAAGACTTCTTTGTCAAGTTTTGGTACGGAGCATGTTCACTATCCTTCAGGTCAAGTTATTTTGTCATTCCAATGGTGGTTCACTTCAGAGGTTCAGTAGGAGTCCATTTCATAAGTTTGGAAGGACAGAACCTTCTAGTCATCCATTCTCAGTGAATGGCAGCTTAAGTGCTATGAGGTCCAAGAACATAGGATTTCGATGCTCTGAGGCTGGTTGAATATTGCATGAAATCGGCGTGGCCACAAAGTTTTTGTGCCCCCACCCCTGCCTGTCAAGTGACTCCGGTCCTGTGTAGTTGTGTTTAAGGTTCTTTGAAGCCATTATTTTAGAATCTTTTGTGAGACTTGTCGTATATGCTTGTGTGTAAAAAAACTCATTCAAACTGGTGAATATGTGTGTGTCCATTTTCACACTGAAGATGGATGACTGTGAGCTATGTTTTTGGCACATTAGGCTCTGTCACATCCAGAAAGGTAGAAGCATAACTGTAAGGGAAAAAAGCTCTGTGGTGTGCATGGAGTAGGCGCTGTGAAGGATGGCATGTGTCAGAAGCGGATTGCCAAGTGTCATGCCGGAGGTTCCTCGTGTGCAGTTGCTCCACGGGTGTAGCGCCCCAGGTGCAGTGGAGAGCCATAAAGGACAGACGTTCACTGAGGACAGATCATGTTGTGACAGCAGGGAGACAGGCAACGTACAGAAAGCATCCTAATCGGACTTTGAAAATCGTTTGCACCAGCTGTGTTACATTATCCCTTTGACTTTTTTGTTCCACAGAAGTTAAGCAGGGTGGTGGGGGATGCTTCTTGACCACATATCCACATGCATTTCTCCGGTGAAACATAAGGGATCTGGTCAGTTTTCAGGTGAAATCGTGAGTAGGGGATGGGTCATTGCTGTGTTAGAATAACGTGGAACGGGAGAGATTGTGGGGAAAGAAAGGAACCACCACTCCCCCCTCCAAAGGGCGGTCTTCATCCAAAGGAGATCAGTTCGTTTATGTGCTGGGATCTTGAGGGAGTCCCGCAGAAGGAGTTCCATGTGGAAAACTAGCAGGTGACTGGCAACAGGTACCATTCCCCATCAGACCAGCTGAAAGGTCCACCAAAGGGAAAGAGTCCAGAGTTTGCAGGCAGAAGACACGTAAGCTTCAGGATAAGGCGAGAGCGTACGTTTCTGTTTGGTGACCTGGAAAAAACGGTTCCATCCTGGCCGCACAGTGGTGATTCATCCGCAGTGCTCACTATACCTTGCACCTTTGTACAGCCGCTTAGTTTCTTTCTGAATTTTTCTTTTTGGAGAGAAATTTCCATTCACTCCAAGAATGCAGAAGGCACAGGGAAGAGTTCTTTGATCCGCAAGAGAACAGTCTCGTGTGGTGATGGAATGGTGAAGTTGCCTGTAAGGTGGCAGAGGGCAGCGGAACAGAACAGTGACGACTTTGTGCAGTCACGTTGTTTGGGGAAAATGAAAAGTGTGCCTGTGATTGTAGTCACGGTAAAAAGCCAAGGAACCTTCCAGGCCAGCCCTTCCTGGCCTATGCGTCTCATCTGTTAGTGTCTGCTGCCATCTGGTGGCCATTTTCAGGAATGACATCTTAGTGTAGGTCAGAAGGAAAAGTGGTTGATTCCAGTGCCATTTCAATGACTTGTCAGGGCAGTGGTATTTACAGGTGCAGTTGACAGCATGTACATCTCAGCAATGTCCAGTTACTTTGTGAGCGGTTTTTAAGTGAAGGGAAAGGGAGAGATGAATGTGGTTGATGTGATATTTTTAGGAACTGGCTTTGTCGTGTAGTAGAGTCAGGTTTTGTCAAGTTGCAGGTGAGCTTGAAAATCATCTGTCATCGGTGTGTGTGCTGCGGCTTTCTTAAAGAACGCGGAGGTAAAATGTGTACATAATGCTGCACCAAGAGATACCAAAGAAAGCAAAGTAAAATATCAGCGCTGTTATAGTATGTGTTGCCCTTCCGGACATGTCTACAGTCTCGTGTCTTGGATTTGTCTAGACTTCATTTACCATTTTAGATTCCTCGTATGGGTGGAAAACTCGTCCATTTCCAGTTTCTGCTTGTAACGTGTTCAGCGAAGGGTGAAGGTTTCTTTTCAAGTTTCGGTCTGTAGGATGTGTAGCGTCGTTCACGTGAAATTGTTTTTTAATCGTAGCAGTGGTTCATTTTGGAGCATCTGTAGGAGTCTGTGTCAGAAGTCCCGAACAAAGAACATTGTCCTCATGCAGTCTGTGTGGATGCTAGCATAAGGGCTATGAGAGTAGAAACACACCGTATGAGGTTTCGAGGCAGCGCTGCTCGTTGAACCTTGCCTTCAGTCAGGCTGGCCAAAAAGTCCATCGGGCCAAAAAGCTGGTTCGCTCCCCAACCCTACTTCCACCGCCACAGCCTTGTCCGCAGTTGCTCATACTTGCCTTTAACGTCCTCTGAAACGGTTTTGTCAGACTGTGTCGGGGCAGCCATCCTATCAGCGTGCAGAAAGAATACCTCATCCCAATTGGAGAAAGTGCGTGTGGCCCTTTTCCCGCTGAAGACACCTGAAGAGGCGCCACGTTTCCGCCCCCTTTGGCTTTGTCATTTCCAGAAAGGTACAAGTGCACCGGTAAGGTAAGAAAAGGTCTGTGGTGTGTATGGGGAAGATGCCGTGAGTGACGGAATGTGTCCGAAGGGGACCGTGCGTTTCATGCCAGAGATTTTCCTCACCCAGTCGCCCCACGGGTGGGCAGATCAGTTGCAGTGGAGAGTCATCCAGGGCAGATGTTCACTGACTCCACACTGCGTTATGGGATGTGGGAGACAGGTGACATACTGAAATTGTCTTAATCTAGCATCGCAAATCATTTGCTCCATTAAGGTTCCGTTAATCACTTTGACACTTGGGTTCCACAGAAGTTAAGCAGGGTGGTGGGGCACCCCTGTCGATCACATTTCCAGAACCGTTTCTCTACTGAAATATAAGGAAAACCTTCTGAGGACAATTTAGGGGGGCACAGTGAATAGTTGATATTTGAGAATAAGGTGTGATAGGAGACATGGAGCAAACAAAGTACCAGCAGCAGCAGGCTCTGTAAAGGGTGGTCTTCATCCATCAGAGGTGATGGTATCCTGTGGTGGAATGAGGAGGGAGTCCCGCAGTGGGAGCTCTTGGGGAAACCATCAGGTTACCAGCAACAGGTATGGCTCTCAGTTGGACCCAGTGAAAGTACCGTCCAAGGGAAAGAGTCTGGAATTTGTCAGCAGAAGACACATATCTTGAGGATAAGGTGAGAGCACACGTTTGTCTTTCTGACCAGGGAAAAACGGTTCCAGCCTGAGAATGCAGTGGTAGTTCATCCACAGTACTCTCCAGACCTTGCACCTTTGCATGGCCATGGAGTCTTGTATCTCAGTATTTGTTAGTGGAGAGAAATGTCCATTCCCTGGAAGACTGCCGAAGGCATTGGGAAGAATTCTGTTCTCCGAAAGAGAACAGTGTTGTGGGAGGATGGAATGGTGAAATCACCTGAAAGGTGGCAGAGGGCAGTGGAGAAAACAGTGAGGTCGTTTTCCAGTCACGTCGTCTGGGGAAAATGAAATGTATGCCTGTTATTGCATCTCAGGCCAAAACACCAGGGAACCTTTCAGCCCAGTCATGAGCGGAATATGCGTTCCATCTGATCGTCTCTGCTGCCCTCTCGTGGCCATTTTCAGGAATCACACCTTAGTGTAGGTCAGCAGAAAAAGAGGTCGGTTCCAGTGGACTATTAGTGGCTTTGGAGGGCATTAGTATTTCTAAGCACATTTAAAAACGTCTCAATGGCAGCACCATCAAGTTACCTTGTGACTGGTGTTCAGCTTAAGGGCAGAGGGAACTATGAAAGTGTATGATGTGACCCTTTTTTTTGAAGTGGCTTTGCAGCATAGTAGTGATGCTTTGACAAGTTTCAGGCATGGTCGAAAATCATTTGTCATCGCCGTGTTTGGTGTAGATTTCTAAAAGAATGCGGAGGTAAAATTCATACATAATGATGCACCAAGAGGTATCCAAGAAAGTGAAGTACAATATCAGCGCCATCACTGTATGTACATGCCCTTCCGTACATGTCTACGGGCTCGTTTCTTGGATTTTTCTGTACTTAGTTTATCACTTTAGATATTTCATACTGGTGCAAAAGTTGTGCATTTTGCTTCCAACGTGTTCATCAAGGGTGAAGATTTCCTTTTCAAGTTTTGATACGGGGCATCTTTACCATCAGCTATGTCGAGGTATTTTGCAATTCCAAATGCCATTAATTTAGGAGTTTCTATAGGAGTCTATTTCTGAAGTCATGAACAACCGAACTTGGCCGTCATCCATTCTGTGTGAATGGTCGCTTAAGAGCAATGAGAGCAAAGAATATATTGTGTAGGATTTGAAGGCTGTGATGCCGGTTGAACCCTGCCTTCAATAGGTCTGGTGAATATGTCAGTTCAGTCCCCAACCGTCCACTATGACACACACCTACCCCATCTCCTTGGTTTGGTCATGTATCCTTTCCTTAATGTCATTCAAAACCGCTTTGTTAGATTGCACCGTGACGGCTGTCATACCAGCTCGCGTTACAAAAAAATCTGAACACAAGTGGTGAATGTGTGTGTGGCCATATTCACAGCGAAGATGGAATAACATAAGCTATGTATTGGGCCCTCTTTGGTTTGTCATTTCAAGAAAGGGAAGCACAATTGTAAGGTTCAGAAAGATGTAAGGTGTGTACGGAGACGTCAGTGTGACTAACACAACACGTCTGAAGGGTTTCGCGAGGAGTCACACCAGGGATTTCCGGTGTGCACTTGTCCTATGGGTGGGGCAGAGCAGTCGCAGGGGACAGCCACCCAGGGCAGACATTCCCTGAGGGAAGGCCACGTTATGGTACACGGGAGACAGGCCACACAGTCAAAGCACCCTAATCAAGCGTCGAAAGACATTTGCAGTAGCAGAGTCGGGTCCATCACTTATATGTTTGGGTTCCACACAAGTAAAGGGGGGAGGAGGGTGGACCCACCTAGACCACCTATCCACATGCGATTCTGTACTGAAACATAAGGAAAGCTTTACGTTTCCAAAATGAGTTGTGAGGGGTTGAATCATTGGTATTTTAGAATAATGTGGAATGGGAGAGATGGAGGGCACACAAAGGAACCAGCACCACCCCCCTGCAAAGGGCGGTCTTCATCCAAAAGACATGAGTTTGCACTTGTGGTGGATCGTGCTGGGGCCCAGCCTCGGCAGGTCTCAGGGTCCCCGAAGGATGGATGGCGCGTGTAAAGAATGAGGGGTCAGACACCAATTTTGATGCCGGAGAATGGCCAGCATCGTGTGGGTGTGACCGAAATCTAAGAGTTTAATTAAGCTTTATTTTTATAGGGATTTGTTATATGACATCAAAGGAATAGGCTCATGGCATGATTTCTCAAGCAGAAAAAGTCTATACAGAAATTCCAAGAAAATGTATAGGGAGTTCTACAGATTTGTTCATAGTAAACAAAGTTTATTTTGACCAGGAGGGGTATCAATCAGACAACCACAAGTAACTACATCTGCAAAGTTTCAAATGTCTTATCGATCATTCGATGTCTAACAAAGTTTTCATAATTTGTCATAGGTCAGAAAGATACGCTAGACTAGCTAGCGGTTATATGTGAACTATTAAAGGGCCTATGTGGTTAGGCTTTCTAACTCAGCCATCTATCTTCCCGTTTAGGTTCTTTCTTTCTTTCTTTCTTTTTCTTTTTTTTGTGTGTGTGTTCAAGTACCTTAATAACACATTTACCATGTTATCACCATGGAATGTAAAGTCAAGTTAGTCAGGAGATCTTCCCAAGTGCAATAAGGCCTTCTGCAGTACACACAAGTTTGTGTATGTCTGACCAGAGCTTGCTCTTACATCATTAACCACGTCCATCACAGGTAAATTGTGTAGTTTAACATCTGTGATGCTTCCAGAGAAAAATAAACATAGTGTACACAGTTAAAAATTGTTTTTCATCACCTCTGCATTAGCACTTAAAATACACATTTCTATTTCAAGGTGGCATTTAAAAATTATTGTAACATAACAGCAACAAAAATATAACCCTGCAATTACAAAATAGTCAAATTAGGATCCACAATTATCTAATGTTTACAGGTATGACTCTAAAATAAATACTACCTTCTAGCAGCTGTCATTAGCATTTTAGGTTTGGTTTAAACACACACACACACACACAGATGTTCAGTTGTGGGGAGGTTTGTAACAATGTGTGCTGTGCACCGTTCTGAACGGGATAAGAGCCAACCAGCCCTAAAAACAGGAGTGGTTAACCAGGCCACGAGGCAGGCAGAAAAAAAAAGCTGGGGCAAAGAGGGTTCCTACATAACATCAAAAGCACGTGACATTCTGCAGCAAGTGAGAGTATTCGGGATCGGCAGGGTGTCTCCATCAGAACTAACTTCCCCAAAGAGAGCAACAAGGTGGACACTTTGCTACTGTCAAGTGCATTTAAAAGGGGCATGTTTCTTATGTGCTAATCTGACTCCTCTGAATGACCCAGTTAGTGAACTAGTCACTAGTAATTTAGTCACAGCAAACCAAGCCTGCAAGCAAGGAAGCCAATATTCAAATTACCATGTTCCTATTGTCTGACCCACTCAAACGATTTATTTTCAACATAAATAAAGAACCTCAATATGAGATCTCTAACTACGGCCACCACCAGCACCACCACGGCCAAGACAGTAGCTCTTCTCCTAGGGTTTAGGTTTCGTCCATAATTCCTTATACAGGGAATAGGCCATACCGAGAGTCATCGCTCCCACAACAAAGCCTTGGGCTGCCTCGCGCATGTGGATCAGGTGGACCGACATTGTAGTGCTCCCCTGGCTCTTCAGTTTATACAACCCGTACGCGACGATTGCTACCAAACCCTCCATTCCAATAGGGACAAACGGTGCCTCTTTAGCTTTTCGGACAAATTTAGATCCCTGACCCTCATCATATGAAGAAAGAGAAACGTCTGTGTTGGATGACATACTGTTTGAAGAGTCTTCCAACACCAGCACCTTTCAAATACCAACCCGCTTCTGGTTCTTTCTTTATGCACTTTGCAGGGGATGATCTTTGTATTTGTTCCCTCATGCTTAAATTATAATACTTCACCTATTTTCTTTGCTCTTTTATCCATCTAGTTCCATCCAACATTATTCCTGTCCAAGGTTGTATACTAAGGGGGATGTCTAGTAACATTTTTCTCCATTTTTTCTGGCAATCTGGCATGCCCATTGTCTAATATTAATCTTGCAATAGGTAGGAGAAGTAGGCTGTGGAGGACTTATAAGGGACTTTTGTTCAATGGCCAAGAAATCATTTTTTTACACTTGCGTTGGAATTCTGCAGATCAGTGGACCAGAAATACAAGTGATCAAAAATCGCAGCAAGTAGTAATAGCAAAGACAGACTTGCAAGAAGAGATAGACAGGGAGTCCAGCCATAGCTGCCTCTCCCGACTCTGTCAAGGGTCGGCTGTTGGTTGGCTCCCGACAGGATTGCAGATGGAGTTCTGCAGTAGGAGTTCTCTGTGGAATTCCAGCAGGTTAGTTGCAACAGGTACTGCCTGCTGTCAGACCACCTGAAAACACCCTCCGAGGGAAAGAATCCAGAATTCATTAGCAGAAGATTCTGAAGCTTCAGGATGAGGTGAGAGCCCATGTTTGTCTTTGGCGACCAGGGAAAAGGTTTCCAGCCCGGCCGTGCCGTCGTAATTCATCTGCAGTATTCCCCAGACCTCGCACGTTCATGTGGCCATTTCGTTCAGTATACTCAATTTCTGTCATTGGAGAGAAATTTCTGGTTCCATGAAGACTGCAGAAGGCCCGTGGAACAGCTCTGGGCTCCTAAAGGTAACAGTGCTGCAGGAGGACGGAACGCAAAGTTCCCTGAAAGATGACAGAGGGCAGTGGAATGGAATGGTGACAACGTCGTGCCATCCACCTTTTTTTGGAAAATGTAAAGTGTGCCCGTTATCGCATCGCACGGAAAAAGGAAAAAGGGAATGGAACCTTGCAGCCAAGCCGATAGAGGGCTATGCCTTGCGTCCGTCGGTCTGTGCTGCCATCTCGTGTCCGCTTCGGGGAATGACACCTCAGTGCAGGTTTTCAGGAAGTGTTTGATTCCTGTGGACTATGAATGACTTTGGATGGCAGTGGCATTTACAAGAGCATTTAGAAGTGCCTAAATGTTAGTACCGTGTAGGTACCATGTGATTTGTGTTCTGAATAAAGGGCAAAGTACTAAGAAACCCTTGTGATGTGACATTTCTTGGAAGTGTGCTCGTAGCATGACAGAGTCCGCTGTGTCCATGTTGCCTGTTGCATGTTCCTCATTCAATGAGAAAAGTAAAGAGTATTCCCCATTGTCTACCACAGGTTAAAAAAGGAAATAAAATAAGTACAATAAAAAAATAAGGTAGAACGGATAGTATTTTCCTTGCTTGCTTTCGTGGGCACGTCCTCAGGCCGGTTTCCTCTGCTTCAGAAAATAAAGAAATCTTCTGAAACGTGTTGAGTGTCTGTATGGCCATTGTGATAGGGAAGATGGATGAAGATCAGCCAAGTTTTCGGTGCACTAGGGCCTGTCATTTCAAGAAGGGTGAAAATGCCCAATAAACGTAAGAAAAGATATGTATTATATAGGAGGAGGTGCTGTTAGGGATCTGATGTGTCTCAATTGCCTTGCAGGTTCCCGTGGGAGATGTCTCTCAGCAGGGTTCCCCACGCCTGGGATGGACTCGTTGCTGTGGACGGCCATCCAGGGGAGACGCTGCCCGAGGATCGACCACGTGAGGCCACACTGGCCACGGGCGACGCACTCAAAGTACCCAAATGAATCATGGAACGTCATTTGCACCAGGATGGTTACGTCCACGTCTGTGACCTCTGAGATCTACAGCAGTCGACTGGGAAGAACACCTCAAGCAGCATGCTTGACAGCGTTTCCACGTGGGATTCTCTTCAGAAAGGTAAGGAAAGCGTTGCATCAACACAATTAGTGAGATGAACATACACACTTTAGACTAACACGGAAGAGATCATGGGTCAAAAGAAGGGAAACACGACAGGATAGTCAAAAGAGCAGTTTCCCTTAGAAGAAATTCTGCTACTGTAAGAGGTAGGTTAGGGTTGGGGCTGAGGTCTATGGCATAGGGCGTGGGTGTAGGCAGTAGGGGTTAGGGGTAGGGGCTGGAGCAAGGGGCCAGGGGCTGGGTTTAGGGCTTAGGATGAAGGGTTTAGGGCTTAGGGCTACACTTAGGGCCAGGGGCTAGGGGTTAGGGGACAGGGGTTAGGGGCCAGGGCCAGGGCCAGGGCTTAGGGCAGAGGGTTTGAGAGCTAGGGCTTGGGCACAGGGCTTAGGTCACAGGGCCAGGTGCTAGAGGCTAGGTCATGGTTTAGGGTTAGTGTTAGCATTTAGTGTTATGGTTTAGTGTTTAGTGTTAGGGTTTAGTGTTCGGGTTTAGTGTTTGTGTTAGAGTTTAGTGTTAGTGTGTAGTATTTAGTGTTAGGGCTGTGGCTCTGGCTTTGGCTATGTCTTATGGCTATGGCTATGACTTAGGGCTATGGCTTAGGGCTATGGGCATGGTTTATTGCTATGGTTAGGAGTTATGGCTTAGTGTTAGGGTTATGGCTATGGCTTAGGGCTATGGGCCTGGCTTATTGCTATGGTTAGGAGTTATGGCTTAGGGGCTAGGGGCTTTGGCTTAGGGTCCATGGCTTATTGGCTGTGGCTTAGGGCCTATGGCTATGGCTATGACTATGGCTATGTGTATGGCTGAGAGGTATGGCTGAGGGCTATGGCTGAGGCCTATGGATATGTGCATGACTAGGGCTATATGTGTAGGGTTATGTTTATGTCTAGGGGCATGTCTAGGGTTATATCTAGGGTTAGGTCCATGTGTAGGGCTAGTGCTATGGTATAGGGTTATGGCCATGGCTATGGTGTAGGGCTATGGCTATGGCTTAGGGCTATTGCTATGGCTTAGGGCTATGGCTTATGGCTATGGCTATGGGTATGGCGTAGGGTTTTGGCTATGGCCATGGTGGAGGGCTATGGCGTAGGGCTATGGCTGTGTCGTAGGGTTATGGCTATGGTGTAGGGCTATGGCACAGGGCTATGGTGTAGGATAATGGCTAGTGCTATGGGTAGGACCATGGCGTAGGACTCTGGCTATGGCTATGCTGTGGGGTTATGGCTATGGTGTATGTCTATGGCAAAGGGCTATGGTTGTGCTATAGGGTTGTGGCTATGGCGTAGGGCAATGGTTAGGGCTATCACATAGGGCTATGCCTATGGTCCTGGCCTAGGGCTATGGTTATGGCTATGGCTATGGCTATGGCTATGGGTTAGAGCTATGGCTTAGGGCTATTGTTATGGCTGAGGTCTATGGCTTAGGGCAATGGGTACAGCTTAGGTCTATAGGTACACCTTATGGCTATGGCTCAGGGCTATGGCTGTGGGTATGGGTATGGTTTATTGCAATTGCTATGGCTGAGGTCTATGGCGTAGGAGTACAGCTTTGGAGATACGGCTTAGGGGCTATGGCTACAGCTATTGTTAGGGGCTACAGCGTAGGGGGTATGGCTATAGTTTAGGGGCTATGGCTAGGGGCTGCAGCTAGCGGTTAGGGGATAAGATTTAGGGACTAGGGGCTCGGGGCCAGGGCCAGGGGTTAGGGCACAGGGCTAGGTGGTAGGGGCTAGGAGATAGGGGCTAGTGGCTCATGGAGGGCCATGGCTTAGGGTTATTGTTAGTATGCAGTGTTAGGGCTTAGCGTTAAGTGTTAGGGCTATGGCTGTGGCTATGGCTATGGATATGGCTATTACTTAGGGTTATGGGTGTGGCTTAGGGGTATGGCTTAGGGGTATGGCTTAGGGCTACAGGTGTGGCTTAGGGTTATTGGTTATGTCTATGGCTTTGGGCTATGGGTATTGTTCATGGGTATGGGTATGGCTGTGTTTTAGGGCTATGGCTATGGGTTAGGGCTATGGGTATGGCAATGGCTATATGTCTAGGGCTTTAGGTGTAGGAGTATGGCTATGTCTAGTGTAAGGGCTATGGTATAGGGCTAATGCGTAGGGCTATGGTGTAGGTGAATGGCTAGGGCTATTGCTATGGGTAAGTTATAGGGCTATGGATATGGAAATGGCATAGGGCTACGGCCATGGTAATGTCGTATGGGTTAGGACTATTGCTATGGCGTAGGGCTATGGCTTAGGGCTATCACTATGGTGTAGGGGTATGGCGTAGGGCTATGGTTGGGGCATTGATCTATGGCTATGGTGTAGAAGTATGGCTAGGGCTAAGTCTAGGGCGCAAGGTTATAGTTATGTTGTGGGGCTATGGTGTAGGGGTATGGCGTAGGGGTATGGTTATGGCTAGGGTGTAGGGCTATGGCTATGTTCTAGGGCTGTGGCTGTGGCAGAGGGGTATGGTGCAGGGGTATGACTATGGCTAGGATGTAGGGCTATGTCTATGGTGTATGGCTGTTGCTAGGATTATGGCTAGGGTATAGGGTTATGGCTATGTTGTAGGGCATGGCTATGGCGTAGGGGTATGGCGTAGGGCTATGCCTATGGGTAGGTTGTGGGGCTATGTCGTAGGGTAATGGCTATGGCTATGGCTTATGGCTATGGTGTAGGGCTGTGGCGTAGGGGAATGGCTATGGCTATGGTTGAGGGGTATTGCTTAGGACTATGGCTATGGCTTAGGGCTCTGGCTGTGGCTATGGCTTATGGCTATGGCTATGGTTTATGGGTATGGCTCAGGGCTATGTTTCAGGCCCATGGCTCTGGCTATGCCTATGGCTTAGGGCTATTGGTATTGCTTATTGCTATGGCTTAAGGGCTATGGCTTAGGTGTTAGAGGCTATTGGTTAGGGGCTATGGCTAGGGCTACAGCTTAGGGGCTATAGAGGCTATTGGTTAGGGGCTATAGCTTGGGGGGTATGGCTAGGGCTACAGCTTAGGGGCTACTGCTACAGCTGAGCGGCTATGGTGATACCTATGGGTATGGGGTATAGTTAGGGGCTAGGGGCTACAGCCAGGGGCTTAGGGGTCAGGGGCCAGGGCCAGGGCTTAGGGAACAGGAATTATGGCACAGGGCTAGGTTCTGGCGGCTAGGATATAGGGGCTGGTAGCAGGGCCAGGACCATGGCTTAGGGTTAGTGTTTAGTGTTAGGGCTATGGCCAAGGCTATGGCTATGGGTATGGCTATGGCTTATGGGTTTTGGCTATGGTTTAGGGATATGGCTTAGGGGTACAGGTATGGCTTAGGGTATTGCTTAGGGGTATGGCTTAGGCTTATGGCTAAGGCTAGGGATATGGGTATGGCTGAGAGGTCTGAGGGCTGTGATTGAGGGCTATGGCTATGTGTATATGTATGGCTATGGCTATGTGTTTGTCTAGGGGTATGTGTAAGGGTAGGGCTATGTCTAGGATTAGGGCTAAATCTAGGGTTAGGGATATGGTGTAGGGCTATGGCTATGGAGATGGCTATGGTGTAGACCTGTGGCGTAGGCCCATTGCATAGGGCAATGGCTCTGGCTCTGGGCAGGGCTATAGCGTAAGGCTATGGGTATGGGAATGTTGTAGGGCTACGGCTACGGCTATGGCTATGGCTGATGGCTATGGCTTAGTGCTGTGGGTGTGGGTCTGGCTATGGCTCCGGGCTATGGCTCATGGCTATGGGTCAGGGCTTTGGCTAAGGCTAAGCCTTAGGGGCATGGGTTTGAGTTAGGGGTATGGCTTAAGGGTATAGATTAGTGTTATGGCATTGGGATTAGAAGTTTTGGCTTAGGTGCTAGGTTCTAGGGCTTAGGGGCTATGTTTTACAGGGTAAGGGTTAGGGGCTATCACTATGGCTATGGTTTACAGGCTATGGCTTAGGGTCATCAAGTATGGATAGGGGCTACGTGTATGGGTGGGGCTAAGGCCAGGGTAAGAGCAGGGTGTGGGCCGGGGCCAGGTCCGGGTTCAGCGGTCAAGGGTCAAGGGTGAGGGACATGGCCAGGGCTAGGGTTCGTGTTAGGGCTAGGGCTAGGTATCATGTTAGGGCTAGGTATTGTGTTAGGGCTATGGCTATGGCTATGGCTATGGCTATGGCTATGGCTATGGCTATGGCCTAGGGCTAGGGCTAGGGCTAGGGTCAGGGTCAGGGCTATGGTCAGGGTCAGGGTCAGTGCTAGGTGGTAGGGTTAGGAGATAGGGGTTAGTGCCTTGTGCAGGGCCATGGCTTAGGGTTCGGGTTAGTGTTTAGTGTTAGTACTGTGGGTGTGGCTATGGCTGTGGGTATGGCTATGGCTTAGGGTTATGGGTATGGCTTAGGGTTATGGCTTAGGGGTACAGGAATGGGTTAGGCTTGGTTTTGTGTACGGCTTAGGGCTATGTGTATGGGATAGGGCTATGGGTATGGCTATGGCTTAGGGCTATGGGTATGGGTTAAGGGTATGGCTATGGCTATGGCTATGTCTATGTCTATGGGTATGTCTACGGCTATAGGTGTAGGGCTATATGTCTAGGGGTATGTCTATGTGTAGGGCTATGTCTAGTGTTAGGGCTATGGCTATGGCTTAGGGCTCTTGTTCTGGTTATGGCATAGGGAGATTGCTGTGATGTAGGATTAGGGCTATGATGTAGGGCTAATGCGTAGGGCTACGGCATAGGTGAATGGCTAGGGGTATCGCTATGGGTAAGTTATAGGGCTATGGATATGGCAATGGCATAGGGCTACGGCCATGGCAATGTCGTAGGGGTTAGGACTATGGTTATGGCTTAGGGGTATGGCTTAGGGCTATTGCTACGTTGTAGGGGTATGGCGTAGAGCTTTGGATAGGGCGTCGATCTATGGCTACTGCATAGGGGTATGGCTAGTGCTAAGGCAAGTGCATAGAGGTATGGCTAGGGCTAAAGCTAGGGTGCAGGGTTGTGGCTATGTTGTGGGGCTATGGTGTAGGGGTATGGCTAGTGCTAAGGCAAGTGCATAGAGGTATGGCTAGGGCTAAAGCTAGGGTGCAGGGTTGTGGCTATGTTGTGGGGCTATGGTGTAGGGGTATGGTGCAGGGGTATGGCTATGGCTAGGGTGTAGGGCTATGGCTATGTTCTAGGGCTGTGGCTATGGCATAGGGGTATGGTCTAGGGTTGTGACTATGGCTAGGGCATAGAGCTATGGCTATGGTGTAGGGCAATGGTTAGGATTATGGCTTGGGTGTAGGGTTATGGCTATGTTGTAGGGCCATGGCTATGGTGTAGGGGTATGGCTTAGGGCTATGCCTATGGGTAGGGTGTAGGACCATGTTGTAGGGTAATGGCTATGGCTAGAGCTATGGTGTAGGGTTATGGCTATGGCTATGACTACGGCGTAGGGCTATGGCTATGGCTAGGATTGAGGGGTATTGCTTAAGATTATAGCTATGGCTTTGGCTAGGATTGAGGGGTATTGCTTAGGATTATGGCTATGGCTTAGGACTGTGGCTGTGGCTTATGGCTATGGTTATGGCTTATGGCTATGTCTCAGGGGTATGGTATGGCTATGCCTATGGATTAGGGCTATGGGTATGGCTTATTGCTATGGCTTAAGGAGTATGGCCTAGGTGTTAGAGGCTATTGGTTAGGGGCTATGGCTTAGGGGGTATGGCTAGGGCTACAGCTTAGGGTCTACAGCTACAGCTGAGGGGCTGTGGTGACACCTATGACTATGGGGTACAGTTAGGAGCTTGGGGCTACTGCTAGGGGATAGGGGTCAGGGGCCAGGGCCAGGGGTTAGGGCACAGGGGTTGGGGCCTAGGGCTTAGGGAACAGGACTTAGGGCACAGGGCTAGGTGCTAGGGGCTAAGAGATAGGGGCTAGTGGCAGGCCCAGGGCCAGGGCTTAGGGTTAGTGTAGGGTTGTTTAGTGTTAGTGTTAGGGTTTCATGTTAGTGTTTAGTGTTTAGTGTTTAGCGTTTAGTGTTAGGGCTATGGCTTAGGGCTATGGGTATGGCTTATTGTTATGGCTTAGGGGCTACGGCTTAGGTGCTAGGGGCTATGACCTAGGGGTAGGTGCTATGGTTTATGGGTTAGAGGGTATGGATTAGGGGCTAGGGGCTATGGCTTAGGGGTTAGGGGCTATGGCTTAGGGATTAGAGGCTATGGCTTAGGGGCTATGCCTTATGGGCTAGGGGCCATTGAAGCAGATCCCGGCCCACAGGATCCGGTGTTGTGGGTGCAGTATACAAATATACACAGAGTACAGAAATCCTGTGGAGGAAAAGGGATGGCATGGCCACCCTCTAAGCGAGAGAGGGTGAGAGGGGTAGAGAGAGCCCGAGAGAGGGGGCCGATCCCCGCCTGGACAGGCTTTTATTGTTTTTTCTGGGCACATTACATGGAGGATGGTCCTCATTTACTCTGCACAGGTTCACCTCAGGTGATTACCTTTTAAGGACCAGAAAGGACAGAATACTGCTCATTACTTAAAAGAGAAGTATGGTACAGCTCGATGGGGAAACTGTTAATACTCCATATTTTGGTGGTTTAGTACAGACTTTAGGAAGTTTCAGATACTCAGTAAACATTTGCTGCCCCCGGGGTGGGAGTTTTAGCAAGAGCAAGTCTCATAGCAGTGTATGTACGATGCAGGCCTGATTTCCCACTGGAGAACCTTTGCATGGACGTGGGTCCTGCCCGCCAACATGGCTGCACACTGGCTTTTGCGAGTGGGGGTTGAGCCACATTTCTCATGTGTGGAACAGTTCCCCACAGGCTGTGGCTTAGGGGCTATGGCTACAGCTTAGGGGCTATGGCTACAGCTTAGGGAGTACGGCTAGGGTTTATGTCTAGGGGCTATGTCTAGGGGCTATTGCTAGGGGCTAGGGGCTAGGGCACAGGGTTAAGGCACGGGGGTTGGGGGCTATGGCTTAGGGAAGAGGACTTAGGGCATAGGGCTAGGTGCTAGGGACTAGGAGATAGGGGCTAGGGCCAGGGCCATGGCTTAGGGTTAGTGTTAGGGTTCAGTGTTAGTATGTAGTGTTTAGTGTTAGGGCTATGGCTATAGCTATGGCTTAGGACTCTTGGTTACGGCTATGGCTATGGCTTAGGGCTATGGCCTAGTGCTATGGCTAAGGGTAGGTCTATGGCTTAGGGGTATGAGTATGGTTTAGGGTTATGGGTACGGCTTATTACTATGGCTTAGAGGTTAAAGGCTATGGATTAAGGGCTATAAGCTATGGCTTAGTGGCTATGGCTATGGCTATGGCTACAGCTTAGTGGCTATGTCTTAGGGGCTGCGGCTACAGCTTAGGGGCTATAGCCATGGCTATGGCTAGGGGTACAGCTAGGGGCTACAGCTAGGGCCTTAGGGCCAGTGCCAGGGGTTAGGGAACAGGGGTTGGGGGCTATGGCTAGGGCTTAGGGAACAGAGCATAGGGCAGAGGGCTAGGTGCTAGATGCTAGGAGATAGGGGCTAGTGCCAGGGCCAGGGCCATGGGTGAGGGTTAGTGGTAGGGTTTAGTGTTTACTGTTAGGGTTGTGGCTATGTTTATGGCTATGGATATGGCTATGGCTTAGGGGTATGGCTAGGGCTGGAGCTATGGGTATTGGTGAGGGCTATGGCTGAGGGCTCTGTCTAGGGCTATGTGTAGCGCTATGTCTAGGTTAAGGGCTATGCCTAGGGTTACAGCTATTGTGTAGGGCTACGTTTATGGCATAGGGTTATGGGTATATCTATGGCGTAGGGCTTTGGCTAGGGCTGGGGGTATGGCTATGGTTATGGTGTAGGGCTATGTCTGTGCTCTAGGGTTATGGCTGTGGTGAATGGCTATTGTGTAGGGCAACAGCTAGGGGTATGGGATAGAGCAATGGCTAGGGCTACAGCTCTAGAAATGTCGTAGGGCTACGGCTATGACTGTGGCAATGGGTTAGGGCTATGGCTTAGGGGTATTGTTATGGCTGAGGGCTATGGTGTAGGGCTATGGGTACGGCTCAAGGCTATAGGTACAGCTTACGGCTATGTCTAGGGTTAGGGCTATGTCTAGTAGTATGGCTATGGTATAGGTTATGGATGGCAATGTCGTATGGATATGGCTATGGCTATGGCTTAGGGCTATTGCTGTGGCTGAGGGCTACGGCATAGGGGTATGGCTATGGCTGAGGGCTATGGCTATGCCTTAGGGCTATGTCTCAGGGCTATGTCTAGGGTTAGAGCTATGTGTAGGGTTAGGGCTATGACGTAGGGTATGGCTATGGCATAGGGCTGTGGGTAGGACTAGGCCTATGGGTATGGCCGAGAGGTATGGCTGAGTGGTATGGCTATAAGTATGGCTATGGCTATGTCTAGGGCGATGTCTAGGGCTGGGGCTAGGGGTTCGGGTGAGGGTTAGGGTTAGGGTTTATTGTTAGGGTTTAGTGTTAGTGTTTAGTGTTTTGTGTTAGTGATTAGTGGTGGGGCTATGGCTATGGCTTAGGGCTTGGATATGGGTTATTGCTATGGCTTAGGAGCTATGGCTTAGGGGCTAGGGGCTTTGGCTTAGGGTCTATGGCTTATGGGCTGTGGCTTGGGGCCTATGGCTATGTGTATGGATATGGCTATGGCCTAGGGGCTATGGCTACAGGTTAGGGGCTACAGCTAGGGGCTAGGGGCTAGGGACCAGGGCAAGGGATTAGGGCTCAGGGCTAGGTGCTAGGTACTAGGGGCTAGGAGATATGGGCTAGTTCCAGGGCTAGGGCCATGGCTTGGGGTTAGTAGTAGGGTTTAGTGTTAGGGTTTAGTGTGTAGTGTTAGATCTATGGCTATGGCTATGGCTATTGTTATGGGTATGGCTATGGCTATGTCTATGGCTATGGCCTAGGGGTATGGGTATGGCTGAGAGCTATGGCTGAGGGCTATGGGTATGGCTATGGATATGGCTATGACCAGGACTATATGCGTAGGGCTATGCCTACGTCTTGGGTCATGTCTAGAGCTATGTCTAAGGTTAGGGCTATGTCTAGGGTTAGTGCTACGTTGTACGGCTATGCCTATGGCATAGAGCAATTGCTATGGCTATGGTTATGTAAAATGCATAGGGTTATGGCCATGGCCATGGCTATGGCTAGGCTATGGCTATGGTGTAGGGGTATGGCTATGGCATAGGGCTATGGTTATGGTGTATGGCTATGGCTATGGAATAGAGCTATGGCTGTACTGGAGGGTTATGGCTATGGCATAGGGGAATGGCTAGTGCTAGGGCTAGGGCATAGGTCTATGGCTATGGTTGTGGTGTAGGGGTATGGCTATGCCTAGGGCTATGGCTATTGGTATGGGTGAGCGCTATGGCTTAGGAGTATGGTATGGGTTAGGGCTACTGTGTAGGGCAATGGAGGAATGGCTATGACTATGGTGGAGGGCTGTGGCTTAGGGCTATGGCTGTGCAGTAGGGTCATGGGTATGGTGTAGGGTTGTGGCGTAGGGCTATGGTGTAGGATAATGGCTAGGGCTATGGGTAGTACCATGGCATATGGGTATGGCTATGGGCATGGGTGAGAGCTATGGCTTAGGGCTATGGCCTAAGGCTATGGGTACAGCTTAGGATTATAGGTACAGCTTAGGATTATGGTGTAGGACTCTGGCTATGGCTATGCTGTGGGGTTACGGCTATGGGGTAGGTTTATGGCATAGGGCTATGGGTGTGCTATAGGGTCATGGCTATGGCCATGGTGTAGGGCTATGGCTATGGGTAGAGCTATGGCTTAGGGTATTGCCATGGCTGCGGTCTATGGTTTAGGGTAGTGGGTACAGCTTAGGGCTATAGGTACGGCTTAGTGCTATGGCTCAGGGCCATGGCTCTGGGTATGGCTATGGTTTTTGGCTATTGCTATGGCTTATTGCTATGGCTTAGTGGCTATGGCTTAGGGGTAGGGGCTATGGCTTAGGGGCTATGACATTGGTCTATGGCTATGGCTATGGCTATGGCTTAGGGGCTACAGCTTAGGGTCTATGCTACAGCCTAGCGGCTACAGTTAGGTGCCATATCTAGGGGTAGGGGCTATGAGTAGGGGCTACAGCTAGTGGTTAGGGGCAAGGGGCCAGGTCCGGGGGTTACGGCATAGGGCTAGGTGGTAGGGGCTAGGTGGTAGGGGCTAGTGCCTCTTGCAGGGACATGGCTTAGGGTTAGTGTTTAGTGTTAGGGCTATGGCTATGGCTATGGCTATGGCTATGGCTATGGTTTAGGGGTTTGGGTATGTCTTAGGTGTATGGCTTAGGTGTACAGGTATGGTTTAGAGCTATTGGTTATGGTTTTGGGCTATGGGTATGGCTACGGCTGAGGGTATGGCTATGTGGTAGGGGTATGGGTATGTATATGGCTATGGCTATGGCTATGTCTAGGGCTATATGACTAGAGGTATGTCTATTTCCAGGCCTATGTCTAGGGCTGTGGCTGGGGCTGGGGCTGGGGCTGGGGTAGTGCAAGGGCAAGGGCGAGGGCAAGCGTGAGGGCAAGCACAAGGGCAAGGGTGAGGGTTAGGATAAGGGTTTAGTGTTATGGTGTTGTGTTTAGTGTTAGCGTTACTGTTAGGGCTTATTGTTAGGGTTTTGTGTTGCTATAAGGGTTTATGGCTAGTGTTAGGGTTTAGTGTTAGTGTTTAGTGTCAGGACTATGGGTATGGCTTATGGCTATGGATTATGGGTATGGTATGGCTTAGGGGTCTGGCTATGGATATATCTAGGGCTAGGACTAGGGCTATGGCTTTGCTAGGGATTTGTTTATGGCTTTGGCTCTGGCTAGGGATAGGGATATGGCTATGGCTATGGCTGGTTCTCGTAAGGGCTAGGGTTAAGGCTATGTGTATGGCTTAGGGCTATGGGTCAGGGCTTTGGCTTAGGGGGTATGGCTTATGGGCTATGGCTTAGGGGTTATAGCTATGGCCATGGCTACAGCCTAGGGGTATGGCTTAGGGGCTATGGGTAGAGCTTAGGGGCTATAGCTATGGCTATG